>NC_045758.1:9512500-9855000 GCF_009193385.2 Nasonia vitripennis | reverse complement strand
GTCCAACGAGGGGCATTGCTTTCTAATGCTCCCGTGTGTACAGGCGACGAATGTCGCTGCCGCCGAGAAGAAAAAAAGGAAGGTAACAGGGGAACATGAGAGGCGAGGAGCTGACGCAGCAACTGTATACTTTTGCTTGTACTTTGCCGCAGCAGCAGCCGCGCGAGCTATGCGCACGGGCGAAGTTTGCACCGGCCGATATCGCAAGGACCTTTGCGCGCGAGTTCGAGGTCTCTTTGAAGCTGCCGATTGTTTTTCTCCGTTGTTGTATAGGCAGTGGAGAGAAACGTCGGGGGTGGAAGGAGTTGAATTGGCCGAGGACTCGCGGGGTTGACGGGTCGGTGGGACTTTCGTCCGTTTGCAAAACTCGCTGCTCTACGGTGATGTGTAAGGAGGACTGCGGCACAGGTGCGAGGAGAGCTGTTGGAGAGATTCTTTTTGTTTTTAGGCGCGTGCGTCAGTGCGCGCAGAGAGATTTTATTTCGATCGTGTGCTTTCATAGTGTATGTATTTTTGTAATGTGTGCCTTGAATGTTTTTAACATATTTTTGATTGGATGTAATTTTCTGTACTGTGATTTTGTATAATATCGTGCAATCAGAATTAGATGGATCAGCAAGAAGAGTTTTGCGAATATGTATGCGCGAAGTGAAAAAAGATCAACCGCCTTATAATGTGTTGTCGAACTACGTCAGTTTCAACAAACTTTCATGCGATCGATGACAGATTAAGTTTGACAAATGCATTCGATCTCGCAGCTCCTTATCGATCAGGCAATTGAATTTAAAATGAAAGTTCAATGTTTAAGAATATATACGTGCGTCTCGAACGTCTGCCTTATCGACAATTGTTAATGAAGGATTCCGAGCCTCTTTCTCCGCAGCCGCACGGAAAAGTTTGGAAACGTCTGGAATCGTTATCTCGAGCTAAAAGCGTTACTTACCCTGTACGCTGCAGCATCGTTATTCATTAAATCAAAGTTCTCCATTAATCCGCATCTCGCTATAATTAAATCCATACAGCACCAAAAAAATCGATCGCTTCCCTAACGATTTCCATAACCGATTTCACGCGAGTAAAATGTACAGCAATCATCGCGGTAACGTACGATCCCGCATAACTCGCAATAATCGCGCTAAATTAAATGCACTATCTATCCTCGGCAACATCACCTCATTATATTATATACCACTTGCACTGCAGCGCACGATTAGCAGTATCGGCAAAGCGGACATCGTCGCGTCCACGTCCTCGTCACGCGTTCGCCGAGTGTATGTCTGTGCGCGGAGATTCGATAAAAGAAAAAGGGAGACGCGGAGAAGACGCTTCCATGTTCTCACCGAGAGAGCAGTCTGTCACCTCTTTCTATACGTATGCGGCAATACGCGTAGAAGCGCCTCTGTACAACTACTTGTATACGTACAAACACACCGTCATATGCGTGTGCGCGTATAGTATAGGTGCGTAGCTAATAACGGCAGTTCCAGCTGAGGCGTCCAGTCAACCGGCGAGAACCGGCGAGTTACTTTATACTGTGTGTCTTCCGAGCTTGGAAACTGCTGTAGTGGCTACTCGTTGCTTGCAGGTATCCTAGATATACAATTCAGAGGGGCTGCTGAGTAACTGCACAGAGTGAGTATGTGATGGATATGCTGTGAGCAGTTGAGGCTTTTAGTAGATGTGGTGCTCGGGATTCACCTGAGTGCATCAGTTGTAGGATGCAGTGTGTGAGGTTAGAATGTAGTTTTCCAGAACGTTTGATTTCAATTAACAAATTTTCCTTGTTTGGAGTTCTGTGAATAGATGTTTATTTTTTTAAGGCTGATATTCGGTATAATGTGATATAATTTATTTCGATCTTTTGAGTTAACGAAGATATTAAGTTCTTTGTTATGACTGCAGTGACGAATTTGTTAATCATCATAACGATCTCAGTTGATAATTATCAATGTATTTCCTAAAGATTTCACGCCGCTTATTTTGCCCAGTCTTACACGCTCGACTTTCTATTATACAGATGAAATCGATCTTCACTTGAGTTCAAAATTTGGCAAAATAATTGAATAATTCAGAAAAACTTTAAATTAATTTTTGTTAAAATATAATACTAAAAATTACATAAGCGTAGAAATTGTAATCTTATGATGAATATTCGTATTACCCCTGTCTGTCTCGATCACATTAAAAATCCAGTCAATCAAAATATAGTTTAAGGTCATCGATAGTGCGCTTCTATAAGGTCTGCGTAATAAACAACAAGCAGATCGGCATCGGCTGCACGCGGAGACCAAGTGATCCAGAAATAGAGAACTATGGATAAGAAACCGCAGACGAGCAGTAGCCAGCAGTGCTGCATACTGCCGAAAAAAGTCGCCTCGGAGACGAAGATTGCGGACGAGGAGGGTAAAAAAGCGACGGCTTCTAAGTCGGCGAGCAAAATTGCTGAGACCAACAACAACGATGCGGTCAGCGATGTTAAGGAGAAGGTTACCGATAAGCTTGCGTCACCCGAAAAGTCTAAAAAAATCCCGATTATCGACCAGCAGCCCGACGTAAGAACCAGTTTTACCATATATAATAACGTGGCGTAAATTAAAATATAGCTTGAAATTTCTTTTCAATTTTCAGACGTCGTACAAGCCAGAAGGTACAGCTGTGCCCCGAACAAAGCCTCCGCTACCGGCTCCCATCCTGACCGGTCGTCCGATCGTCCTGGCAACGCACCTGGTACCGTCGTTGCCGATCACTTTGTTCGAGGCCCTCGCGGAAGCTATCGAGGCTGCAACCAATCAGCCGGTGGTACTTTTACACGAGTCCAGAACCGATCGACCGGTTGCCAGGGATGTCACGGATATAGGTAATTCCCTTGAATTTCTTTTCTCTCTGATAAAATCATCGGCTTGAAACGTGAATTTCTTCTGTCTTCAGCCATACTGCCAGCTGGCGAAGAATGGGAAGAGGGAAACTTGCTGCCCTTGAGTTTCGTTTTCGAGCACCACCTCAACAAAAATTTCTCGCCCGCTGTCTATGCCGACGTCGTCGTTGCCACGGATCGAGCACCGCATGTTGAAGTATGTATAAACAAGTCCCTTGTCATCGAATCTTCATATCGCAAAAACAAGATAATACTCAGGTGTTATTTGCTTTGTAGAACATAATGGACCTCAGAGGTCACAGATGCGCGCTGCCAGACAGAAGGAGAGCAGTCGGAGTAGCCACCCTGCTTTTCAATCAGTTACGAGCCAAGGGCGAAGGACCGGCCTTCTTTGGAAATACTCTAGGTGATTTTGCGATTCCTTCGTTCGCAAACACAGTTTATCCGAGGTTCGAGTGTGAAAAATGGTTGTATGGTTTACATTTCAGATGCCAACTCACAAATGTCGGCCCTGCAGATGGTTGCCGGAAAGCAGGTCGAAGTCTGCATACTCGAATCTCCGGTGATCAAATACCACAGGAAATCGCTGCCGGGAGTGTATTCCCTCCACATTCTGAGCAGCTTGGGCCCACTGCCTCCGTATCCGATCTTCGTAAATAAGAACATGTCGAGTAAGAACTTTGCGCAATATTATTTATTCGATGAAATTTCTACAAATTCATTTTCACTAAAATTAAAAATCGAAATTCACTAATTAACCGTTACTTTTCGAATTGATTTACAGATGACGTAGTTAACAAGATAAAAGAGTACTTGATCAATATTCGCAAAGATACAGAATGGATGGAGAAATTAGCGCCTTACGGTGTTTTGGGCTTTGCCGAGTACAGTAAGAGTCTCTACGATTTCCAAGAAATGAAAACTGTAGCAACCAGCGCTCCTTACTACTGATGTCTTTTGCTTTTTAATAAAATAAGATTCATATATTTTTGTATAACTTTGTGATAAGATCTATATGATCAGAAGAAGTCATTGTATAACAATTTGTGTAAGAAATTAATTAATTTTATATTTCTTATTAAATCTAAGTAATGAAATTAAAAAAAAACAACTGCTTACTGTCATCAGTTAGACAGTGTACTTCTATCTACCAAAAACTAACTCAACATTATTAAGCTGGCATGCTCTTGAAAAGAATCACGACTTTAATTCTCAACTACAAATAGGTAAACGCCCAACATCATTCATTTTTTACATAATAATAAAATACAATACAACACTCGATACGAGTCACTTATATCGTTAATTGCTCATTGACTTAATGGTTTGTCACAAATTTTTACACATACAATCTAGTTTGTTTTGAATCGATTTTTTTCCATTATGTACATTAATTTTATTATTTCCTAATGCTTAACTTATCGCGTGTCACTTTACTACCAGAAATTGGCCGGTATCTGTTTTTTCGGCGCTGGAATTGTACCGGTCTCAATAGCTTTACTTAAAAAGTCTCCTAGTCTACTAACTGGGGCACTGACAACTGGATCAAAACTCTTGAGCTTCGTAAAGTATACGTTATATAGCATCGCTAACATCTTCGGAAACTGATTGGGATATGTTTGCCATAACTCGTGGCCAGTAACCTCGAGAATAGCAAATATTAAAGTAGCACAAATATCGGCTATATCACATCTCGGTTCTGAAAATTTAAAGTTCAAATTCAAATGTTTGGCGTTAAAAGAACGCAGTAACTTTTCATACTTATGTGGAATTATAATTACCTATATTTATGGTTGCTGCCAACCATCTCCACGCATTTCCAATTCCATGAGGGTGAGGCTTGTTAACGCCTTGTCTTTGTTTGGTCACCATTATTGAAGCATATAAATACATAGTTCCTCCTAGCCTTTTTAAAAATTGGTCAGGCTTTTCGGGCGTTCCATTCTCGTTATATTTACAACCAAGTATCTTGTAATAATCCTCTTCAGACTGATCGTTTCTCTGCATAAGGAAGACAGGTACCAAAAATGGGCTTTTTGTTCGAAATTTCGCCAATAGGAGTTCACCGAAATCCGGGAAATCGTTCCACAGCGCGACGGCAATCGCTCCGAATGGAAACGCCAGATCCCATTTACTTGTATCTCCTTGATCCTATGACAAAACGAGTATTTAATATGTTATCAAAGTGAAAGTATTTGTTAAGTTAGTGATGTACTTACCAAAATTTTTTGAGCTAACAGATTTTTCGCATAACATTCGATTTGCTGATCCTGTAAAATATTAATGTTTCCTCTCCCTGATAAGAATGTTCTCAACTTATTATATTTTTCAATTAACTGATCTCTGCTTACGTGAGAGATAGAATTAATTGTAATATTCAAAGTTTTTTGCAATTCAAATCTAAGTTTTTTCATAGAATCAGATTTTGCAAATGTTTGATATTTTGTTGCATAATTTTGTAAAAACTGTATGCTGTTAATATAAATTTGTAAACATTCTTTATCAGGATACTGATCAGGTGTTACTTCACTACGCTTAGCTGAAATTCAAATTTATGCAAATTATAAAACCACCATAATTATGACTTTGAAAAAAATGTATGATTAAACGTTACCTGTAAGAACTTGATTAGAGGTGGCCACTGGTGTAGAAGCATTTGTATTTTGTGGAGCTTGTACTGCTGCTTTTGAGCTATCTACCTCCGTCACTTGCTGATTTTGAATAACAGACTGCTGTGGTTGCTGCTGCTGTTGCTGCTGTTGTGGTTGTTGTTGTTGTTGTTGTTGTTGTTGTTGTTGCTGCTGCTGTTGCTGCTGCTGTTCATATCTGATTTCTTGTTGAACAGGTACTGGCTGCTCAGGCACTTTAACAGTATTCTGCATTTCTTGCATCTGTTTTATCTTCAAGGCTTCTTCCTGTGCTGCTAATTGTGCTTGTTTCATTTCTTGCTCTCGTCGAGCTATTTCTTGATCATACAAAGCTTCAATACGATCTAAGAAAAAGTATAGGTATTTAAAAACTGCGTTTTTTAATTTTCATTACAAACCACTATCCAAATTATTACTTACCAATATCTGATTTGAATAACTCATAAACTTCGCCACTGCATTCTGCAATTATCTCAGCCATTTTGATGTCTGCTGGAGTAAGATCAGCATTCTGTGGATCACAAAAAAAAATAATAAGTAACTGATGTTAAGAAAATATCTTGAAAATGGTGGATAGCTAAAGACTATCTTACTCTGGCTTTTGCATTAATTGCCTCCATTTGTTGACTCAGTTGACTGAGCTTATTTGAATGAATGCCTAAGAGACGAGCTGCAGAATGCTTGTCTCGACAAGCTAGTGAAACATTGGCAATTTCTTTCCATTTTGCATTGAAATTTTCTCGAAAAGGAGTAATTTTTCTCAAAATTTCTTCACTTTCTACTTGTTTTCTTCTTTGAACCTCTTTTTTTCTGTCTATCTCTTGCTGTTGCGCAATTTGTTCTTCTTCAGCTTCCAATTGAGCCAATTTCGCTGCTGTTTCTTTTTCACGCTGGACACTCATTTTAGAAAGTAAATCAGATAATTCTTCTTGAATTTCTCTCTGAGATCTTTCCATCTCTTGCTTTTTTTGCTCAACAGCTTTCTACAAAATCAAAGATTATTTGTGTTTTATATAATTGTGAAATATTTTGTAATATGTGATCAACATACCTTGACTTTTTCACGTCGTTGTACTTCATTTTCCAGCAGAATTTTTTTGATCGAAAACGTGATATTGCTTCTAGGAGACAGGTTTCCATTAACTGCAGGTTTCTTGGTCTTTGATTCATCTGCAGTGATGTTATTGGAATCGAGACCATTTTTATGATCGGCATCTGGGCCAAGGGTCACCTTATTGAATTCACCAGATACACGCGATGCCTTGTTGAGGATAGATATTCTGAGGCAGTCAAAATTTTCGTTGATGTCATCAACGTACGATGAATTTCGCTATAAATAAAAGTAACCATTAAACATTAGAACAAGAATCTTTCAGTAATAAAATATATACGTACTGTTTCATTAGGAGACATCGTCACTCTTCTGTTGAACGTTTTATTTTTCTTCTCATGCTCCTGACTACTATTATTAAACATATTATACTCAATTTAACACTCAGTCCACAAATAAAAACATTACTACCCGCAAATCAACAATGCAAAACATAACCTAAGAAAAGTTATATCTGAGCATCTTTGCAGATTCTACCGCGCGAACGCATCATATATTCGCACGTCTAAGCAAAAGTGGCACACCTAGCGGATTTTCCTAAAAGTGTTGAAAGTTATAAGTAATAAGAATAAGCAGACGACAAACAAAATATGAATATACAAGTATCACATGAGTATGGACTTGAGATAGAAAGTTGTTGCTCAAAAATTATAAAAAGTTATAATGTTGAATATGGAATACTACAATATGAATTTAAATGCTTTTCTACTCTTTTTTAGTTTCTGCCTCCAGCCCTCCATGTATCACGTAGTCTGAAAATAGCGCCCTCTAACGGTGCTTGGACGTTCGAATTCTATATATAGGTATATAAAATTTCAGAAAGCCACGAATAATTTAGAGAGACATTTTTATAAATGAATATAAGTATTTATATATTTTTATAATTTTATGTTCAAAATGTTGTTCTGTGCATTAATGTGTCGAGACCGTAAAGAAAACTGGTTAGATAATTACATAAACAGAGAGAATTTTGCGTTTCGATTGAAGCCATTATTCATTATCATTAAAGGGTTGGTTTAAAACTTGAACGATCGACCGCCAGATGGCCAGAACATGATAAACTATAAGTGATTATTAGGATACAGACGACACAAACGACACGTCAATTTTGACGTAGCTATGGACGGTCAGTTATTGGTGAGTATTTCTGCAAAGATTTGTTTTGTTTGTTTTGTGTTGAGCCAAAGGTCATTAGATGATTTCGCTCTACTCTTGGCACCAGAGATACTTTGATCGTTCGAGTCTACGAGACAGTCTTTTGCTGTGTCCCAACTAACATAACCTCTTCAAAATGTATTGCATTCGCAGTGATAGTAAAGATTCTAAGCCATATGTAGGAAAATAACCGAATATTTTTAGTCGGATCGATAATTTTATTTAATCGGCTCGTATTTACTGTTCTAGGAACCAACTTTATACACAATCAAAGGCATAGCCATCCTTGACAACGATGGCAACAGGATACTTGCCAAGTACTATGACAAAAACGTCTTTCCAACGTCAAAGGAGCAAAAGACGTTTGAAAAGAATCTGTTCAATAAAACCCACAGAGCTAATGCCGAGATCATTATGTTGGATGGTCTGACTTGTGTGTATAAAAGTAATGTCGATCTGTTTTTCTATGTCATGGGAAGCTCTCACGAGAACGAGGTTTGTACAAGTTTATAATCTTTTAAATGCTATGAATTTCTTTTTTCAAACTAACATTTTTATTACAGCTTATTTTGATGAGCGTATTGAATTGTTTATATGAATCTGTAAGTCACATACTTCGTAAGAATGTTGAAAAGAGGGCAGTTCTTGACAGCCTGGACATTGTTATGTTAGCTCTGGATGAAATTTGTGATGGCGGGTGAGTAAAACACGCTTTTCAAAGCTTTTAGTTTAAAAAAGAATGCATAGCTTTTCATAGGAAAACTAATAATGTTGTGATTATTTTAGTATTATTCTCGATGCTGATGCAACAAGTGTAGTCCAAAGAGTTGCTTTGAGGACAGATGACATACCTTTGGGAGAACAAACAGTTGCACAAGTAAGTAACAACAGTATATCATTATTTTATAATTGTGTGTGCAAAAAACTTATAAAACAAGATTTTTGGAAGTGTATGAATAAATGCAACATTAGTGCGACAATATTTTATTCAGTATACTTGACGAAAATTGTTTATTTTTATAGGTTTTACAATCAGCCAAAGAGCAGCTGAAATGGTCTTTATTGAAATAGGGCTTCTTTCTTAAATCAAAAATTTTATGGCGTTAATAAAAAATTATTGTACTTTAAAGATTTGGTAATCAACTTGATGTCATTTTGTGTATACATTCCGTCATCGCATCACGTTTTCCTACAGTGGAAAAGATGAAGGAACAATTTTATTCTGTGGCTATGCCATGTCATTATTGTTACTTTGTCGGTAAAACTTGATAGTATTTATATTTTACACAAACCATATTAAAAAAAAGATATCTTTTTAAAAATCGAAGTCTATTTATTTACACACGACGATTCATCGACCTCTTTTCCATCATGGATTATTATGGATAACATAATAATCGTCTGGTATGATAAGTTCTGTAAAGTTAGTGTATCTAGTGAGGAAAGGAGAGTTTCAGACGGTTTCAAACAGATGGCACTAGTCATATTTTTACAGTGCACCACATTGATTTAATTTTCTTATTGTAATTTATCTTCAAAAATTATAAACTTTTACCACGAATGTGAATCGATCAATTTTTTTTATATTTTCTCAGTTCAAAATAGATTTAGATAATTTCTTTTCAAAAAGCCACATTGTTACCCGATTAAGTTTGTCTCAATAAACATGTTATGCATATACCTATAAAGTTTCTAATTTCTTGCCTCCATAACTCAGGCAAGATCTCCCTGCAAAAACTTCCAAAAATAAAAATAGAATTCTCGTATGTATAAACAAACGTATCCAGGCTGCTCATCGCCAGAATCAATCAGAAGCACAGGTAGCCGTAGCGCAAAAAAGCTCGGCACAGCTTAAAGAATAGATTTGGGTCGCAAAGCCGCTCGTGACGTTGAGCGCGTCCCCGCGTGGATTTTTCTAGGCGTGTACTTCCTCTCTGGGGAAATCTCTATCTCCGAGAGGGAGATGGAGAGAAAGGATTCGGGGGGAAAAAAGCCCCGGGGTCGCTCGCTTATTCGGAGTCATGTGACAACGGGAACCGATTCGATTGCGCGCGAGAAAGAGAGAGAGAGAGAGAGAGAGAGAGAGAGAGAGAGAGAGAACGCGTCCGTTGGTTACTCTTTCATCGCTCGCCATACACGACGACCAGAGCTTGCGCAAGCTCTCGGGGAATTTTAAATTTGATTACGGCGCCGCCGGCCATCGAGCCGACACGAGACTTATTCTCGCTGTTTCTTTTGCGCTCGTCCTGAGCTTGCATGTGCTCTTTTGTTTTTACGGTCTCGACTATGATGTTTGCACGAGTTTTGGAATTCTCGATTGGAATCTTACAGCTTCGAGAAAGCAAACTTTGTATGAAATGTACTCTAAAATAAAATGTGCGCAAGGGTTATTTATTTTGCGAAATTCTTCGATGAAGTTGCTGCGAATGTACGACCAGCAGTACGACGTTTTAACGATTAAATAAAAAAAGAAACGCCTCTACTCTATTCTCATGCAAAATAACGAAAAGTCACGTTCTCGTCAAGCGCGCGTCTATAAAATTTCAATTTTAATCGCATGAGCGCACTGCTTCGAATCCTCTCAAAAAGAGAGCGCATCGCGGCCATTACAATAAATCCCCTTTTTAATCCGGGCCGTATAGACACACGGCGACGCTCGTTTTCTTTCATTTGTCCATGATTTTTTCAAGCTCTGTCGCGCTCGCGGAGCTATATCCGAATGAAAAAGTCCGCACCGGTAGCTCTGCGCTCTCTCTCTCTCTCTCTCTCTCTCTCTCTCTCTCTCTCTCTCTCTTCCTCTCGATCGCAGCGGAATTATTGGCCGGCCGAGCTTATTTATTGGCTTCATTTTCCCCCGAGAAGGGCTACTGCAAGTTGAAAGCGGAGGAATGAAAGAGCTTTTTGTTGGCTTTTTCGCGCTCGCGGATATAAAACCTAAGCGAGAGATATAGCGAGGATTGCGTGTCTCATCGCCGCGCGGGGGATTTATGGCTTGTCGCGTCGGCGCAGCGTTAATTATTGCGCGTTTCCAATTCTCGTCGCTCTGCCGACTTCTTTCTGCTTCTTTTGCGCGGCTTGAAATATTCAGGAGTACTGCGACGTGTGTGATTGGAATCGCGGCGGTATAAATGATCGTTTCTATCTTGCAAGTTATTCAATTGATTCTTGGTAAATTTATAATATCTACAGGCTCAAAATAAAAAAGCATATTTCATTTAAAAATCGAACTTTGCAGAATCCTTTCACATCAGCGCATCGCCGATGAAAAATAGCGTCCAAATGACCCAATTCAGTACAGGTATAATTGCCCCCGCCGCGTGCGCATTCAATAGAGGCCATACGCACAGTCAGTCGAATTCCATCATCAATCCTCGAGTCCTCCCCCGCACACGCACACGCCGCAGCACATAGACGCGATCATTCGAAGTGAAAAACGCCCGCAAAGCGTCGTCGCTTTAAAGTCGAGGGCGACATATGGTGCGGGGGTGGCTCGTGGCGCTAAACGACCACTACTGCCACGGGCCGACGCTTCTTGCGGCTAATTTCTTCCTTTGCCTCGCCACCTGGACTGTCCGCTCGATCGACTCGGTGATTTACACTGAATCGCTGCTAAATGGCTAGTGAGCGTTTTTATGGCTTCGAGAGTGTGCGACTGCAGTGTGACAATTCACGATATCGCTGTCTCGTTTTGCTTTGTGCGCGCGCGGGTGTGTGTCATTGTGCGGCTTCGTTGCGGCTACACGCGACGACAGATTGGCTTCTATTAAATTATACCCGCATTGTAGGATATATCTCTGCTTTATTGAATATGCGACATCATTATTTTACTGAATCGCTATGCGAAGCACAGTAGCAGCAGCAGCGCACAATGAGCGAAAATTCCTCGCTAAAAATCCGCAAAGTCGAGGCTCCCCCTCGGTTCCCCGATGATCGGGCCCGTAACCGGGGGTCCATCGTGGTTTATGGCTCTCTCGGTCCGCGACTCTCCGCGCGCCGTGTCTCGTGAGAGCTTCGACGCGACGACAGAGAGACGCGATGACGAGAGTAGCTGCTGCTGCTTCGGTTTCTTCTCTAGGCTCCTGCTGATGCGGTTTTATGACGTGCGGATGAGGGAAAGTTGCTCGTGCTGTGCGAAATAATATTCGAGCGGGACCCGATGCTCAGGATGCTTTATTACCCCGGTTGCTCGTCACGGCTCTCTCTCTGCAGCCTGTGCGCGCTATACCGTTTCACCATTAGCTGGATCGTAATTGTTACTTCCGTTAATTTCGACTCTCTGTGCGAGCGCGCTAGGTGCACTAGAGCTCTGTGCTGCTGGCTGCGATGTCGTGAGTTGCGCTTATTCCGAGAGAGAGAGAGAGAAAGTTGTCCAGGGGAGAGAGAAAGGGTTGAGTGCGCGAAAGTTTTGCAATGTGCCCCGCACAGAGTAGATCAGCTCTCGATCTTTACCTGCGATGCGTTTCTTTAAGGGGTCCAGCCTAGGTTAAATCCTGCAAAACAACAACAAAATATTCGTCCGATAAAAATTTTTTCTCTTTACGTAAATTAAAAAACAAAAAATATCTTTTGATATATATATATATATATATATATATATATATATATATATATATATATATACACACCATAAAAAATCACTGACCCAAATTCAGGACATTTTACTATATAAAAAAGTGTTTTTAGTCGCTTATAAAATATATAGGCTATAAAATGCACCTTAAACATGCCCTCTCAGACTTAATGAAAGACATTTCTAAAAAATATTAATTGAATGTTGTTAGCAACAAGTACAGTGTGAAAAATATTAATTAAATTTATTAGCTAAGTATACAACGTATGGATAATAATATTTTATTAATATTTTTTAGAAATGTCTTTTGTTAGGTCTGAGGGGGCATGTTTAAGGTACATTCTAAGCCCGGGTAGAGTAAAGAAGACGGTCCAGATCTTTCACAAAGCCGTGGCAGGTGACACTAAAAACACTTATTTACATAGTAAAATGTCACGAATTTTGGTCAGTGATTCTGTATAGTATAGAAAAAATTTTATCAGACGAATATTTCGTTGTTTTTTTGCAGGATTTAACTCAGGCTGGACCCCTTAAAACTACGCACGAAAGGAGCGCCCTCAGCAGCGCTTCTAATCTATCCCTCAAACTTTCACTCGCTCTCTCTCTCTCTCTCTCTCTCTCTCTCTCTCTCACTCCGCGCGAATAATAAGCGTCGATCGTCGAGCACGAAAGCAAAATTATGATGCGCAATAATGCAGCTTCCGCCGTCGCCGAGGAAAAATCGGCAAACGCAGCAGCAGCAGCTCCTTTCCTCCACTTCTGCGTGTTTCCGTCTCCCTCTGCAGTGTTTGCAAGCAGAGCCAGAGAGAGAGCGAGAGAGAGAGAGAGAGAGAGAGAGAGAGAGAGAGAGAGAGAACGAGCCACCCGCAAGCACTGTCGGCAAACAGGCCGGCTCGTAAATAACGGCGGCAACGTCTCATGTCTCAATGCGCCCCCCCGTCTCGAAAGGGATGCCGCTGCTGCCGCGGCTGCCGCTGCTGCTGCTTCTGCGCTGCGCTCACGGATATATAGGTATACGTATAGACGAGTGCGTGTATACGGAGAGGAGAGGTACCAGCACGTTAGATACGCCCAGAAAGGGGGCCAGCTCATTTTTCCAAACGAGCTACCGGCGCGCGGCTAAATTACCGGGGCGGTCTGTGTATGGCCTGTGCTGCAGAGCTATGCTTCTTCTTCTTCTTCTTCTTCTCTCTCTCCCTCTCTCTGTTTGTGTGCGTTTGCTGCTCAGTATAATGTATGCGAGGGAGGATGTGTTTGCAGGATCGGGCCGCGTGTTTGTTTTCGCGGGAGGAAATTGTGGACGAGTCACGCGGATAGTCATTTGTCATTTTGCTGATGATGATCGGCCGCTGATGCCGTAATTGCCCGCGCGCGGCTCCGGGCTCTGTGTCTTTGCTTCTTCTCTATGTTGTTTAAAAACTTAAAAAGTAAATATTGCTTTATCTTCCATGTTTTCGGGTTTTAACAGCGTTTTTACATAATCCAGCGAGCAATGCTCTTGAAATATGAAACCTGATGTTATAACCGAAGTGTACCGGCTGATCGAGCCGATAGTATACCTTTCGCGGACGCTTTTCGCTTTCGAGAAACGTCGTCCCCCTGGCGTCCGATACACGTACCAACAATTTCACATTCGACATCGTATTGTCTTTATAAATCAACGTTTCGCCACGCGTGCAGCTTAAAAAATCATTTCGATCATTCCAACTGCAGAGGCACAAAGCAATTCACGTCGGAGTCAATCCCGGCCCGTCGGGCAAATATAATTCGCTCGCGAAGATAAAGCCCGCACCTACTTGCGCAGAGCCTATATACACACACACACTGTGCATGTGTGTATGTGTGTGTAGATGCGCGCGTGCGTGATCGTGCTAAGGCTGCGGCTTTATGCGAGCTCAGGTGGCGACGCTCAAAGCCAATTATGCGGCGCTCGCTCTGTTGCCCCGTCGTTTCCCCGCAAATCCCTCGCCTCCGCTCTCTACACTATATACACTACTGTATACGTAGAGAAAACTGTATAGTGTGTATATATATATATATATATATATATATATATATATATATATAAAGCCAGTGGCTTCGCGCGTCGGAGAGAAGTTTAACTTGTCTCCGCTATAACGGATTAACGGCTGCAATTTATACGCCCGTAATTGCTTCCACCCTTTAATTAACTCGCATTCATTTCACTTAATGAAAACCGCATTGTGCAACTTTCGGTTAAAGTGCCTTTATCTTTATATACGTCTCTCTCTCTCTCTCTCTCTCTCTCTCTCTCTCTCTCTCTCTCTCTCTCTCTCTCTCTCTCTCTCTCTGCTACATTTTATCGTTCGCGAACGCACACGCGACGAGCTGAACGAGAAAAGAATTTTTACGTTTATCCCGAAAAATCCAGGTTGAACGTCCTCCGAAATTAAATAAACTCGTGCTATATACTGCACAGAGAGAAAATCGCTGACCTGATCGCATCCCCTCGAAAGAGCTTCCTTTACTGCGCTGCACACATACAAAATATATACTCTTCTCTCGTCGTTCGCGGCGACGGCGGCGCGTGTGTACGTACGTACGTGCGCCATTTTCGCAGCGATAAAACATCCGAGCGAATTTCTCGGCGGCCGACTCTTATCTTTCCTATTATCGATAGCTGGCCGAGGACCAATATGGCCAGCTTCGCGTTGCCATGGCGACGCGCTACCCGAAGGAGAGAGGGGAAGCCCCATCATCCGTGCCATTATCGGGGCCGGTCGGTAAATAAGATGCGTCTTCGTCGGTATATAGCTCATTTCTTTATGGATGTGCGAGAGGAGAGTGTAGAGAGAGAGAGAGAGAGAGAAGAGGGAAAGAGGAGGATGACACAGCTATGGCTTCGGGGGAGGAACAGTGTGTCGTGCGAAGGCATTGACGAGGCTGCTGGTCGAGCATCATGCTAGGATTATCTGAGGAGATTGTGTGGACGTTGTTTGGACTATTTTTTGAAGCTTTTGTTTTCGTTGCAAAATCGATTCTATGAGAAAACAATATCTCATTATTATTTCTATGCAAACCCATCAAATATACAATCAAGCCATCTAATCGCACGAGATATCCCGAACCTTTGTCTCCAACAAGCTCTAGTCGTCTCTCCGCGTATACAGCACTTTTCACGAGTTTTACGAGCTCGCCGGTATAATCGAGGTCGCTTAGGTTGGCCGCTCCGAGATTATTTCGCCAATTTACCGACGGCAGCCGAGCTACTTCGTATACACATGCGCACACACACACTCACACACACACAGCCAGCCACAGTCTCCCGGGCAATTCCGCGTTATCATGCTCTGCACGAAATGGATACAGAACCGATAAATCAGAGTCTGCGGGGGTGGGAGAGAGAGAGAGAGAGAGAGAGAGAGAGAGAGAGAGGGAGAGATGTACGTATACATAGTTCTTCGCGTTTATATACGGAGGAAAAGAGAGATAAGGAGCCAAGTTTGCTGATGCGTCGGCGAGGAGAAGAACGAGGAAGAGTATGGAACGTATTATGTGCACGCTGGGACCGGGTGATACAGTGTACGACTCGCGAAAGAGACGTCGGATATGAGTGAAGAGATTAGGGCGTAACAAGCTCGCCGGCGAATGGAGCTTGATTAATAAAGCTAAATTTATTATTCGGTGCGTAAAAATAAGACCATCGCGTCGCACTGGGACATCTCTATATCCGCGCAGTGGCGCAAGTTTCCAATCCGACACACTGTATCTCTCGCGCTCGCGCCGAGCTCCGGCATACGTCTTCGTCTCGGTTTATCTCTGCGCTTTTCTCATCCTCGAGCTTCCACTACTAACATACATACACCGCTAGCGCAGGCGTAATCCGCGCACGCCGTGAATTATGCGATTCTTCTCTACCCCGAAAGGCTATATCCTCGCCAAGAATGATACAGCGAATTTTTAAAGCGTATATCTGAACTTCATCAAAGTTTATGTACACCCCCGACTAATTTCCGAAACCAAGCCGATCAACTCGCTTTTACGCAAGCGACGGCTCTGTACACCCCCGCGGCGGATATCAGATCGAACGAGTGTACATACTGTGGCGCGTGCGCGCGGGCGTCTCTCTGTTTCCCTCCGCTCTGCAAGATGGCGGCTGCGCAGCTATATCAGCCCCTTATCACCCCCCGGCGGCGTCGCCGGCCAATTGGATTGGGTGGCGGCCAGTATGGCGGCTCTCGTCAGCGATATCATCGCCCGGTTTCCCTCGCGCGAGCTTACTCTGTGTGCCTAGCCCCCGCCTATAGCTCTGTGTGTGAGTGTGCGTGGGAGTCGGATTCTCGGAACTATAATATAGAGACGCGGCTGGATTTTTCTCTCGGCTTCTGCGGGGAATGAAGATCGTTGATTAAAACGCGCATCGTGGAAAAATATAGGAAAAAGTTTTGTTTAAGCAAAATCGAGCGAGTACGAGGAATAAGACACAAAGGGAGAATAATGCTCGAATTCTCGAAACAAGAGTGAAAGTTTTTCTCTGTCGCGCACTTGACACACGACTCGTTTTCGGGGGATAATCGGCCTTCCCGGCGCGCTTGGCGCGCGCACGCATCGCAAGTAGTCCGCAGAACTATGGGGCGGGACAGGTCGTCTTCGCAGCTTCCGCTGCAAGCAAGGCCACTGTCCTCTGCACTATGGGCACTGTATAACACATCAGAGTTTCGGCAGCCAGCTAAGAAGATCAGAGCCGCTAAGAGCCGACTAAAAGACACCCTAATAACCCAAAGAGTCGAAGCCGACTGGGTCGAGGACGCGAGCTCCTGCCGAGTCAGGCCCCACTCTCTCTCTCACTCTCTCTCTCTCTCTCACTCTCCCTTGGGGCCTCACTCCGATGTTCAGCGTCGAGCACAATGCCGGGGCCCTACGTCCTTGACACAATATTTTGACGTCTCCTCGTCGACTTAAAGAGTCGTCGTGCGTATAAGGGGCGTGAGCGAGAGAGACTAGGTGAAGGAGACACGGCCGCGAGCTCCAGGGGAGTAGCGGAGTAGAGAGAGAGAGAGAGAGAGAGAGATAAGGTGAAAGGACCGGCCGCCCGGGGGATGGAGGCGCGCGTGCCGTAGGCGCAGAGGGTGGAAATTAGAGTGAGCGAACTGAGAGATTCGGCCCGATCCCGGGGAGTTTGTTGTGACGCAGGGAGACGCTGTTTTGTAAACGTGACTCTGCGAGAGACGAGCGTGCGATGCGTCGAGTAAGGTGCAACTTTCACTTGCGCTCGCGCTATGTGCGCTCTTGTGCGATGATTGACTGGATTATGTTTGGAAAGTTACAAGGCGCCGAAGGTGAATGGCTTATTGTTTGCACTTGTTTGCAGGCAGGTTCTTTTTGTTGGTTCTGCGCGCGTGTCAATACTGGATTTTGGGACAGCGTTTACAACGTTTTGCACTGAATCGTGTGACGCTTTTTTTCCGTTAATACTCATATACTTATTATAAAATAGCCGAAAAATATAAGGTTCAGAGAGGGATTTGGTGGCCTCCTTATATATATATATATATTGCTATATTTTGAAATTTCAACGAAGTAGAACTGGTAGAAAATTGATCCTATTTCTGGGAAGAATTTCTGGTCAATACTATAAAATGGATTGCTGATATACTTTATTTTAAAAAATTTTGACCAGAAATAGGGTCAATTTTCTATCAGAAAAATATTTGGAGCACAGTATAACGATTGCATTTCTTTTCAACTCGATATTTGGTTCAAATTGAATTATTACTTTTCTGAATGACACCCAACAGCCATCATTAGCATATTTTTTCTTTTCACTAACGCTTATCAACCCCATACAAGTTTCTCCCATCCCAAAATGTCCGCTCTATAAACGCAGTCAACTCTATAACAGCACCTAAACGCAATAAACGCGCAGCCTCGTCGCTCGAGAAAGTCCAAACCAGCTCACTCCCGCGCATATTATCCATCCTTCGCAGCGAGACTAATTGAGCCAGCAGCAGCGGCGGCGCAGTATTCATCGCGAATCAGCGCCGAGCATCAGTCGGAGACACTGAGAAACGTCATAGCCGTTGATCCCTCGGACTCACTGGTCGCGTGCCGACTCCGCACACTGCACGCACGTCCTTGGGTTTCGCGGCGGGAACTCTCCTCGTGGCCCTATTATCTCGCTGCTGCAGCTCTTGCGCTTCTCCGATGTCCCACTGTCCTAGAAAAACATAAATCTCGACAACTCCCTCCGCTGCTGCCGCCGCCGCCGCCGCCGCCGCCGCCGCCGCCGCGCACAGCTTCTCTCCCTGCTCGGCTGCAGTCAATATTTCCAAAATATTTAGTACGACCCCCGTCGACACGGCACGCGCCAACTCGCTTTTTCCTGCAACATTGCGCGCGCGCTCCAGCAGCTAACTCCTATACCTATATATATAAAAGTCTGTACGTATGCAACGTCGTGTCGTCGACCTTGACCAAGCGACACAGTGCGATGGACGCGAGGAAAGTCCCAGCTGAGCCTCGTCGCGTGTCCTTCTGGTGCAGCTACTATCCTATACTATAGACACTCAAATATGCTTAAGCGCGAAGAGTATGCAGCACGCGAGAAGGTGGCGCGG
Organism: Nasonia vitripennis; assembly: GCF_009193385.2. Lineage (NCBI taxonomy): Eukaryota > Metazoa > Arthropoda > Insecta > Hymenoptera > Pteromalidae > Nasonia > Nasonia vitripennis. The sequence continues at coordinate 9,836,063 of NC_045758.1, read as the reverse complement.
AAAGTTTTATTGGGACATGAATAATCGTCGAGGGAGACTTTACGGCTCTGCGCCCGCGCACTGCTTTGTCCTGGCTGTACCGACGGGCTTCCGAATTTTATTGGATAATTTCGCGGGCCCGCGAAAGCTTCGGCTTCTTCGACTTTGCGGATGATAGTTATGCGCGACTGTGCAGTGCTACCGAAGTCGCGCAGGAGTATACGCTGGCTTGCGGGACATAAAATACTCAGTACTATTATACGCTCATGGTTTATACGCGGGAATCGTTTTATAGGTTTATTGGGTCTAAACGGTGTGGATTGATTAACATCGCCGCTTTTGTCTTGCGAGAAAATGGCATTTTACGTATGTGAGTTGCGTGATAATGGTTTAATCTTCTTTCAATCGATCATAATTACCTATTAAGAATGTGAGATTTATTACATTTTGTAATGCTGTAAAAGGGGGTACTTGTCGTAGTGCGTCGGGGGCTTTTTTAGCTGTGCATTTTTTACTGTTCTGTCCTTCCAAAAGGATAATAGAAAGCAGTAGCCGTTGACAGCAGAAGTCAACGGCAGCACCCGATGATGATGTCACGAAAAAATATTGGCCCATAAATCTCGCTAGGTTCGCCGTCTTCGTTTTACAGCCTCATTTTTTGGGGTCAGTGGTAGCGCGAGGTAGCTTTCTCATCTGCAGAACGTCAAGGCAAAAAACAGTCCTCCCGTCATTGTACAATGATGATGCAGGGACACCAACTTATGTGTTTTTAGCAGTTAACGAATAATAAACTTCGGTTTTTTTTATATTAATCATAATGAACTGTGGTAGAGACATTTTTCAGTTGTCCAAATAATATATCTTGACAACGGGAATCGATCGTGCCTAAAAAGACATATGATGATCATTCTATTGGTTCTATAACAAGGAGTGTATTTCATTATGTTGTCGCGGGAATCTCGACTTTTTTAAATCAAAACTGAAGCTTACTTATGCATCAAACATTTTAATTTGAAAACACTGCGGTGAGTCCAAATAATTTTAACGCATACGCGTTGACCGCTAGAACGATATCAATTATGACAGTAGGTGGCGCCCAGGTACTTTTCCATTTCTCACATAGCAATATGCGCTCCGAGTCTAGATATACCAATGTTAAAACTGCCTGGTCCGGCCTGCTTATTTGGGCCACTCATGCTACAACTGTGTTAGACATGATCTTATATCGATCATTTTGTTCGGGCAAATCATTGAGACTCTTGAGATTGAAGAGGCGCTCCGTGAGTGATATTTTTTTCTGAAATTTTAATCGGAATGAATTTTATGCAACTTTTTAAAAGAGATTTTTACCTAAAACATCAATAATCACAAATTAATCACAACAATTTCTCAAAGAGAAGGCTTTAAGAAGCATCTCTCAACCTGAAATGTCTCCTCATTTTGCAGAATGACAGATGAAATTTTCTTCAAACGCTTAAAGTGTCAAGGTGCAAATGCATCGCAAACGTTGTCGCCGTGGTTGACTGTAGGGCCGGGCAATGTCAATGACTGCAACAACAGTCGACTCCTTTCGTAAAAGGCTTTTCTCCAAGGACGCGGAGGAATAATGGCACTGGGTCAGCCGTGTTCTAAATCATCTTGAATTTATTCTATGCCATATTCCAGCACAAACTCCTGCACACCTCGGCAATTTCTTCTAGGCGTATACTATTGCAGATCAAGCTGAACGGGTGTTTGGTTTATCGAATTTTTTTAATGTACTTTTTACGTATTTTTGTTTTACCAGCTTTAACGCATTCCATGGAGCAGTAGATTGGAAATGTATAGTATTGTGGTTCTGATCCAATAACGTCAAGACTCTCGCTTCAGTTTCGGCTATTTCGCTAGTGACTACAGCAGGCCAGCAGCCATAAAGCTTTATTGGATTAGGATATGCGCGCAGGTATAAGAAGTATATATCAGCAGATTATGTATCGAACTCGATTATTCTGAATTTTCTATAACTTTAGTATCCGATATTGCAGCAGTAATTTAATTTTCCGACATTGAAACTCCATTGATATTTTTATAAAATAAAACTACATTTTTACTATTCTTAAGAGGTATATAATTTTTTTTTCAAAAATCAAAAATTTGCCCGTCACCCTGTACTGGAATAAACTATTTTTAAACAACAAAACCAAAGCTAAAATCCACATGGCGATGATGTAAAGGCATAGCGCGCGAACTTGGCTGGCCCGTCAAATTTGCACCTCCTCAGTGCGTCAATGATGCTCGTAAAAGTCCGGCAAAGAGAAAGTCCTCTCCCTCGTCATTTTTTTTCGCAACCGTGCAGCAGCAGCAGCAGCCCCGCGGGCAGCGGAGAGAAGCTGGACTGCCTCTGAGCTGCCATAATCCCTCATATTCGAGCTTCGCAACGGGCTTCTTCCTATGATGCGCACAGCTCTATCCCATCCATCCTCTTTCTCTCTCTCTCTCTCTCTCTCTCTCTCTCGCGAGTTAGGTAATATTACCGAAAAACCCTCGTTAACGTTTTCCTGCCGTTCGGCTAGTAGCCTTGGCTCAAGGTTAGCGCGAGTAGCCAGAGATGCGGAAGCTCCTCGCAGCAGCAGTAGTGAGACTTTAGTGGAAGAGAGAAGGGAAGGGCTCTGCTCGGTTTGCGCGGGATGCTACCGTGCTTCCAAATTTCCGATGATTTACCGAGGGCCGACAGAGAGTGACGCGCACACTGAGACTACCTACGAGTTATGCACACAAAGCATAAGGTAGCCTCATAAAATAATAAACCATCTATTAGTGGGGTTGCAGTCCTCACTCCCTTGCACTCCGCATCTCTCTCTCTCTCTCCCGCTCTCGCTCGGCGGTTACCTTTTAGGTAAGAGAGATGCAGCGCGGACGGATATAGTCTAGAAGAGGTTGTACCTCATGCGCGATTGCGCGCCTTTCACGTTATTTATAACGCCCGTCGCTGATTTGTCCGTCATAATGAGACGAGAGAGAAAGGCTGGCCTGAACATGTTGCAGTGTTCTATGCATGCGCGCATTGGCAAAAGGGCCTTCTACCGACGCGGTATATGATCTGTTATGCTATAGGTGCAGGGCCGTTTGCGAATCTCCATGAACGCGGTGGTGTAATAAGGTTATTTATTGCGGGTCCGTTAACACAATTGCCGAGAGCGCGTTGTGCAAGGCTGGTTTTTGGCTAATGCCCTTGCGTTTTAATCCATAACTCTTTGGAACCGCCGTTTACGGGCGGCGTCGTAAATATTGCGAGAAGATGGGTTATTCTTCTTGCCAGCGCGAGCAAATGTTAATGGGTTCAGTGATCATGATACCGTGGTGTTTATTCTATGGAAGGTTAATGCTTTGCTTTGTTCGACGCTTGCAGGGACTCGGTTCAGTCATTGCGTTGCGATTACGAGGCATAAGCTGCTGTATTTTAATCAGTGAAGGTACTTTTATGATAAAATAAAAACAGAAACCAAATATGTTTCATGTGAAATGTGAGGTCGAAACAATGCAAACTCCCTTTAATGAATTGCATCAATTTTTATATCTTACTTTGCAAAAAAACAAAGAAATAAATAAATAATTGTGATACAAAAAACAAAAAATAAAGTCTCATTCTGATCGAGAAATCGCTCCCAGCGCTACATTCTCCGCAATAGAGAGCTTGCACAAAGATATAACGACACTGAGAGAACTATATATTAAAAATTACTACATATGTAGGAAAAATTACTATATTAGATAGTAACGGCAGGTCACACTCGCTCCATGACGATTTTTACTATATTAATAGCAAAAATTGTTAGACTTATATTAAAGTTTGTTACGTGTTTACACTAGAAATTACTACATTATATAGTAAAGATTATTTTAAGAATTTCTCCGTGTGCCAGAATTTGAGGTTATAAAGTTGATTTATGCAGTAATCAGAGACCAAAATCTATAATTTTTTGTTTATCTGGTATTATTAAGTGATAAAACATCATTCGCTGCTATTATTTATTAATTTTGGTCAATTTATTATTAATATTAACTCATGAGTAAATGTGATTAATATATCAGATTTGAAATTTTGTACATAACAGTACTGTTTGGGAAAGTGCTCGACTCCCATGCCAGAGGTCCAGGTTCGATTCCCATCGCCGCAAAAAAATGTCTTCCTTTCATTTATTTCTTTCACTTAACAACATTAAACATCGATAATAATAACAATATTCGAATAAGCGCGTAAAATTGGCCAGCAAAAAAAAAATTAAATCTAAAAAAATTTCATTTCAGTATAGAAATTACTATCTGAGATAGTAAAATTTAATACAAAGCAAGTATAACCGTCCGTTACTATATAATATAGTAATTTTTCCTGTATATGTAGTAAATTTTAATATCTAGTTTTCTCAGTAGATCAATCCTCAACTGACCCAATCAATTAATTCCCCGCCCCAATAAAGCTGCAACCGGTATATAATTTCAATAAAAACTCGCTGGAGCTATTCTTTTAAGAGACTTTCAACGTAATGAATGGAATAGTTGACCTGCCAATCAGACTTCGTCGCGCACCAGCAGACCTCAGACGCACATACGACCCTATAGCCCTTCAATATCACATACGCTCGCGCGTATACACACGAAGACGCTCCGCCGCAGCGGACGATAATTTATTTGGTCCGTCGCTGGATTTACGGTGTCCGATATTGGATAATGAATCAGGCCGCCCTGATGGAATTAACTCGACCCGCGGCGGCGTCTTTGACCTGCGCGCGCCTAGATCTATAGCCATATTCTCACCTTTATTAGCGAGCTGGGACACATGACACACACACACACGCGCGCGCGAACCATAGGTGCGATGCACTGCTCTTTTACGGCCGCCACTTGCGTCTTCATGGGATCTGCTTCGATTTCAGGAGCATATTGACGTTGCGGCGATACATAGTATACACCGGCTTATCGAGTTACCGAGATTAATGCGTCTGAGGAAACACATCCCCGGGCTGCGCTCAAGTTTTTATTCAAACTGGCGCTGCTCGCTCAGCTAATGCAAACGGATTACTTTTATCAGAGTTAAGAGTATAAGGAGCTTATGCGGCCGAAGTTAAGCAAAGTTTGCGCTCTGAGGCTCCTAACGGTTTCTCGACGAGTTGATGTCGCGTCGCAGAAAAAAAACGGTTGTTTATACCTGTCCGAGAAAGGCTCGTATAAGTAATACGCAGATCTGCATTACTTTCTCCTCTCACCCGCATCGACGGCAATAATTCAAGCTCGAAAAAAAGCTCGAAAGGTCCTCTCTCCCCGCGCGCATCTGCGGAGGAAGGGCTAAGGATAACCGCGTCCGTTATGAAAAAGCGGCGGAAAAAACTGTTTGGACCCAAACAGCAGATCAGCGCGTCGTCGGGAGAGAAAAAAGGGTTGAGTAGTTCAGGGAAGAAAGTGTCCCGTAACTTTCTTCACGTCATAAACCGATGAAGCTACGTGCGTCGAGAGAAATTTTCTCGGGAAAAGGTTAACTCTCTCCCTTCTCTGATCGTTGCGTCCGCTCAATATTACGCTCTCCCTCTGTGTGTGGCTGCGGATAGAGCGAACCAAAATAAAACCATTGCGAGATTTACGGGACGTTTTCAGCGGGCCTCAATGGCGAGAGCCTTCAACGCGACGAGTAACTTCCATTCTTTGGCGCGGCTGCATGCTGGCGCACACAGTAGTGTATGCGTAGAGCGGTTCTCTCTGCGGGCTGTCTTATTTGCTTTGACCTGACGCGGCCGCATAGCTGCCGCTCCTGCTATGCTTCCTTTTTTTTCGCCACCCTCGTCGTCGTCGCGCCCGGTGTTGACATGATGTTTTTTCGAGATGGATGAGTGCCTTTGTTTGGGAGATGCGCCGCGCAGTGCAGACGACGCGGGGAAAGTTGCTTCTGCAGAGGAGAAGTTAGGCTTTTTTTGCGGAAATTCGTGATTCCGGAAGAGAAGCGTTTGATGATTGACGAATTTTTTCTATCGACTATAACGGTTGAGTGTAGCTCGTGCGATGATGGGTGGAGGTAAAGAAGTAACGCGAGGTGGCTGATCGAAGGTTGATACTACTACTGCTAGCCTTGACAAAGTGTACTCGTTCGGTCTGTTTAGAAGGGATACGGCTTTTTTAAAATTTGACATTTTTGTTTTGAATTGTCCTGTTCGAACTTACATCGATAGTTATAAACGATGTACCTAGGCTTCTTAGAAATAAATTGGGATTTTTCAAAAAATCACGTATATTTAATTTAAATTTAATTTATACGCAAGCATATTTTTTTTAACAAAATTGAACCCATACCAAATTTCAGAGCTCTATAATAAACACGAATTTTTTCTAAATATGCTCAGAACAGCTGCACTCTTTGCATTGCCAAATAGTGGCAAATAGTCGATACATCCACAAAGAGCATTTCAAATTAATTTCACCATTCGAAATATTTCGTGAGAGCGCAGTATAAATCGTGCAAGTGAAATTTAAAGTAGTTCTCTACTCTATACAACGAATTCGCGCAGCCCGTTCACAGTAGGCACGTCAATTTGCAAATTTCTCCGGACCACTATGCAGCGCAAGCATCGGCAACCTGCAAAGTGCAGAATCATCGAGCGATTTGTCATCGAAAGGGTGCGTATAATGCACAGCACAGAGAGTCGCGCTACCGCCATACAACCAGTTTCCGCAGCTTTCCCTCTTTCTCTCCCGTCCCGCAACTGGAACTCCCGATGTCATCGGGTGATAATTAGCCGCGCACTTGGGTACGAGAGCAGTAAACGAGTGCAGTCGCATCGGCGCACATGTATACACTACACAGAGAAGCTCCGGTTGCAGTGCAAGAGCCCATCAGCCATTACTTATGCGCCGCGCGGCGAGCAAAGAGAGCGAAAGGTCGTCGCGCATAAATACATAAACGCATAAACCCATTGCGCGCGGCGTCGGTTCGAAGATTTCGGAAAAAATTTACGACCCCCCAGTCGCCCCCCCTGCGCTACTCGCCATTCATCGGCCGTCCCTTTGCGGCCGTGTCGCTGGAAGCTCTCTCACTCTTGATTTGCCCACCGAGCGGTTTTCTTAAATGCTGCTGCACCATAGGCACTGCTGCCACTGCTGCCGCTCTGAGGCGGAAGCGACGTAAGGACGCAAGGACGAATGGAGGTCTGCCGTTATTACCGCATGCGGTAAACCGGAGAGTCTGGTTTTCGCCGGGGACCATGTTTTCCGCATCGCGTATACGAAGAAGAGAGTCGCGCGGGGACTCAGACCTCGACTGCTGCAGCGGCTTATACTGTTTTTTTTTATTTCGCGCAGGCTGGCTGCTGTGCGGCAAGGACGTCGCGTTGATTGTTCCCTGAAATATGACGAATGTTTGGCTTCTTCGCATGACGCGATGCGTGTTTACGACTGCGCTCTGTATGCCGTTGACTTTTTTAACCGAGGGGGTTGGGGGTGTAAATTCTAAAACGCTCAAAGTACCGGTTAATACACCCCTGCAATCAGATTCAATGAAATCCAAAACCAGCCCCAGTCACCTTGTTCGCAATCAATCGCTCCGCAGCTTTTCCCACCATCCATACACCAGCGTCGAACTACCCCCCCGAAAAGCCCTGCACGTATACTCGAGCTCACCCCTCGGGATAATTCGGGATTAATTCCCATAACCAATCGGGCCGCAGCGAGTCAATGCCGATATCGTTCGATAATGTAGCTCTATATACAGGGTATAGGTACACGAAGGAACTCTCGGAAGGCGCGATTCGACACGGCCGATTTATTTATTAGCTATGACCATACACGCGCGCGCGCGCCGCGAGTTTACTGCGCCGATTCGCCGTGCACGCGCAGTTTATACGCGCGAGGGAAAATATAACGGGGATGATTCGGGCTGATCAATCGCGATGCTTTGTAGAATACGAAGTGTGTGATGATTGAAAAAAAATATGGAAACGAAAAACGTGCAAACCCACTGATTTACTACTGATCTCGCATTCAACCCATTCGACCCGAAGCCCTCCACCGTACATGGCTGCTAAAAATTGCTCGTCAAAATATTTACTCTCACGGCTCCATAAACGCTCGTAAAACGAAAAAAAAAACGAGCGCGCTCGACCTCCCCCGCGCAGCGAGCACACGTCGAATGTTCTCCTCATCGGATATCCCGGCGAGTAAAAAAATTGGGCTCTTCCCCGCCCGTTTCCAGCGCGCACAATATAACCCTTCGAATTTTTTCTATTCCGAAAATCTCCGAGCGAGCGAGAGTCGTAAAGACGGCCGTCGGCACTTTAGAAGGGTTATTATAAAATCGCTGCCGCCCGCGCGCACATGGACGCGAAATAAAGTCCCTGTTGACCCAAAGCTGTACTCGGTCCCTTTTTTTTCTAGGTCAGGAAAAAGGCCGCGAAGACGACGACGAAAAAAACCGTAGAAAAACTGGGGCAAAAAGTGCGCGCAGCCATAGTCGCTGAAGGGTTGAGGAAAAAAATCGTTGGCCTACGGGCGGTCAGTCCGAGAGAAAGAGAGAGAGAGAGAGAGAGATAGAAAGAAAAAATTCGGCTACCAGAAAGGGTTGACTTCGCCTATAACGAATATTAACTGCCTCCCGCCGTGGCCTTCTGTAAAATTCCGCTGATGGGTCGGATATTTTCCGGATGTTGGAAATGCGCGCGCGAGCCGAGGTTTTATGGTTTTATGGTCAGGAGTGTTTTTTTCGGAATCGTTTGAATCGGTTTCGAGACGTGTTAATTCTGCGGAATTTCGGGCGAGATTTAATAGTTTTCAGCGCTGTAGATAGTTGTATTATAGGAAAGAAGAGAAATACGCAGGAGAGCGTGAAATTTTTCACTCCCGAGCTGCTAGTTAGCAGCGCAATAACGAGCCGGAAGTATTTGTTGTAAGACTGGTAGCTTCAGTCGGAGATGTGATTTTAAGTATAAGCGATGAAGGTGTTGGACAAGCGATTCTTTCCGTGTATAGGCAAACGGAAAAAAGCAGAGGGTGAGGTGAGCAGTATTTTGTTTACCCGCATGCAAAACAAAAATTTCCATCTACTTAAGCAAAAGATATTTATTTCCTATAAATATAACATGAGCGACTGAAGCAGCAGGTCCAACAAAGCTGTTTAGGCATATGTGACCCGCTGCTATGCATACACTCCGCACGCAGATTCCGATAGAGGACACGAGGAATCGTCTGTTAAAGTTACTTCGCGCCGTTAATTTCACCCTAAAAATGTTCAAAAAAAGAGCTCCAAACTTTTTTCTCCAAAAAAGCACAATCGTATCTCCATCTCCGAAAGCCAAACACAGCCGGTCCATCGACGGCTCTTCTCACTCGCCGCGCTCGTCTCGTAACTCAACTCTCTCGCGGTTGGGGTCCACGCAGCTCTGCGAATATCCCATATCCAACAGCAACAGCGAGGAAAAATCGTCGTCGCAACAGGAGGCACGACACGACTCCTGTTCCCCCGCACGCGGCTACCGAGCAGTTTTGACTTTTCAATTAGCCACAGACGCGGCCTCAGGCCCAAATATTGTGCCCGGGCGGCTTTCGACACGCTATATAGGCGCTCCCGTCGCGCCTCCTTTGAGATCCTCTCGCGAAGACAAGCTCGTGTTGTCTTGGTCACGCATTTTTCCCGCCGGGGTCGTGTAGCCTTTCGAATTTTACGCGGCGCTGATGTATGCGCTAGAACGACTCGGATTTTCGAGAGAATCGCTCTCGCTGCAGACGGTTTTATCTCTGCTGTATGGAAGAGCTTCACGCTTTTTTCGAGGGTGTGTATTATGTCTTTATTCCGGCCGGGCGAGATGAGACTTTTGAAGGGTTCGACGGCGGCGCTTTTTAGTTTCGGGCCGCAGTGTTTTACGCAAACAGCGCAGCTGGGTGTAGTTTTCGAGAATTCGTACGCTGGTCAGTGTATAGGAGACGAGTAAGATAATTTTAAGTCATATTTTTCAAGCTTTTCTGGCTACGTTTTCTTAAAAACGAATCGCTCTCAAAAAGGATACCATGGCAACTTTTGAAAATCATCACGTCAATTGCCCTCATCCTCGCACTGATGCACCTGCGCAGCAATCCCTTAAAAAAAAATGACATATCACACGTAAGCGAGCAGCTAATTTCACACGCGTGCACGCCTCGAAAAATACCACACGAATATACACCAGAAAGCCTCGCTATAACAATCGTTCCAGCCCTAAAAGCGCACGTCGGAACGAATGGCGTTAACAGGCCTCCGGCTCGCCTTGTCGCGGCGGGAAAATATTTTCCCAGTCCTCGCGTTAGTTCCGCCACTCCCGTAGGTAGCTTACGCGAAAATCGAGCGGCGCTGCAGGAGACGGCTTCCGAAAAAGCAGCGGACCACCCGACGCTCGTCTAATAGACGCTTGTTGGCTATACTCGAGCGACGGGCGGTCTATGGAGACGCAACCGAGCGAGGATTGTCAAAAATCTCGCGGCCCATAGATGCGCCTTCGAGATGCTCCTTTCGACTCGCCGCCGACCGTATGTTTCGGCTACACGGAGTGTATGCTACGTAACAGTCGAGAGGGAGGAGAAGCTTTTGACTCGAGAACGACGGGGGATGCGCAGGGGCCTCTGTTTTTACCGTGTGCGGATTGAAGAATGGCGACTTTTTTGGACACGCTTTTTCGCGACGCGCTTCCGTGCGGCAGATATTTATTTACGGCAGTTTTCGCGAGGGATATCCAAGTATAATTAAACAACGCTGTATTATACTCGTATACGAGATAAATCATAAGGTCGCATGACTAATCAACCCTGCTCTGCTTCTCTCTCGCTAAGAAGATCAATCAAAGCGCGATAAGTATCGGCGGAAAATCGGGAAAGGGGCATTTAATTTCCCTCGCGAAAGTCTACTCGCAGTGAATACAGTCGTATACATATAACGAACAGGTCGTCCTCGTCGCCGACCTAATGGCCTCGCAGATAAGATAAATAATTCGCCCGATCAAGCTCCGTATTACAAGCGAGGGTCGGCCATTATAGCGAGCTGCGCTGCTGCGCGTAAACGTGACGCGTGCGCGTGCGGATCGAGGGGTGATGTGTACACGCCGTATAATTTTCTCTCTCTCTCTCTCTCACCCGCACGGGCTATGGATACGAGGGTATGATTCTTGTATAAGGGGCTTAAATTGGATATTAATATTTCATAAACTCGACGATCGACTGATGCAGCCGTATAGAGTGGAGTGAGCGCGTGTGTATAGGGATATAGGAAGTGATTTCGAAAGTTTTACAAGCGATTTTATCATCTCGATGCGCGCAATTTATCGCGCGGCTATTGACGTTTAGCCGCGGATTGCTCCTCTCTTTCGCATCCAGTGTATATTATTATATGAGCTGACTATATGAAATCACTTGCCGCGTTAGTCGACAGTCAACGCGTCGGCTATTTTTAGACACAAGTCGGCACCAGCGTTTATTTTTTACGCGGCCTTCGCTTTGACGCGAAAATCTTCCGATACAGCCTCTCGTAAAGAAGAAAAACCCTCGGCGTCGTCGAGAAAGCGTAAAAAATCATATCCCTCAACGACTGCTACATGTACGCTCGTGTTTTACAGTATAGCTGCATCAGCGCATTGGAAACTCGGTGTTATATGGCGGATGATTTTTTCGATGATTTTTTTACACCCCTTGGACAAAGCGAGTCATTTTATATTTATGAGCGTAGATTAGTGTTTTTCCCCCCTCGCGTCGGTACCTCCTGCAGAACTCCGCGCTAAAGAGAGAGCGAGAGAGAGAGAGAGAGAGAGAGAGAAACGCCGAAGGAGTTTATGATTTTATGAGCTGAACGACCGGCGAGAACCTTTTCTCGAGAGTTTCTCGGCGCAGCTGTCTATGGCCCTCTCTCTCTCTCTCTATACGTATACTGACCGCTCGGCTAGCGAGAGGTCGAAAGGAATCCCGAGTTTGTTTTTTCCTGATTCCATAGTCACGACTTTTTTACGGAGCTGACACGGCCTGTACATCCGCGAAGTAAGGTATAAAAAACGACGATCTTCGTCAGTAAACGAATAAACGCGCAAAATTCAACAGCTCAATCGGCCGTCTAAACGCTCGCCTTTTGTTCACCCCCTATATGCGTCGGCGGAGTCGCTTCGCACATGATAGGAGAGAGAGCGGTTAATTGGCCCATATAACACAACCGAGCCGATATACACGCAAGCGTGTGTTGTATACGTATATATATAGAGTAATACGGTAGCGAAATCGGGTCTAAGTTGCTAAATGCGCCCCATATGTGTGCTCCCCCTTGATGTGCTTATTTTGGTTGGCCTTTTCGGGGGCGTCTCTCGGCGAGGGATTTTCGAGCTGATTATTCAGGCGCGAGCACGCCGAGGAAGAAGAAGAAGCTGTACTCGGGTCGTTAATAATACTGACGGATATAAACGGACGCGCAAATTGAATCCGGAATAGGCAGGGAGTAAGAGGGGGGAGAACGTCTTGAGAATTGGGGGGTAGGCGCGAGGGCTGAGATTTTGAGGTGTCTCGATGGTTGTACGCGATGTGTGCGCGTAGCTTTAGTTGTTAAAATAATCATAAGAATAAAAGGTGTACGAGTAAGGAGCAGGTGTGCAGAGGTATAGATATGAAAGTCTCAAAAGTCAGATGATTTTCAATTCAACATACTACTATTTATTTTCGTTTCGCTTATTCAGGCTTCATCGCAGGCCCAACTTTATACACACAGAGACACCTACATATATATATTTATATATATATATATATATATAGCTTATATATATAATGCGGATCTATACATACGCTCGGAAAACGTCGTAGTCGCTGACGTAATGTAGTACATAATACGGTGTATACACGCTATATAGAATAATACAACGATTATCAATCGACTAAGCATTACACCTAATGATCATAACGATTATGACAATAATAATAATAATAATAATGATACTAATAATAGATCGCGGCTAGGAAGATACCTCCTATATTATTATGATAAACGTATAACGTGTCGCTCGCGGGAACAAGGTTACGCGCGTCGCGTACAAATTCAATAAATATATCGCTCTCGCATCGAGTCGCGCGCGGATTCTTTATATACATATTCGGAATAGCTGTATATGTACAATTCGACAAATTCCCCGTACACGTCGAGTCCTATGTACAGGAGAAGGTGCCGTTCGTCGGATGGGCAGTCGCCTCGCCTATATATTCTATATTTACACCGGCCGTCGCTCTATAATACAATATGGTACAGTTTAAGTCTCGAATCTTCATTTACGCCTTCTCGCTGATGTCGTTGCTCAGCTTGTAGGGCTGGAAGAGCTTGGGCTCCTGCTTGGTGCTCTTGGACACGACGAGGTTCGTCTGCTGGGGCACGTAGGCCGGGAGTCCGACGGGAAGCTTGTACACGTTGGCTGGTGGCGACGACGTCTTCTCGCAGTGGCTGTGCACGTTGTTGTTGTTGTTGTTGTTGTTGTTGTTGCCGCAGTCGCAGTCGCTGGACGAGGCGTCGGAGTTGGCCGGGCTGAGCTGCGGCATCATCGGCGGTCTGTAAGCCGCCGGGGCTGGCACACTGGTCGGCGGGGTCGAGGGCGCGGAGACGGTGACGCTGCTGGAGCTGCTGGTGGTGATCGGCTGGATCTGGGTGTGCTGGGGCATGTAGCCGCTGGCGAGGCTGGGCACACCGAGACTGGGCAGGTGCAGCTGGGGCATCGGCGCGTGGTGGACCATGTGCGGGTGTGGGTAGCTGGCCTGCTGCGGGTGAGGTCTGTGCAGAGCGCCGGCCTGGGAAGCTGCTCCTGGGTTGCCGTACGGCGAGTAGCGGGCCGCGTAATAGGCGGCCGCGGCGCTGTAGCCCTGGGCGATGTGGGCGCCCGGGATTCCGGTCGGGCCGGTGTGGTAGGCCGCTGGCGGCAGCGAGGCCTGGGCCGCGGCTATGATAGCTCCGGCGAAGGCTGGATCGGCGTACATGGCTGGGTAGGGCCAGACGAGGGCCAAGCGCTGGCGCTTGTCCTTCATGCGCCTGTTCTGGAACCAGACCTGCAAGGGAGGCAAAGAGAAGAATTAGCTTGGCTTTCTAAAAATTCCGGCGGATCATTGTGCGCTGCTGCATAGAGGCGGCGAGAATCAAAGGGGACGGGAGAAGAATGCGAGAGGCTCTAACGAAGGCGTTGCCTCTCGCGTCGCGTGTTTGCGTTAGGTGATGCGGGATGTTTGCCGACGGCACTGAATGGGATGAAAGGAGAGCGGGCGGAGAGTGAAACTCTCTCGCTCTCTCGAGGCCATAATCGCTCGATCAAACATGGCGGGGGAATTTTTTTAAATTCATACGAAATTCAGCAAAAAACGATAGTTACCTTGATGGTCGATTCTGGGAGATTGAGCTCAGCGGCGAGTTCGCATCTCCTCGGCCGGCTGACGTAGTTCTCGCGCAGGAACTCCTTCTCGAGTCTGTTGAGCTGGTCCCTGGTGAAGGCGGTTCTGTATCTGCGGATGTTCGGGTCCATCGACTGCGAGGACGGCATCGCGGGCATCGATGGCGTCGATATGTCGTTACCTTGGGGAAGAGAGAAAAAGGAAATCTGGCGTTAGAAAAGTTGACCTCCAACCAAGTGCAGTGCGTCTATGCGAACAATGCGGTAAGAGCGGTTAAAAGCCTCGCGATTGTATCTCCGGAGAATCGAAGATAGAAAGCAGTGCGGTCGAGGACGACCCGCGGCGCGCTTTGATCGGCGCCGAAGCGACCGCAGAGGAAATTGTCGCGAGCCGAGTGAAAACTCAGTGCCGGACCCCTGGGGGGTTGGAGAAAACCGTGAGAGCAAGCGAGAGCATGCGAGAGCGTGACTCCGTTTTCGCGGAAAACCGAACTTCAATCCTTTGAACGAGCCGATTTTCGGATCGGTATAAAAAAGATATTCACCTCCACAGTATGACGACTTGTTGAGCTCGTTCTGTTGAGGGCTGTGCGGTGGGCTCTCGTACTGGGGTGGCATCACGTCCACCACCAAGGGCTTGCTGTCCTCTGAGCAATGCTCAAAGCTCCTCTGGAATCCTTGCATTTTTCCTTTACGTCACAAATTTCAAATATTCGGTCTCTTTCACTTCACAACTATATGTACACGGGACTGTATATACTGCGCGTAAGCGGGTATACAGCTGGCGATTCACTGAGTCTCAAGAATTCGAAAATTCAAAGTTCGACGAGAGAGAGAGAGAGACACACAGAGCGATCTGTGCGAAACTGGCGAACTGAAGTATCTGCGTGTGCTGCGATGAGCTTGCCTCTCGTGGAACTGACGCTACCGAGGGCGGCTCCGGGCATTTATACCGGGGGTGAGCCGCGCCGTATTTGCCGGCGAGGACGGGGCAGCCGACGCCTCATTGGTCCACGCTGGGATAGCTCCGCCTTCTGGCTCTAGCCGGAGTCTGTACCCCCTCTCAGCGGGCACCGACTCTCTTTCACTTCAGCCTCCTTTGGTGTGTATGTGTGTGTGTGTGTGTGTGTGTGTGTGTGTAGTACACTGCGTGGGGGGACGCGACGACGCGGGGGATGAAAGCTTGCCGGGATTTTCTCGGCGAATTATGCCTAATAATTCCGCTGTATAAAATCGCTATGCGATGCAGAGAGTGAGAGGACCGCGTTGGCGTTTGCGTATATATATCTCGCTTTTCTAGCAGAGCTGCGGGACGTAGCTTTATAGATCCAAGCCAACTTTCACTTCGCAGGCGGTTATTCCGTTATGAGGAGACATTTTTTGATTTTCGCCTAACAATGAGGAGCGCGCAATGTCGAGACAGACGAGCACACGGTCCTGTCCCTGCAAAATTTGCCATTTGCCTATGCATATACACGTCAGCTTCGCTTGATGTATTTATTGCGGTCGCCGTAGGGTCGGTCTAATTTGGTAATTGGACTATAATAATGGGGTTAATTGCTACGACGTGCGGCCGGCCGTTTATATTGTAACGGACGGTACGCGATTTTCCAAAAGCTTTAGCGCGCGTAAATAACTGTAAATATATATTACACCCGCGCATACACAGCGGTTGAATTCTTGCAGCGCAAAATGTACGCGCGCGCGTAAGTCCGAACAAAATAAGCGACGCAGCGTTGCGCAACGCGCGGGGCTGACGACCCCTGAAGCACCATAAAAAAATATTCGAATTTGGCGCAACGTAAAACGCAGCCCTATTTTATCCGCAACGACCTCCCTATCCAGCATTGTTCCTCTCTGATGGTATACAGCGCGCTCTAAAACTGACGCAAGAGAAGCAAAACCGTAAGCTCTCCGTGAAACGGCTGCGGACCGCAGCAGCTGACTTTTGCTCCCAAAAATTATGCTCTTTTTCTTCTACAGCTCTATAGCATAGCCCTCGTCCCTAAGGTCGAGCGTATATTTTTTGCTCCACTTTAAAACGTTTTTACGAGCCTCCCGCGCAAAATACGCCGCAGTGTACGCATTTTGCCGAGTCAGTCCGGCCTCTCATTTTTATAGATTTCGTGTACGCGGCGACAAAGCCGTAGCGAGGTATACGGCGTTTAAAAATATATAGAGAGGGACGCGCGGCAACGGCGCTGAATTTTTACGGCGGCGGAAAAACGCGCGCGCTCGCGCGCGCGCAGGTATATCTGCACCGCGGCGGTGCACGTGCGGCGAGAGTATACAGCCCTGCGCACCGCCGACGCACGCATTGTCCGCCGAAAATTGATTAACAATAATATTTTGCCGTAAAAGGTAATGTTGTAAATCAGACAAGAGAGAGATATATTGTTGAGGCTTTTGCGCATATAGAGATTTTACGTGTACTGCGCATTGTGCGCAGTATACCGAGTGGAAAATTTCCGTAAATGTATGAATTTGTTGATAAACCAATTGTTTTACAGTTACCGAGCTCTGTAACTTTGCACGACACCACCCACAAAAGAAGTAGTTCAGTCCCAGCTGACATTGCAACCCTTGTAGAAATGTTAACGGTTAATAAGCTAAGTTTTAAGACACTTAGCTAAGCTGTGGTTAACGATTTAACTAAATAAGCGTTTAACCGTTATAAATGCGTAGATATGACGCATTATAACTCATGATAAAACGAAACTTTTGCTTGAAATTTGTCAAATGACTGTTACAATCCAAAAATTGTAGAAAAATACGTTACAATCGTAGAAATCCAATTATTCGTAATAAGACATATATACGCATCACTAAAATATTAGCAATATTTTAATTTATTTTTTTACATTAAAATTTGATAAAACTGGCCAATTAAACTTAACTTTTTAACGAATTTCAACCGTTAATTTTCTACCAGGGAAACATCCAAAGTTATTCAAGTTACAACAAGAGGTACGACAATATATTTTACAATGTCTCATGCGGGCTTATCTAGGTTCCGATAGGCGGTACACTGGACTATTGTATCAGACTAATGAATTCAAGCGGTACGTGTGTGTTTGAGCAGACGGAAGTTCCGTAGGCGGAGATCGAGCCCAGCAGGTAGTTTATAGCAGTTCTTATACGTAAATTAGGTCTACAGGCTCGTCAATATTTAGACGAGACTTAGGATTATCTCCGATTTCCATTAAGGATCGGAGACTGCAATGCTGACGCCATGATCGGACAGACGCTTAATCCTGGAGCCGGTGCGACGAGTCTCGGCCCAAACTATATAGTTAACACGGACTCTGAATTCGAGAGTCGAGAGAAGTTTCCCTAAAAAAAAAAAGAAAGAAACCACTCGCAATGATGACTCTACGACCGAGCGTCTTTTTACCCGGCGACTCCGCACTTCGCACCAGGCTCGATGATTTTTTAACGCTTATTCCAGATATAAACGAATAAACTCGTAAAAAAAATTGGAAAACAACGCCACGACGCTTAAGAGCGATCAGGATTTTTTTATTGGATCACTCCGGCCGCGTGCGCAAGTCAAAAGCCAGAAAAAAACGTCCCCCTCATAATGGCCCTGCGCATAGAGAAGTCAAAATACATACCTGACGTCGTTGGGCGGGCGGATGTAAAAACGGCTCGCTTTTCGGTAAATTTTCTGCTCCCCGAAACTGGAGCAACGGTACCACCAGAAGCCCCTCATAATTCATCCCCGGCGAGGGCCGCTATGCAAAAACATTCTGCGGCGCGCATGAGCGTGTTTTTATTACGGTTACGCGCAACTACGGAACGGTCTGTATATATATTTCTTTGAGAAAACGGTACGATCTTCTTTGCGCGCGACCCTGGAAAAAGCGTCTATAAAAACGCGCACAAACGCCTCAATGATGTGAAATACAGCCAGTAGTTAAAACTGGAGCGCTTTTTTACAACGAAGGTCCGCGGGGGTGGCCGTGAGGGTCCCAAAAACCGACCTCTCTTCTTTAAAGTGGAGCATGTTCCGTTAACGAGAGCGAGAGAAAAAATATACGACCCCAAGTCGAGGCTGTGGCGGTTTTAGGGTGGGGGAGAAATTAGCGCAATTTTTTTTTATTGCACCGGCCTGCCGTCGGCGGCTTTTCCGATTGCGGGCCTCTTTATGCAGCTTGCGCAACGCGCCGTAAAAAAACATTGGACTTTTTACGCGGAGCTTTATTGGTTTTTTTTTCGAGTGCCGGTGTCAATGAGCCGCTGCCGCGTAAAAAGGCGCTTCGGTTTTACGCATAGTGCGAGGAAGAGCGACTTGTAAATTCATTATTGGGCTGTAAGAGCGAGCTTTTTTCGCTATGCGGCTGTAAAAAATTGCCGCTGCTTGTGGCTCGTGCAGGTCTTGCTCTTCTGCAGTGTAATTGTTTTTGATGTACATAGTATACAAGTGCAAGGTATTGAGGAAATGTGCGGAATTACACTTTCCGAGAACAAACAGCAGCTTGCGCATGTGCCACAGAACAGCGATGGCAGCCAGCTCTGCTTTAACGGTAAAAATCTTATCCTCATAACGATCTCCCTCTCTCGCATTCGTACAGAACAATCGGTCCCACAGAGGAGCACCGTATAACCCCGATAGTAAAAACACTGTTCCGCCCGCGCGTCTCAACAACGACACGCACGCCCGAAAAATAATCCCTATCCCCGTATAAAAATCCCTCTCGCGTAGCGCCTAACAACTTCGAGCAGCCTCACCTCCTATACTTACTCTCCACTGCACTATAATATCATCCCCGTGTTCTTTTAGCCTAGTGCGCATCGGCTCTTTTACAACTAGCTGTAGCGCTATAAACTCCGAGCGCGCGCGCTGTCCAAACAAAGCCGGATTATCCGGTGTCCCGTCGGCACAATAAGAATCGCTTAGCACTATTAAACGCTTCCGACGCCGGCAAAGAGCTGCCTGTGCATCGCTCTGACCTGCAGCGAGCTACTCGTGTTTTTCTCGTGGATAGTATAACTTTACGACCTTTTCCTCTACTCTGTCGTCGTTTTTTTCCACGCGCCTATATCGTAAAATTGAGCGAGCTCGAGAGGGAGATTAACCCTTTGCGACCTTTTTTTCTGCGGGCGCGGATAATCCGGCAAATAAAAATTTCCGAGCGAGAAGGGCTTTAAAGGGTTGGCTCGCGGTGAATTATATTTGCGATTGAAAAACTATCGATACCGCCGCGGATTTCCCGGGCTCTAATCTCTCGATTGCTTTACAGCCGATTTTTACAGCCGGTGACCCTCGTTGTTAAGCCTCGGGAGCGCGTCGAGAGAGTAGGCAAGGATTAATTCCATTGTTTTCCGGTGGAGGAGAGAAGCCGCGCGCGCACGCGCCCGACGAGGACACTGGGCGCAGCCCGCACCCCTTTTTTCTTCTTGCCTGCTTATTATAGGTTGTAAAAATATATAAGGAGCGAAAAATCGCCGAGAGGGACACCGCGCTGGATTAAGTTGTAAAGAGGGTAATAGAGAGAGGGTTGAGCCTGTTTTTTGCAGCGCTAGGTTATAAAGATTATCCGGTGGTGCACACGAGGCGCGACGCTCTGGTCTGTGTATACTCGGAAGGGGACAATGAGCCGCGTTTATGGTACGATAATACGGGGAGGCGAGCTTTGTTTTTTGA
The DNA here is from genome assembly GCF_009193385.2 of Nasonia vitripennis. Lineage (NCBI taxonomy): Eukaryota > Metazoa > Arthropoda > Insecta > Hymenoptera > Pteromalidae > Nasonia > Nasonia vitripennis. The sequence continues at coordinate 9,816,062 of NC_045758.1, read as the reverse complement.
CCGCGAGGAAATGCGTTTTTCTTCGCTCAAAGCTTCTCTCCCATTATTATGGCGGGAGGGAGCTCTTTGGCATTATGGCCATTGTGAGGGCTTTCCGGTTTATGTTGATGATGCCGCTGCTGGGAAGCGTCGCAAAGCGTCGCGGAGCAAAAATATCGTCGAGTTCCTCGATTAAAATTCGAAATTCCATCACAATATTATCCGAACAAGCGCGTATAGCGGAAAACGCGCATTGGCTACAAGGCAATGAAGCCTATGTGCAACGCGCGCCATAAGTCGCCGCGATAATACGGACAGGACAGCGAGATAATTGGCGCAGATGCGGTCGCGATGATGCCGCTGATTAAACGGCTTGATTAAGCGCGCTAATTTACCAGCTTGTAACTCTGCAGCCCGCCGTGCGCTCTCTCTCTCTCTCTCTCTCTCTCTCTCTCTCTCTCTCTCTCTCTCTCTCTCTCTCTCTCTCTCTCTCTGGAAATCCATGCAACGCGCGTCGATCGACAATTCGAATGGCTCTCTGCGCTGCAGCTTCGAGGCCGTTTATCTTCATAAAGAGGCAGGAGCTGGCTAGCTTGATTTTGCGCGAGTGGAGAGAGAGAGAGAGACAGTATATGCGCGTGCGTTACAGAATTCATGGTTTTTCGTTTGATCGGAGATTGATCGGGTGTGAGTTGGTGTGTGTATAAGCGATGCTGTGCATTACGCTGTGAGAAATTAATAGTAAATTTTACTACGTTTCATTTGGTTCAAAGTGGACTGTTGTGAAAGGAGGGAAAAAATGAGTAATACGTAAGCTGGGACTTTTCAATAATTTTTATTGAATCTTATTATTCTACAAATTATACAATCTCGAAATCGTCTATATCTATCATAATAAAAATTTGCATACAAGCATCCAACGAAACAGAGTAGTTATTACCAGCACTTTTTTCCCAGATCTATAACTTAATCTATAACATAATGCGCTATCCACTCGCGTCGCACAAAACCGTACCCTTCAAATCCTGCACACATCACGCCCAAATCCCGCACACTACCCTCTCGACCCCGTAACACACAACCACCTTTCTCTCTCTCTCTCTCTCTCTCTCTCCCTAAACAGCACCATCGCCCTTGTCTACACATTGCGCGCGCGCGTGCGGATAATCCGATTTAAAAAGTCAAGTTAGCCTCCCGTTGCTAAACGTTCGCCGTCGCTGCACGAGCCTCCTGAATGCTCGTTGACTTCCAAAATCGGTTCTACAAGATTAACCCGGCGCCTAACAAAGCTCGATCCTCTCAAAATTTCTCCGAGGCACAATAGACCAAACTCCGACGTCATCTCTCCCCGTCTGTCCGGAACCTAGTCTCGGTGTAGATAAATAAACAAACACGGTCGACGATTCGTGTAGGCGGAGTAGCAGTCCTCCACCCCCTTTCCCGTCCCCCGCAACGGTCGTTTTATAGTCAAATAGGTAGAGTAGACACGCCAAATGTATAATATACGGGGGCTGTATTCGCCGAGTGTAATAATCGTTAGGAGGTTAATTTCCTCCAGGTCTGCAGGCTCGAGACTGGACTCTGCTGGATTTTTCTCTCTTCCGGCACTCGTGCGCGCACTACAGTAGTGTACACGCGCTAATCCGATTTGGAAGTCAATCCTTCGATTGTGATTTTATTGGCGCTAATATCTCAGGCCATTATTATGATCCGGAACTCAAGCTGACTTTCGGGCCTCAAAGACGGTCGCGTGCGCGTCGATCAGGTATATGCAAATTTATGCACGCGTATACACGCCTCTGGGGCGCAGGTGAGGCGTTGGGCGGAGTGGATAGAGCGTCTGCAATTAACTTTTCGTAGACTCAACGAGTAATAGCTACAGGATAATGCAGGATTTTCCAGTTTTCCCTGCAGTATTTGGTATTAAAGTGCGGATCTTCAGAAAACGCTTTATTGCTCGTTATCAATCACAATAAATGATTGACAGCTCAATGGTTTTTATCGCGGTACTCTCTCCATGTAAAACAGTGAAAATTGTTCACTATTTATGTAGTGAACGCATTTTTCACTGTTGAAATAGTGAAAAAATCACTATTTTGACACCAAAATTCGGTAAAACTTTTACAACAGTGAAAATATGACTATATTCCAGTCAGTGAAACGCTAACATAAATACTATTTTGTCAAGTGTCAAGAGTCAAGTCACTTATTCAACAGTGAACAAATGAGAGGAGCGATCCTAAAACTGAAATTCTTAAACCCACATACCCCATTCACCCCCTGCAGCAAAGTTGTAATAGGAAAATAGTACATTGTACAACAAGGGGCGAAAATGGGCTTTTCCAAGCGAGGATGATGTTTGAGCACGAGTGGTAGTCGAGGGCGCCATAGGCCATATAAAAATGCATTTTTCGTCGATATCTCGTAAAGGGAGGCTTTTCGTGCTGCACATAAAAACCAAAGCTCGAGATATACTATGCTATTATTTATGGATTGCCGTTATTTATTATTAATTTTAATTTGTACATGTTCAAGTACTTAATATATCAGATACGAAATTTCGGACGTAATAGTTCAGTTTAGGTTTCAGCACGCTCGACTACCACGCTGATGACCCAGGATCGATTCCCGCCGCCGACAAAAGTTAATTTAATTTCTTTGTTTCCAAATAATATAATTTTCATACTAAATTAATAAAAATTTATAATAATAAGTCTAAAATAAATTAAGCTAAGAAAGAAGTTAATTTTTTTGTTCCTCAGTGTACATTTCTAATCGATTTAAAATCCGACATTTTCACTGATTTAAGTAGTGACCATTTCAATAATTCATTCAGTGAATAGTCACTATTTGGCAGTTGCATACTTTTCACTGTATAAATTAGCGCATATGCACTATCAATTAGTGAAATTTATAACGCATAAGCGTTCCCGGAGTTTACGAAAATAATCATCGGTATTCGCTGTGCGGAGTGTAAGCTGCTTACACTGCGGACATTCGAAAGGGTTCCGTACACGTCCGGGGGGATAATCTTTGGATCCGTGTAAACAAAGTATTACGAATATTCGGAACTAGCTACGCCACAAGTTCAGCTGGATTTATCCTATTTATCCTGACGAGGAATCATCGATGTCCGGAGAGATTCGTAACGCAACGCCGATGCTTCGACGAGAACGTAATACGTTGCTCTTCCGAATTAAATACTTATACCGGAATTAAACTACAATTAAATTATAAAATCAAAACAAATTTTGGAATCGACATAAATTTTGAGTATAATGCAAACAATAAACTCGAGCTGAGTAATCTTACAATTTTCTGGACAGAATTTCTAAATTGCTGGAAATACTCTGAAACGAATTTCTGATAGTAATTTATTTTAATAAATTTTGACCAGAAATCCCGCTCAGAAATAGGGTCAATTATCAGGGTAAATGTAAACAGTATTAGAGAGATATCCCATTTTCAGATTCTAGAAAATATCTATAATGCACAATGCACAAGCAAGCCGTCTGTAAGACACCGTACAAACTCTACACAAAAATAACCCTATACGCTACACAAAATAATTCTACACAGGAAATAACTGCACGGAAAAATTTTACACTGATATTTACTGCACACATTTTCGGTAATTTTACTACACCGCAAAACTCTACACAATCATATAACCTATTGTTCTACATTGTTGACAACAATAGGTTATACGATTGTGTAGAGCTTTGCGATGTAGTGAAATTACCGAAAATGTGTGTAGGGAATTTCCGTGCAGCAAATATCTGTGTAGAATTATTTTGTGTAGCGTGTAGGGTTATTTTTGTGTAGAGTTTGTACGGTGTGGTCTGTAATTAAATTCAAGCATAAATAATATGCGGGTGACTCATAAAACCTATTTGCCCGCCCTACCCATTGCCAATTGGGACAAATTCACCCAAGGGCACTTGGAGCACGTTTCCAGGGGGCCTTCACAAATTTTATATTTCATAGTAGGAGGAAGAGGAGGAAAAGGGAAGTTTCCGATTTTCCCGCCTAATTTTAAATCAATCTACCCCAAGCTCCTAAATTTACCTACTCCACGTGTAGCTAGTCGCTGATTGATAATATAGGTAAATGCTAAACCTAACCTTAAGCTTCTAAAACTAGTAACTTCGCACAATCATGTTCCATGGCGGGAAAGCATAAAAGAGCGAGAAATTAAATGAACGAATTACATTTTTCAAGCACGCTTAAACATATATATTTATATTAAAATCCTGTTACGCGAGGCGAGACGTAAAATGGACGTAAAATTAATCTAAAACCAACAATGTATATTAAATAATAATAAAAATAGCTGGAAGTTAGAGAATCTTTCCGGAACGTTGAAATGGTTCTAAAAGTTTACTGGGCGTTAATGATTACAAGTTGTTCTGGCGAGAGATCATTTTGAAAATTGAAACTTATTATAAATTCAATCCATACCACGACGTCTCAATACCGCTTGAATTTTATGAGTAAGTATTTCAAGTACAGAAAATTATGTGACTGGAGAGATAAAAATCGATGAAATAATTCACAATTTTGCGGCAAAAAGCAAGAAAAAAGATTTAGTTTATTTAATTCTATCATGTATTAAATAAAATTTTATTAATTTATAGCCAATTTTTTTACTTCAACGATACTTTTTCCAGCTTTCCAAATTCATGCACCTTACATGGGGCCCCCACATGTTTCGTGCCCATGACCCCCCAGCTTAAATCCGGCCCTGAGTCTGTCATGGCATATACCTAACTCATAAGCAACAAATAAAATAAGATGCGCACATGAAAATTCGGTGCAAGTTTATGCCTGCATCGGAGTGAGTCAGCCCCCGTAATAAAGGCAGAACCGTTATGTCGTGTATAATCTACATTAAGACGAGCAAATGTGAGCCGCAAGCAAAACGCATTTACAATGCAAACTCAGACGAGGAGTAGTCCCCGTCTATGACGAGGATGCACAGCTGGACATAAATAATTATGACGGTATCCGCTCTTTACCTGCGCGCGATACCTGACACTGCAATATAACCGCGTCCAGAGAGTTGACCTGTGACCTCAGAAGTTAACCGCTATCGGATGATTCTCGCCGTTCGTCTACGTGCCCACTCCATCGATGTATTATCAGGAAAAAAGTCGATCGAATGATTTTTTGGGTTGTCGTTCGACGCAATGGCATATAAAAATCAGTGCTACGCTGTGGGCTACTTCAAAAGAAAATCGTCGGATGTTTGGCGACAGAATTACGGGCACTGCGAACTACGTCGTTTATATACGCGCGCATAATTTTTCTTTGTTGCATTGTTGTCGTCGCAGGCTATAGTAGGATTTTTGAAAATCCTCTTATAAATGAAGGACGCTCTGAATTTTGGAGGTGGTTCGGGAGGATAGTTGTACAAGGGTTATTGCATTTTGTCGATGCTAGTTCACCGCGTTTTGCTCTGAAATTAGTCAACTATTTTCGAGTTCATCGTCCTCAGGAAAAAGCTTAGGTAGTAATGGCGAACTTTTTGAACTATAGCCGCGTTTTTCGTTATATCCGGCAGAAAGTAGTGCTTGGGTAAGGAGGTCTGAAAATATTTCTCCAGGCAAACTTCGGTAATTTAATGTTCAGCATAACGATACATAAGCCAATAAAAACAAATCATATTAGTTTCAAAAGACCTAATCTGTCCTGAAAGCCAACCACGCCCTGAACAATTTATATGCCGGATTTAAATTTTATGCAATATACAATGGCCGGCTGCAGGCAATTAGCCTATTTCGTAACACAATAAAACCCCGAATTTTCCCCAGCCCGGCCGAAACCCCCGATAGCTTTTCCTCCGCTGCACAGACCAGCACTCTTTACCGCATCGGATCTCCTCCAACCATCCGTTCGCGCAACAGCGCCAACATAAAATTTCGAATCACAACACAATGAACATTAGCACGGCATCCGAAATATGTTTTCTCTGTGTAAACTCGCACAATGCAGCTCCGTGAAAATAAACTCTCGCCTCGCCCGTGCTCGTCCGTCAAAAATATTTCCGGCCAGTTTTACGAGGCGCATAATGCGTTATTATTATTACACAGCCTCGAGCCTTGAACTCTTCTCGACTGCGGCGTACACCACCGCGCCGGCAAAGATCCTTCGGGTGTAGGTATATGGACGCGATGCAGACATTAGGGATTGCCCAAAATCTCGAGAAGTGGCTTTGTGTCGCTGGCCAGGCTAGTTAACGAAGTCCCAGCCGAAGCTCTCTCACGACGACGCAGCTTTTAATGGCTTTATGCCTATATTGCGCTACCATCGTTCTGTGTATACACTCTCTCGTATCCTTGAGCGACGACGCCGGGGATGATGCGCTAGAGAGAAGCTTCTCTCTCGCTTTTTTACGGGGAAGAAAAGTTCGCGCTGGAAAAATAGTAGCCGCGTAGTCGTTACGGTCATTAGCGGCGCGGCGACGAACCTTTTTTTACCGCCTCTTTCTCCGCGCGCGATTTTTACGATTTTCCCAACGACGCGAAAAAGGCGTGCATTGTACCGCTTATTCTTCTTTGCTTTTTTTTTTATTCGTTTATATACGCTCGGTGCTTTCTTTCGCTGACTTTTTACGAAAAGTCAGGGAGCCGTAAAAAAAAGCGCTCGGCGACGTTGTTTTTTTTTTTCGCCGCCTCGACGCTTTATTGCAGAGAACCGTATACAGCCGCGCTAAAAAATTCGTCAGCGCTGCGCATACCTGTGTGCAATGCGAAACGGGGAATGTTATATACATTTTTTCCGGCCTGGCGAGTAGATGATTTTTTTAGCGTCGGGGGACAATGAATCGACGGTCTCGCGTTATTTAGGGTGGAAAGTCGGCGGAAATATTTTCTTTTTTACGGTGTACATCATTATTATCCTGTAGGTACACGTCCGCGAAGATGAAACTTTTCAACCGACGGCCCTCGCATCGTAAAGAAATTCAATAATCAAATTTTCATTCAGGCCCGAGGCATGAATGAGAGGAATATATATGTGTGTGTGTGTGTGTGTGTATACGATGGGAGCAAAAAATGCAAGAGGAAGCAGCATCGGCGGAAGGGAAACTACTTATACAAGTGAGTGCGAACATGTGGACGTACTTGAAGATTTTCGGCGCTGTGAGATGCCGCTAATATGTCGTCTCACGCTCTCTTTTCTCTCTCTCTCTCTCTCTCTCTCTCTCTCTCTCTCTCTCTTTCAAGCGAGCGCCACTGCATGCGCTGCGGCTCGCTTTCATGCTTATCGAGAGAGAGAGAGAGAGAGAGAGAGTAGAGTAGAGGTGTCATCTCTGTGAATGAAAGGCACAACACGCGCGCCTCGACTCGTTTTTTTTCTCTCCACCGACGTATTTATATAGATAGAACGAGCGTTACAGTTTGAGGTCGAAGTGACGCGATTTTCATGTAAAAAGCGAATTTCGAACGGATGAAGCTGCATCATCGCTTAATATATAATTGTGTAAAATAGGAAAGATCCGAAATATTAATGATAAATTATCACTTTACAAAAGCCATTCCGTCGAGCCGTAAAATGTGCCATCGCGCGCGTATGTGTGTGTGTGTGTATCCGAATCGATGATAATATCAATTATCACCACCCGAGTCATTGTTCGCTCCTCTCTCGGCGGCTTTTCGAGTCTCGCGGCGCGTTTTACGATCGCGAGGCACTCTCGCATATAATTAAGAAGGAAGCGGATCGTCAAAAATTACAGGATGGTAGCTGCGCGCGCTCTTCGCCGGCGAGATCAAAGACATCAGCTCGCTCTCGCAGCTTCCTTTTTCTCTTTCCCTCATTTGCTTACCTTTTAATTCTCCGGCTTCTATGCTCTTCGCTGTTGTATGTGTGTGTGTGTGTGTGTTAGGTTTGTTGGTTTTTCTTTAGAATATAATAACGTTTCCTTTCGATGCATTACGAGGCAAAAGTCGCTTAAGGCGCAAGATCAATCCAAAACGTTTATTCCGCTACATTACAGCGCGTTTCGCACTCGCGGCTTATCATCATACCCACATACACACTGGCGTTTTTCATCGGACACCTCACGTACCGGCATCACCTCGTTTGGTCGTTTAGTAGGGACGCGCTAATTACAATACCCCACAGCGAGTCTCTCGCGAGCGCAAACATCGGAGCAGCAGAGCCGCCGTCGGTAGCCTTCCCTCTCAAAGAACTTAATACACACACGCGCGCGCGCACACAATCATGGTGCGATTCCTCGCTTCTGAAATCCTCTTTTCGTATGCGTGTGTACAAGTGTCGACACTCTCTTGGCGGCTTTTATTGCGCCACGAGATTATGTGCTATACATCCGCGCGCACACGTGCGCCTCCGATTACTTTATGCGCATTTGCGCCTATAACGTCGCGAATGAGATTCGAGATTCTATTCGATTCGAGATTCTGTCGCGTATACTGAGGGAAAAGCCGTAAAAGAGGAAAAAGAATCTTGACGATCGTGGCCCGGAACTTCCTTAAAAAAAAAAACTGGAGCAAGAAAGCACTCGAGTGCGTAGACGCATCCTTGTACACCGGTATCTTAGCAGCGTCGATATAGGCGCCAGGAAGAAGCCCCGTAGACGCCGGAATCAGAGTAAAATTAGGAGCCACTCTCGCTACTACTCAAGTCTTCCTCTCTCGCTTGCTCGCTCGCGCGCGCACCCTTGTAAGCGAGCTATGCCACTATACTTGTCTATTTCCGGCAAACACACGCGCATCTCGGGCTTTTTAACGTCTCTGGATATAGGAGGCTCGGAAAATTAAAAGTGTTTAGAGTCGAGCTCTACCGCGAGTACAGCAACACCGCATCGATTATTCTTCTCGGCTGGATTTAGAATCGGTTAGAATGAGGAGCTGAGACTCGCTTATAAGCAGTCAGTGAGTCTAAATAAACGGCGGTTTTTATTCTCGTTTCACCAACCTTCCGGCCGCGTTAATCAGTTTTATTGCCGATTGACATTCGTTTACCGAGTGCGCATGACGTTTTTACACTCGTCCATGAGCGCGCGGTATTAAATTTATACAACTCCGCTAAAACGCTGGCAATAAAGCAGCGAGCGCGGATGTGTTGAATCATTGAACGCTTTTACATATTTTTCTTGTACATGCACTCGAAAAGAAAAGGAAAATCAAGCTAGCTCGGAATATATCTGCGCATATATAATTCTCATCTAACACCCCAGCTCCTCATGGCGGCCATAATAACCGGCGAGCCCTGGCGGCGCTTGCGCAAGCTCGCGCGTAATAAGCGCCAAGTTTATAACCGAGTTAGCGAAATCAGGAGCGAAGGCAGCCGCTGCTCGCGTTTACGCCCGCGCGCTCGGCGCGCTTGATTAAATTAGGGGATGATCGCGCGGAATTAGAGATATTAAATTTTCCCCGCTCGCTCGCGACGAGACTCTATACGGCTTTTCTCTTATTTTCTCCGAGCTGCTGTGCAGTTTTTCGCGTGTACAGCTTTGTAACGCAACTTGTCGAGTTGGAGCTTAATCGAGGCGGAGAAAAAGCTCGAGGCAGAGCCGGCTCGGAGAAGTGCGTGATTACGGCGCATAAACTCGACAAAAAGCTAATCGCGCCTCCAAGGCGAAAACGAGCCGCCGACACGACAGAACACAGAAGCGTTGTGCAGCGTCGGCGCGTCGCAAAGGCCCGAACGATGGACAATACGAGCGAGGGAGCAAGCTCTCAAGTGCCAATATCTCGTGCAGCGCGGGTATCATCGGCTGTCTCCACTTCTGGAACTGCTGCTGCAGCTGATTTTTTCTCCGACTTCCAGATGTGCCACCGCGTGGAGAGTCGAGAGCCGTCGGCATAAACGAGGAGCGAATGTTTTGTGAAAAACGAAATAAAGCCCGCGAGAGAGAGAGAGAGAGAGAGAGAGAGAGAGAGAGGGGGGCGCGAAAACGAGACGATAATATTCGCGCGCAGAGAGCGAGCGAAAATCTAGGCTAAAGCGCGCCGGGGAGAAAATTATATTTTTAATCACGCCGGGAGCGAGTTCATAATTGGTGCTCACTACGCGGGGGATGAAACTTATTAGCTCGGGTCGGCGGAAGGTGTATACCGGCTTATGGCCGGGTGCAGTGTATATATAGCTATACCTGTATACACCGCGCGCTGTACGAGGCTCTGCGAGGAAACTCGAGGGATATTGCTGCCCTGCCAGGGACGTGTATAGCGGCGCAGCTCGACTATACCCTCGTTGTGCCGGAGAGAGAAACTTACTGTGTCCGGTAATCTTGTTGAGCGTTATTAAAAAGCTGGGATTGTTGCGCTTCGACCCTTTTTCGCTGCTTGTTATGGCGAGTTTTATATGGCCGCTTCGTTTATTTTTTCAGTGCGAGGCGAGTATAGATATTAAATCTTGATGATGGGTGCGCAAAATTCAATTTCCAAAACCGACGATTCGCCTGAATGATGTAGGTGTCAATTTCGACACAGCGAAACTCGCGCGCGAATAAAAGCTCGAGCTAATAAAAGAATCTTCTCTCTCTCGGGGGGCGAGTCGTGCGCGCGCGGCGGGAATTAAAAAGTGCCATACTATATACCCGCAGGACAGGCCACTTCGTCGCGCCTTTTCCTTCGTAATTTCGCGCAGTTTATAGGCGCGTCCCTGGCGCTAATCTCGCGTTAGGTGGCAACATTTTCTCGCAGACGCTGACTGTACCCACGCACACACGTATATACGCAGGTCGATGCCAGCCGGGCTTCCTCGCGTGTGTTGCTACGAGGGTGTACGCGAGAGAGAGGGATGAAAAGAGATGAGAGAGAGAGAGAGAGAGAGAGAGAGAGAGAGAGAGAGAGAGAGGAAGGTAGACGGTGTAGGTGGCAATAAGGCGCTGGGCACCGCGCTGTTACGACCCCTGATCTAACAAAGTCGCTGTATATATAATATATATAGCGTATCTCTCTCGCGCTCGCGCCGACGCTATTGGTCTATAATGCAGAAGCGGCGCAGTGTATATAGCGCGGATGCGGAGCCCGAGAAACTGCGCGATTTTCTTATGAGCCCGACGGCAGCGGTTCTCCTTGCTTATTAAGCATCGGAATTGCGCGGGAAAAATTGAATTCCCGCGTTCGAGCTTTCTTCAATTTCGAAATATAAATAAGGAACTATAAGCTCATCGAGGAATAATTGCCGAGAAGGTCCAATGGGACTACTATAACACTTCGATCGCGCTGTATCTAGATGCGGGAAAGCTCGAGCTTATCTAAATCGAACATCTGGCCGAAATCGTCACGGTTCCAGGAGTATTACCTAAATGGAGGCGCGCGATACATCAAACAACAGAGGCAGCAAAAAAATCGTGTATTATATAATAGAGATCTCGATCGAGAAAGCGTTATCTCGACGGTGATTGTGTATATATGTATACATGCAGATGAGGAGGAATAAAGGAGGATGGCGATAAAAGCTCGTCGCGGAAAAAATTAGCCTCGAGATAAACGGAATGGAAGCGGCGTTATCTGCGCTCTTGTAACAGAGCCGAGCGCGAATCGAACGCGCGCGTCTCTCCTCGGAAATAGAGAGAAGAGAGAAACGTCGCCGAGTGCGCCGGTCAATACTTTGGGTATATCCGCTGGTCTTGCGGATGTAGCGTTGCGTTTTTGATATTCTCGTTCTTTAACTCGCTTCGTCTACGATCATTTCTAAATTATAATTTAATAAATATGTTCCAGAAAATATACAAACAGCATGATCACATTTTTACAGCCAAAAACCAAAAAAGAAATCTCCGCGCGAGATAAGCGCTCGTTCGATCAGAGCGAGCGACTAAGACACATAGAGGCTACTGCAGAGAGAGAGAGAGAGAGAGAGAGAGAGAGAGAGAGCGTGGCAGGATAATACCGCGGCGGCCCCGACCATTCGCTCAGCTCTATATAGACGGCGACGCGACGATTGGCTGGCAGAGCCCGCGCGGAAAGGGGGAGACTCGCTCTTCCCCTCGCGGAAGCGAATCATGGACGGCGAGCGAGCGTAGGTGGCCGACGCTCTATACTATACATAGTCGGATAGTCCCTTTCCCTCTGTGTCTTCTTTCTTCGCTTCTCTACGTGTATATCCCCCCATCTTGAGAGCGAGAGAGAGATACTCGTAAAACCCGAGCTACTGCTGCTGCTGCTGCTGCTGCAAGATGAAAGTCGCTGAGAGAGCTTGCGAGGATTGTTATGAATTTTGCATCGCGCGCTCGTTTTTTTTATTACACGCTTCAGTTCGCTTTATACGTATATCTGCGATTATCGGTTAATAATTAAAGAGCTGTGTAGGTCTTTTTTATGATATTCGAAAGTGATGACGTATTGGGTCTCGAAAAAACGAAAAGCGCACAGGATAATCAATCAAAATCAGGCGATCGTTTATCGCAAATCCTACGCACGCCCCTTCGACTTTTTTCCGGTCCCCTTGGCGCAAGGCTGGATTCGAGCTGACGACGCTGACTGCAAATTGACGATGATCAATTTTCCCGGACGCGGAGATCGTGTAAACAAATACATATATAATTGTTTAATTTTCTACAGATTTACAAAATTTTACACTATACCAACGGACCTTCCTCTCCAAAAAAAAAAAAAAAAAACACTATCAATTCTACGCGACCGGACCACACCTTTTCCAAATCCCTCGCTAATCCCATAAGCAGAGATATAATACATCCCCTGCAGTATAAAGTCGGGCGTAAAAATTGTCAAGCTTGCGCGCTATAGCATATGCGCGCCGACGGGGGGTGAGCTGCACTCGTGCCACCCGCGGCTTCGCGCGACGACTGTTTTCTCATTGGAATTTGATTATGTCTGCGCGAGAGCATAGGGGATGATGATACGCCGAGGCAAACCCTTCGGCTGTTTTATACGCGCGCCTGCTATGCCACTTGTTCGGGAGTCGATGACACGCGGCTTTCCTGTTTCTGTATACGTGTGGAGTGATGTATTAATGAGCTGGATGTGACTGCTGCGTTTAGGGGAGGCGCGATAATTCTTTACGTGGGCTGCTTGTGATCGGCGCGTTTTTTTTTTTTTTTGGGGCGATCGATTTTTAGGTTGAATTGTCTGTTTATATAAGAAAGTTTTTTTGCGACGGGTGTACAAATCAACATTTAATTTGATTATAGGGCATAAGAGCGTTGACTATCCGGCGATCGGGCATTTTACAGTCGATTAATTTTATTCGAAATTATATGGTAAGCCCCTCGACACTCCTTTATCTCTATTCCCCCCTTAGATGCGCAGAATGCCCGGCAGCAGGTCCGGATTATAAACCCTTTCAGCAAGTGTATCTCGTACCCCTCAAAAATAATAAACAGAATGATTGTCCTTCCATATGCGTCAAGAGGAAGAGATCATCACTCTATCACGCTCGAATCGCATCAAAATATTATTAATTGTGTTAAATGATTTTCATAAACAAAATTGAAATAAAATGTTCTTCCTACAGGCACACTCAAAAAGAAATCAATCGCGGTGACTCTGCCCTTTTTGTTCGAGACTCGAACAGGGGTATATACACGCACCTTCTCATTAATCGTTCTCGTGTGACCGCCTCTTCGTACATCCAGCATGTAAATCAGCGTGTAATCCCGACGACACCCCTCGAGAGTCGTTTCGACGAAGTAAAAAAAAAAAACGTACACACACGCCTACCGAATTCTGCATGCAGAGAGCACTTCGATGCAGCATTCATTGTATTACAGTGTGTCGTATGCGCGTTCTGGAAAAGAGACACGCGGCTAATAATGCATGTAATGCGCAGTGGAACATTGTTTTTTCACGTTTATCGCTCGGATGCTGCTGTTTTCGTTAATTATTTCTCATATTGCACTGTAGTTTCCTTTCACGGGGGAAACTCGTTGAAATTAGCTTTATTTATAATTCTACGTTCTTAATTTATTCAACTGCACTGCTAATCATTTTTTGTCGAGTTGTAATATTTTGTAAAATCTCGCCGTCAGCCCTAAAAAACTTTTTTTACCAGCGAAAAATCGAAGCACACATTTCCCGCGAATCAAGTCCCACACATGTACGCATGCATATACACGCGCTCACCGTCCTAATTCAACGGAATGACCGCCATAAAACGAATCAGAGGGGAATCATGCCTTGAAATTCTTTCAGCAGAGCGACTTCAACAGCTCGGGTCTAAGGGTGGAAGAGCACCATTGGGTATAACCGTTGCGCCTTCTTGCTTCCTCAGATTTTCCGTCTCTCGAGCTACACTGGGAATATTTGATTCTTTTTTTCCTCCTATATATTTACTCTCTCAGCGCGAATCCGCGCTCAATTATTCAGAGCGGCCGGGGATCGGAGAATGCGGGAAAGGGCTATGATTTTTGCAAATAAAACGTTCACAAGGCGTGCAAATAAGCTTCTAATGTAGCTTCGCGAGATTTTGCAGTAAAAACTATAATGTTTATTGAACACGTTACGATTTTCTAAACTGATACAATATATCGTTATATTGTGTTTTATAATTTTGAATGAATTTCATTTCAAAACGAATCTTGAGCGATGAAATAACGAATATCATTTTAACCATCGATAATTTACTAAATATTCGAGCCGAAAAATCCAAGCGTCGTCGCAAAGGGATACTACGAACCGGCCAGGACATCTGTAGGGTGGAAACAGAAAAGAAAATAGGGGCGATGCCTGCATTGTCGAGCACAGTTATCGATCCGCGGACTCTACTCGTGCCTTCGGTCGGTAAGGCTTTCGCGCTGGTAAGTAAGAAATCAATCCGAAGATATACTACATTTTTCATAGATAACTTATCGAAGACTGATACGTCAATGAAAGATGCGCGAATTCAATTGGCAGTTAAGACAGCAATAATATGAACCTTATACATGAACAAAGCAATAATTGTAAAGGAGAGTTTAGTGTACCGTTTTGAAAAATACTGATCTCAAAAAGCTCGCGAGTATATGGGGAATTCTACGGGAAAAATGACATTTTCTGGTTGGAGAAACCGAAAAAAACAAATGTTGGTACGGTAGAGTGAGAGAAAGGGATAAGAGCTTCAACTTAAAAAAAATGCGTTAAAAATGCTTGATTTAGTCAAAAGTTACGCACCATTGAAAATGCGGAAAAGTCATGAAAATTACAGGTAACTTTTGACCAAATCAAGCATTTTTAGCGTTTTTTTTTAATTGAAGCTCTTTTCCCGTTTATTCATTCTACCGTAACACATTTTCTGTTTGTGTCCTTATGCATTAGGTACATACCGGTGAAAAATGGCTATTTTTCGACGAATTTAAAGGGCCTATAAAACAGTGTCACAAGGCACTTTTTCGATGTTGGAACGTGGTTTTGCATGGTTCTAAACATGTACAATAAGGAGAAAAAAATTGTGGGCGCGTGCCCCAACATTTGTTTTTTTCGGTTTCTCCAACCAGAAAATGTCATTTTTCCCGTAGAATTCCCCATATACTCGCGAGCTTTTTGAGATCAGTATTTTTCAAAACGGTACACTAAACTCTCCTTTACAATTATTGCTTTGTTCATGTATAAGGTTCATATTATTGCTGTCTTAACTGCCAATTGAATTCGCGCATCTTTCATTGACGTATCAGTCTTCGATAAGTTATGGTTTGAATAGTGAATTTGAAGAAAAGTTCAGTATAAGAGTCAGTGGGTTTGTCTATCATTACAATGCCATTTATTTGCATTATAAAAAAGTTATACAACTGAAATTTTACACAGATACTTACTATGCTACCTAGAAAACACGTAACCTACATGATTATGATTATGGTTACGTGTTTTCTAGGTAGCATAGTAATTATCTGTGTAAAATTTCGGTTGTATAACTTTTTTATAATGCAAATAAATGGCATTGTAATGACAGACAAACCCACTGACTCTTATACTGAACTTTTCTTCAAATTCACTATTCAAACCAATGATGACAACATTGAGCATTATTAATATATTTATTAAAAAATAGTTTTGAGGGATTTAGTAACATGTTACATGCTTATAAAATATTAGCAGACGTTAGTGTGCCGCCCAACACTTATGGTAGATTTTCTACCAGTCTTATATACCACCTACCAGTCTACCAGACAGAGATAGAATCAAGAGTGCGCGAAGCGCGCCTTCATCTCTAGTGCTCTAAAAAATTGCCTTATCAATGTTGAATCTTGTATTTTTCACCGGTTATTATTTGCAAACGTTGCACCCAGAAACTTTCCACATTTTCAAAATCGTAACGAAATTCGAGCGATTCTGTATAAATTATTACACGAGATATATTGATACACTCCGCGCGCATATCGTTACAATGCGTTTTATATAAACTTCGATAAAAGGCGTATGATAATGAAACTCGCATTTATTAAATACCATAAATCTTCCTGCCTTTTCGCGCACCAATTATTAATCTTGTATGCATTCAGAGGCGTCAGTTACGCACCATCTTCCTCGTATAATGCAAACGACAAATATTTAATTATGTGACGCGGTTTGATTTTATCGAACGATTTTCACCGATGTGGTCGTATATAACGAGCAATATAGCCAGTTTTTAAGGCAAACTCTTGGTTTTCCAACAAGCAAACTTTATGCGCTTGAAAGTTACATACTTGCGCGTTGTTGCGAAAAGTCCATTGATAAAATATAATTTCTATATACTTTTTCGATAAAAGATTTTTTTATTATAAAGCTGCTATAAATAAGCCGCGAGCTTCTGAAACAATAATGGCGTCAACACTGAAGTCGTGCTGTGAGTAGAAATCTTTATAAAATCGTCACGTATGTATGAATGCTAAATAATTTGTTTATCTGATACGAAACAGAGGCCGATCAAGCTTGATCTGCAAACGGATGATTCATTCGGCGGGTTTTTTTACGATCGAATCAAATAGCTTGGAAATCTGTTGTTGACCCAAACTCTTATAAGATTAACAATCCGTTATAGCCTCTGAACAATCTCGAGTGTCAAGGAGCTTTTTTTTTTATTTGCCGATTCGTTCACCCGCGAGCTACCGAAAATGATGTAATAAATCAGTTGGTTTTCGATTTAATTATTAAATTTTACAACGGAATTTTTTCGACACCTGTGTCAATCGCATATATAATGTGCGATTGCGTTTAGATCGCATGTGTTCGTGTATGTCGAGGCGACTGTACAACGTAATCGACATTATTTTTAGGTTCAGGAATCCCACAAAGATGGATCTTCGTGTTGATGGGATTTTTGGCCTTGTTCACCGCGTACGCCATGCGCGTCTGCTTGTCTATCGCCGTAACGCAAATGGTCGTGCCGATAGAGGAAACAAAAGAATATCTAGACGATACGTGCCCTACCTTCGAAGACGAAGCTCCCGCAAACTCGACTGCATTCAAAGGCGGAACATTCGAGTGGAGCGAATATACACAGGTGAAACATTGCGTAACCTTATTACGTTACGGTTCAAACACTTGTCTGATATACCTCTTTCGTAATCGCGAACTGAATGGTGTTCTATAATTTTAGGGCCTCATACTCTCGTCTTTCTATTGGGGCTACGTGATAACGCACTTCCCAAGTGCCCTCGTAGCGGAAAAGTTTGGCGGCAAGTACACCCTTGGATTTGGTATCCTCTTCGCAGGAATCCTGACCATCGTGTCACCCTACGTCGTTTACTGGGGCGACGCTACTGCGTTCATAATTGTGAGAACCTTGCTGGGCGTCTTCTGTGGATGCATGTATCCTGCCTCGAACGTCATGCTGTCTCAGTGGATTCCCCTGTCTGAAAGATCCAAAGCTGGATCCATGGTGTTCGCCGGAGGACCTTTGGGAACTGTGTTTGCCACGTCCGTATCCGGCTTGATTCTTGAATACTCGAGCATTGGCTGGCCAGCAGTCTTCTATTTCTTCGGTGGCTGCGGAGTCGTTTGGTTCATAGTGTTCATGCTCATCTGTTACAACAACCCTGTCGAACACCCCTTCATATCCGACAACGAGCTGAAATTCTTGCAAGAGGAGTTGAGCGAGCACAAGCACGACGATACGCCACCGGTACCTTGGAAAGAGATCCTCACGTCGAAGCCCGTCTGGGCATTGACGGTTGCATCCTTTGGAAACGGTTGGGGTTTCGCCACTCTGATCAGTGATCTGAACAAGTACATGAGCAGCGTTCTGAAGTTCTCGATTCAGGATAACGGCTACTTGTCTTCGCTACCGTTCCTCTGCATGTGGTTCGGCAGCATCATCAGCTCCTGGATTTCGGACTGGTTGATCGTAAAGGACAAGATGTCTGCGACCAATGTCAGAAAATGGGGGACCACGATCGCCTCGGTTGGTCCGGCTCTTTGCCTCATCGGTGCGTCGTACGCCGGGTGCAACAGGGTAGTCGTGGTTACCATGATAACCCTTGGAATGACACTACTGGGAAGCTCTCTGCCTAGCATCAAAGTCAACGTGCTGGATCTCAGTCCAAACTACGCTGGTTCGCTGATGGCTCTAACGAACGTTTTCGCTGCTGGAACCGGTATGGTGACTCCTTCCATCGTGGGCTTGTTAACGCCACATCAGACTTTAGAAGAATGGCGACTGGTATTCTGGACAATATTTGGCGTCTTCTTGGGAACCAATGTCATATTCGTCATGTATGCCAGTGGAGATGTACAGGAGTGGAACGATCCGCAGTACTTGAGGAAACTCCGAGAAAGTAAGAAGAAGCCCAAGATCAACGAAGAAGTGGAACTGCTGCCAGTAACGAAATCTGAAAAGGAGCACAAATAAGATTTAAGAGTCCGTTCATTTAATTTTTAAGGAACTCGCGCGTTAGAGCATCATTTGTATATATATCGCTATATTCATCGCTAATTTATACGACACAGCATTGACGGAGAGCTGAAGTAATTTATAGATTTAATTTTTCGCATACTACACTTTACACGAAATATAGTCTAGTCACGCAGCATACAAAAATATGGATGCATCATATAACTCGTGCCATTATTTATTTAACGTAATGTAACGTGGAATACAATATATTGTATACAATTATTAAACGTATTTTAGTACTGATTTACTAGAATCCATTTACTCAATATCGATATTAAAACTGACGTGTGCATTATTTTAGTACCAAGACTTTACTGCGGATGTATAAATTAGATAAAAATAACTTTTTGATTGTAGATTAAAAATAGTATGTTTGCCCAACGATAAACTTATCGCATTAAACTTTGGAATTGATAATTATTCCATCGGTCCCGATGGAATAATTTTTCCCTTTCTGTTTAATTCTGATAAAGAAATGATATCATACTGCTATTTCTTTCATTGGAAAGTTAGAAATATAGAGACGATCAGTATAATTATACCATCTAATCGTGAAAATAACCTTCGCAGTTATAGTATAAGCGGCTCAAGTACTTAGCAGGCCCAACAAGATAGTTTTGGCATAGTCGGCACACCACTATATCTGCACTGTATCGGGCAAATACCGATGGAGTGATTTATAAAAGTACACGTGCGCCACCTACTTTCACTATCTGAAAACTAATAGAAAGTCAGAAAGTTCAAGCGATAGTCGAAGAGCCAGTCTAAAAGTGCGGTTTCTCGGCTATTGTTGATAGACTGCGTCTAATCCTTTCTTACAATAATAGAACAAAATTGCGAGGTCTCAAGCATACAAACAAAATGAATTTATTAGCAATTATATAGTCTTCGATCGGTGACGGTCACTATTGAACTTTACAGTCATCATCGTGTTGACGAACGTTGGTCGGAAGTGCAATGCCTTCGACGAGTGTCAATGCACTCAACCTAGAGTCTAATAGCTCTGGTATATAAATGACTTTTATAAATAATCTTTACTTTTATTGATTGATTTTATTGCGTCTACATTGTGGGAATGTTAGCATCAAGTCAAACAATCCGTGAACAAAAATTGATTTTCTTTATTTTATTCTATATAGTCAAAAATTAATTTATTCATAATAATTATTTATTTATACTGATTTGCAAAATATATATATAAATAAGTAATAAATAATAATACATAAGTAAATAGGTTTAGTTATAATTACATATTGAAGTATGAGTTAGAAGGTAAATATTTTTCGTGAAATTTATTGACATAAAACACCATACTGTAAAAATAAATAAACATTAAACAAACAAATTTGTTTGTCGAATGTTGTCGTTGACAAGAATTGTTCATATTTTCTGCAAAATTATAAAGAATCGAATCTTCAGTGAATAACATGCCTATATTTTGTATATAGTATATTCATTATAATTATGGTTCACTTGATTTGAACCTTTCAAAATACTTCGCCTTTTCACAAACGAAACAAAAATATTGGCTATATATGGTCAACTATTGAAGCTTTTTCGAAAATTGTATAATTATTCAGTTTCTAATCACGCACATTTTAAATGTATAAAACCGCGCACGCAAAGTATTCAGATTACGACCGAATTAGCATAGGAATTTTGGTCTTTCTAAAATATGTTAATCTCTGTACAATTTATCGTTCTAATAATATACCAACAATCGTAAAAGGTTAAAATAACCGAAAAATATAGCCGTATTAAAAAATAATTAAATAAACAGGTGAAAAATCAATATTGAAGCCTTCCTATCGGGAGCATAGTCTGATAAAAATAAAACTAACAAAATTCCATTCGAACATTAATTAAAAAGTCCGACGTCGAGCCTATAACTAACGGTATATGCATACGAGCGTCACGATTATAGCTCCGTTATCAGCTTATTACATTCGAAGTTAATGAAATCGTCAGACAGATTTTCGGAAAACCAATCAATGAAGACGGCAAACATTGTATTCGAATGAGCTCTTTATTTAAACAAAGTCATGCGCCATATTTCGATAAATTTCCTCGTCATCGCTTAATGTGACATCAGGATAACGTTTTATATTCTCCAGACGATTTACCCGCGTATACAATACACAGGCGGTATAACTTATATAACAACGCGCCAATGAAGTTCAATCAACATGCGATTCTCGCGTATTTTAAGCACATTCATACAAATAAACTTTTTAAAACCAAACGCGCGAATTTTAACGAGATCTCTCTCTCCCTCTCTATCGTTTCTAAGTAATTATGCATATCATTTACATTATTATGCAGATGAGGCAAAATTAAAACATCGGATGACGTAAATAACGTCAAATAGTAGGCAATAATGTCTCGCGAAGATAACCGAAGAGAGTGAGAGAGAGAGAGAGAGAGAGAGAGAGAGAGAGAGAGAGAGAGAGAGCGCACATTAAAAACGTCGACACTGCGGGGTTTTCCATAAGACATGCACGCGAGAGATAAGCGCGCGAGTCCGCGTATATATAAATTAAAAAGAAATCAAACTTTTCATCTCGCGCGCATTTATCAATAGCTCGTACAGCAGCGAGACACGAGGCGACAGAGCGTCGCGACGATCGCCGCCGAGAAGGACGGACTACTCTCCGATGGACTAAGAGTGTAGCTGTGCTAATATATAGTAGTGCATCGTCGGCGCTTGAAAAACGTTGCGAAACGCGCACTCGCACACACAGGCAGAGACGGACAAACACGAGCGCTCTCGGATTTTAATGTACTACGACGGCGATCGCGCGAGCGAAGCTAAAGCATCAGCTGCGGTCGGACACCTCAGTACAAAGTGCCGCATGCGCGCGAGCGCGTCGGATAGTGCATGCGATGCATCATCAGCGAGGCCGTTTCGGGAAATAGGAAAAAGTTTTTCTCTCGGCGGCTCTGCGAGATGCGCCGACGGAAACTCGCCCGCGACGACGCTACGCTCTCCCAGCCCTCCGCAGCGTTTATGTAAGAAGCCTCAATCTACTACTGCTGCTGCTGCTGCTGCTGCTGCTGCTGCTGCTGCTTGGTAAAGCAAATATTGAATTTTATGACGTACGCTCTCGGGGGTCTCTCTTTCTCTGTCTCTCTCGAATTCGAAAGAAAGCTAATACGCGCAGGCCGTCGCAGTTATCTAGCGATCGCCGGGAGCGAGAGAGAGAGAGAGAGAGCGATTATGTGCGTTTCCCTCAAGACGGTGAGAGCTGCGGCAACATGTGAGCGAGCTACATCAGTCGGGCAGACGGCCGGAGGAATTAGTTGCAGCTGAAAAGTTGGAGGGACCGACGAGCGCGCTCGGCTTTCCGTTTGGGAAGAAAAGTTGGCAGCGGCCCGAGGGAGAAAGCGAGCGGGACACGTGGGTGCTGTCTGGCTGTTGTTTTCCTCGAGCGCGTCCGCACGTCGTTGGAAAATCGGCAACATGTCGGCTCAGTGGAAAGACTGCTGTGAGTATTGGAATCTTTTCAGTTTTCTATATACAACACTTGCTGTTGGCAAATGGGTCGGATATTATACTCGTGTGTGTGTGTGTGTGGCTGAGTCATCGCTCGGAATCGAAATTAACAAAACGAGGTTGCTCGCGTAAATTTTCATTATTCATCGTTTGTTGTAGCAATAATCCGCGATCGTTTGCGCAGTGTACACGCGGTAAACAATCGCGTCGATCCCCGTATTTACGTTGCGAATCTCCTCTCTGTTATTGTTATCTTCACGCGTGTTATAAGCGCGTAATTTTCCGCCTCGTGTCGCGACTGCATATCTTACTGTCAAACTGCTTTCCCCAAAACGTATTAGTCATTATTTTCCGCCCATTAAAAATCGCTTCGTCCCGCACGAACAAAAAAAGGAGAACCGAACGTCTCTATAATTATATCGATTGCGCAACGATCTAATCGCGCCTCGATACTATATATTACGATAAAAATATAATCCCGACTTTTTACCACGCGATATCGCGTCAATTTTTCTCACAATGTACATCCGTGCTTCTCACCCACTGCACTCGTGCTCTTTTCACACGCACGCCGCGTGCGCCGATCTAACCTCACAATTCTAACGCCGCATGTGTGTTTTAATCTCCACCGACAGGCTCGGGCATATCGCAGCGATGGATCTGCGTGATCATGACCTTCTTCTCGCTGTTCTGCGCCTACACGATCAGAGTCTGCCTGTCGATCACGATCACGGAGATGGTCATGCCGAACAACGAGACGTCCGATTTCATCGACGACACGTGTCCGTCCGAGCTCAAGGAGGTCCCAACTGGCAAGCTCAACTCGACGACCGAGCCGAGTATCGGCTACGACGGCACCTTGTACGAGTGGAGTGAATACACTCAGGTGATTAAACTTTTCCCCGCCCGATGTGTGCAGTCTTTTGTAAAAGTACATACACATCTATAGCTATGTACATACGCATACAGCGATCGTATTGTGCGTGAATTGCCTCTGGCGGCGTCGCTGCAGATAAAGTCAACAACATAAACACGCGATAAGAGCTCCTCTCTCTTTCTATACTTACTATCTGCGGGTTCAGTCTTAAAAAAGATTTTCCTCGCTGCTCGGGGGGCTTTTCGAACGCGCGCACGGCTGTGCCGTTGCCAAGATCGTTTTGAAAAAAAGGCGCGAAGTTGAATGGTCAGCGTTCTCGTGACATTATGAAATTATTAGGCAGATGATAAATTAACGAACTTTTTTCTCGAGATAGCGCGAAGCATCGCGTGTTTTTATTCTAGCGCGCGCGTTTCTGAAGTAATCGCTAACGGCGTCGTCAATTATAGAGGAGCTTATCGAACTTGCTCGCCTCGATCGCTAAATGATATGAATAATTTTGACCTGAAAATGTCAGCTTTTTATGAATATTATTATAA
The DNA here is from genome assembly GCF_009193385.2 of Nasonia vitripennis. Taxonomy (NCBI): domain Eukaryota; kingdom Metazoa; phylum Arthropoda; class Insecta; order Hymenoptera; family Pteromalidae; genus Nasonia; species Nasonia vitripennis. The sequence goes on along the minus strand of NC_045758.1, from coordinate 9,792,391 downwards.
CTGCGAGATTATTCATATACAATGCGCGGAAAGATTACTGTATTACTGTATTATGTAGCGAGGAATAATGTACTGGCGCGATTCTTAAAACGGATTATTGCGCGAGATAAAAATTGTTGTTTCCGAGCACTATATCGGCCTGTGTCTGGCATAATCAATGAAAAATATGGAGATTCGCGCGGGCGAAGAAAAAAATTGTATACTGCGCTATCATCGCAGTTTTAGCCAATAAACTTCCAGTTCATAAATTTACAAAGATCGCAATAACGCTACGCATATATTTTTCACAGATTATACCGCAGCGTTGTTGACTCTATAATATGCGGGTTCAATAATAAATTGCCGACGGAGAGAGAGGAACGCTTGAAATACATTGCGATAGAAATACAATAAATTGCCATAGTAGCATCGCGCTGTCCTCCAAGATCGTTACGTAAAGCGTGATTCAACGCTAAACGAAACTTCTATTCTTCTATACTCGCCGGAGAAAAAAATTTCGATCGTTGAGGTAGGCTCGCCGGCAAAGTCCTCTAACGTCACACAGAGCGTGTATTAGTCGTTCACTCCCACAATAAGTTATCTGCGCGGTTGCAGCGCCGGCTAGATATGCCCGGCCGATAAGTGCGCCGCGATCGTTACGTCAACAGGCGATAACCGATCTTCTTCTTTCTTATCTGCAGGGCGTCATCCTCTCCTCCTTCTACTGGGGCTACGTGATAACGCACATCCCCGGCGGCATGATCGCCGAGAAGTTCGGCGGTAAGTACACCCTGGGCTTCGGCATCCTCTGGAACGGCATCTTCACGATCCTCACGCCGATCGGCGTGCAGTACGGCGGCGCCACGGCCCTGATCGTTCTGCGAGTGATGGTGGGCCTGGCCCAGGGCGCGGCCTACCCGGTCCTCAGCGTCATGCTGTCCCAGTGGGTGCCGATCGAGGAGCGATCGAAGGCCGGCTCGCTGGTCTACGCCGGGGCGCCGCTCGGCACCGTCTTCGCCACCTCCACCGCCGGTCTGATCCTGCGCTACAGCGGCAGCGGCTGGCCCGCGGTGTTCTACTTCCTCGGCGGTCTGAGCCTGCTCTGGTTCGCGCTCTGGATGATCTTCTGCTACAACGACCCCCACGATCACCCCTTCATCTCCGAGACCGAGTTCAAGTTCCTGCACGAGCAGCTCAGCCAGCACAAGCACAAGAAGCCGCCGCGGGTACCCTGGCGCCACGTGCTCGGCTCGATGCCGGTCTGGGCCCTGGTCGCCGCGATGGTCGGCCACGGCTGGGGCTTCCACACGATGATCAGCGACCTGCCCAAGTACATGGGCAGCGTGCTCAAGTTCTCGATCGAGAACAACGGCTACCTCTCCTCGCTGCCCTACCTCTGCATGTGGCTGGGAAGCATCGTCACCTCCTGGATCGCCGACTGGCTCATCGCCAACGACCACATGTCCACGACGAACGTGCGCAAGCTCGGCAACTCCATAGCCTCGGTGGGCCCGGCTCTGTTCATCATCGGCGCCAGTTACGCCGGCTGCGACCGCGTCCTCGTCGTGCTCATGATCGCCCTGGGCATGACGACCATGGGCGCTGCGCTGCCCAGCATGAAGGTCAACGGCCTGGACCTCAGCCCGAACTACGCCGGCTCCTTGATGGCGCTGACCAACGGCATCGGAGCCCTGACCGGTATCGCGACCCCCTACATCGTGGGCGTCCTGACGCCGAACCAGACCTTGAGCGAGTGGAGGCTGGTCTTCTGGATCATCTGCGCGGTCTTCCTCGCGACGAACCTGGTCTTCGTGATCTGGGCCGACGGCGAGGTGCAGTACTGGAACGACCCGGACTTCCTCAGGAAGGAGAAGAGCGACAGGCGGGCCAAGAAGGCCAAGGAGGACGTCGAGCTGCTGACTGTGAACGCTGCCAAATGAGAGCTGGGGAGAGATGTTGAAGAGAGATATTTATATATTTTTGTTATAACTATTCGAAAGCCCATAAAGTATTTTTGTATGCGCGCGACGTACTACGAGGAATTGTTACTACAGGCTTTTTCGCGCGAGACTTGAATTTTTTAAAGCAAATTAACGAGCTCACGTTTGTTACGTGCGCAGATGTATGCGGCGTTACTCAAAACTCGTATCGTTAGTCTTTGTAAATATGCTGAATGAAATCGTGTATTATACGCGTAGAGCGCTGATGGTATAATTTAAGAGATTTCGAGCTCTAGCGTCTCGTCGATTGGCGGACGATTGTAAAATACTATGTATAAATTTGATACAGGAGCACGTGAGAGTAGTATGGAGTATATCGTAAATCAATCTTATCTTGGCAAACAACCTTAAATGAAATGAAATGTACGTCATTAACACGTTCATCTATTTCAAATTATAAGACAAACTCGCTGTCAGTCTTTCAAGTACTGCCGACTGCAGACAACTATCAGGTAGCATACCTAGAGTTGTTTTTATTTTCTCGTGTCAATGCTCTTATTATAATAACAGTTGATTTTATTTCCAATCGTTCTTTTTGTTTTGTAATTTTTAATGCCTGTAAATTTATTATTCGTAAATACCGTGTGTAGCACTGTTACCGAACGATTATGTATAGATAGACCAATGTTCCGTTGTGTAAATGACGCTACGCCTGAAAAACGTTGTGCTTATATAGTGTGTAAACTTTGTTTTTATTGACTACATGTATACCGACTGTAGAAGATCACAAAATTTCTGTACAAATCGTCCAGATTCTAATGTAAGAGGCTTTGTGAAAGTTTATATTAAAATGCGGAAAAGTTATTTTTATTTATAAATAAAACATTGAAAAGTATGCGCGTCTTGTACAAATCTAAGTATTCCTGATAAACTGTAGCGATTATAGCTTCGTAAAGAGAAAGAGAAACTGCCAAACTCAACCGTATAGCGGCGCTACCTGAATAAAAATATGGCCCTTATCTCGGTTTAACTTTGTGAGAGGAATATCGCGTCGACAATGGCACTAGATGAAGTACATAAAGCAGTTTGGTAGTTGTCTCCTCTGTGCAGTGATTCGAACAAATTATTTTAATCTTTGCTCCATTTGAATTATTAATTTTTAACAGTATTTCTATTCATTTTTTATTGTATATATGGATCTTCTCGATAGATAAAACTTCAAATAGTTAGATTTTTGAATACTCTCTGAAATGGCTCACGTCGATTGATAAGAAAGTATAAAAAAGATAACTCACTCTCTGCCACGAGAAATATTCGTTCTTCATCAGTTATGAATTTCACATAGAAGCGAATATTAAGTATAGACAATTTCGCAAGATGGCATCGGCTTGGGAAGCTTGTTGTAAGTAACACTTTTGCCCGTAAAAGTTATATTTATATCACAGTTGCTAATTGGACTCCGTAATCTCGATTACAGGCTCAAATATTCCACAGCGATGGATAGTCGTGATAATGAGCTTTTTAGGACTGTTCAACGCGTATGCCATGCGGGTTTGTTTATCGATAGCTATTACGGAAATGGTCGTACCTACGAATAACACAGAAGAATTCGTCGACGATACCTGCCCCGACAATAACGACAAAAGCGATATTATAGAATTCAATAATAAAACTGTCGTAAACACAGAACTGTTCGAATGGAGCGAATACACGCAGGTGATGCATACAATGAAATTTCTAATATTTTTAACCATCAGTGAGTCACAAGCAATTAGTAGCTCTCTAAAAGACATTTCACCTGTCATCCTCAGCTCAGCAATATAGCATCCAATAAGCTTCACAATCAAATTTAAAAAACTACAGGGTATAATTCTCTCCTCTTTCTACTGGGGCTACATCCTGACCAACTTACCAGGTGGTCTGATCGCCGAGAAGTTCGGCGGCAAGCACACCCTCGGCCTTGGCATCCTGTCCACCGCAATATTCACGATATCGACGCCCTTCTGCGTCATGTACGGCGACTCGACGACTCTGGTCTTTCTGCGAATACTCATGGGCATAGGCGAAGGCCCCACCTATCCTGCCCTCAGCGTTTTGATAGCCCAATGGATTCCGGAACACGAGCGATCGAAAGCCGGCGCTGTAGCCTTTTCCGGTGCGCCTCTGGGCACGATCTTCGGGATGCTGGCGTCGGGCTTGATTCTGCGCAACGGTAGCTGGCCGACTGTTTTCTACTTCTTCGGGGTCGTCGGCTTTCTCCAGTTCTTGCTCAACTCGGCCTTCTGCTACAGCAAGCCCAGCGATCATCCGTTCATCGGCAAGTCCGAAGCCAAGTACCTGAAAGAGCAACTGAGTAAGCGTTTCGCATCGACCTTATTGATAAAGAAGAAAGTTGAGAAATAAAGGGTAAATACAAATGCAATGAACTTACAGAGAACACGCACGCGAACCTACCACCGACTCCCTGGCGCCACATTCTGCGCTCGAAGCCGGTCTGGGCCCTGGTCGTGGCGACGATCGGTAACGCTTGGGGCTTCCTGACGATCTGCAGCGACATGCCCAAGTACATGAGCAGCGTCCTCAAGTTCTCCGTCCAGAGCAACGGGTACTTCTCCTCGGTGCCCTACCTCTGCATGTGGATCAACAGCTGCGTGTCCTCCGCCATTGCCGATTATCTCATCACGAGCAGGCGGGTGTCGATCAGCAATATGAGAAAGATCGGCAGCACGATCTCATCCCTGGGACCGGGTATCTTCATCGTCGCGGCCTCGTACGCCGGCTGCAACGGCTTCCTCGTCGTTCTCCTGCTCACCATAGGCATGACCTTCATGGGCTGTGCCACCTTTGCCATTCTGGTGAACATGCTGGATCTGGGGCCCAATTACGCCGGAACGCTGATGGGCATCGTCAACGGAATCTCTACGTTGAGCGGCATAGCCTCGCCGTACGTCGTGGGTTTGATAACGCCGAATCAGACGATAAGCGAGTGGCGAGCTGTGTTCTGGATCGTTTTCGGGATGTTCTTCGTGTCGAACGCTATCTTTGTATTATACGGCAGCGGAGAGCTGCAGGAGTGGAACGACCCGGCTTTCCTAGCCAGAGAGAAGATGAAGAGCAAGGACGACGAGAAGGAAGGCATACAGCTGATGCCTATGAAAGCTTGAGAGTGTTTGTGATTTTTAGACCGTAGACGTGAATGAGAAAACATTATTGTTCAAGAAATTTCATAAATTAAACGTTGAGTACAAAAGAATACAGTGACGACAAAACCATAAGTTTTTTAATTAGCACCTGCGTTTTCACACTTCATATTCTTTGCTTATCTTGTTTACCTTTCGCCTATGAATTAGAACTGTTTCTAGGCAATATATCTTCCTTATCTTCATCATTAAAAAAAAAAATATTTTAACTAAAATTCACGACGCACGGCTATCTGCAGCATTAGCATAGGTATCCTTGTTGGTGGATTAATAGTCATGAGTCATCGATACAACATTCAAAATTACTTAAAAAAGCAGTAAAAGCTTTATTAACGATTTATTACATTTGTATTATGAGAGCGAATAAGATGACTTACTTTTAATTAAAAGTAAATATTATTAAGGAAGCCCTTGGTTACTGCTATAGTTTTATTAAGTATACAACGTTAAGACGTTTGCGGAAAACGAATGTCGCTCTCGCCTTGCTTCTCAATGATAAATAAATGTTTCCAATTTAAAAAAACAGTCATTCGTTTGTACAAGTGATGGATACTCATTAAGATACTGAAAACTTTGTCCGATGAATTGACGTTATTAGATCGGAGTAAACAAATTTCGGCGCCAGTTCTTTAAATAACAGGAATCAAAGTATAAAGACAGTGCAGACACTGTCTGTGTATAAGGAAACAGGGGATTAACCGTTTCTTTTATTGCGAACGATTGTTGCAGAATGCCTTTTTTATTGAACAGATCGTTGGTTTCGGTGGAATTTTAATTTGTTCTTATTAATCTTAATTCTTATACCAAATTTTGACAATGGATCTAACAAAATCTTGATTAATTGCTAATCGAGTTATAAGAGTAAAAAATTATCGACACTAGAAGAAATAGACAAAACAACACATATCTAGTTATTCCTCGCGTTACTCAAGCTTTTGTTTGAACCAAATATATCTCGGTATCATATGTTCAAATGATTGATATCGCATAGTACTATATGGAACCACGATAACGTTCACTAATGAGTAATTGAAGATTCCAATTATAGTATGTACGCAACCGATGCGCACATGATTATCGCAACTTTTGTCAACAGATTTTTACATAAAATTTTAAAAGTCTTACACGAAACCGCGTATAATAGACTCTTTGCGCAGCCGATTTACATGTCAGCAAGTTTCAAATATACGTGCGCAACGGCATGACGACCAATAATCTTTTTATTTTATTATTAATAAATTGTCCGCACTCAGTGGACGCGAGGAAAAAGTCCTTGTCACCAACCGCGCTTATGCACAAGGGCTGAACCCATAAAGTCGCATCGTCAGCAGCCGAGATAGCGCAAAATAACACAAGGGCAAAGGAAAACTTTGCAAATCTCGACCGAGATAAAGCTTGTGCATCATTGTCCCTCTTCGACGACCGTCTTTTCCACACTCGGGAAAGATATGCAACCGCAGGGAACGAGAGGAGTGGTAGGGAGCCGCCTTGAAATTTATGCCCCTCAGTGACTCGCTCGATTTTCACAATTGTTATGACGCTGCTGTTTTCAGTCTCTCTCTCTCTCTCCCTCTCTCTCTCTCTCTCTCTCTCTCTCTCTCTCGCCGTGATTACATTGTCTCGATTGATTTTCCACACTCGGTATAGGTAGGCAGTAGATAATAAAATGTATAACCTTTCTCATCGGCGAGCACGGGAGTGCGCGCCATCGGTCGTTTACACAGACACTTGATGCTCGCGTGTCTCGAGAGACGCACCTTAGAGTTGACGAGACAGCGGCGGGACAAGCATGCAAGGATCGAGCTTCCACGCGCGCTGATATCCTGCGCAAACGAACGGGGTTGTTCAAAGGACAGATTGTTTTTGCTTCGAATTGTAATCGCGGCAGCTGTGATTTTTCAAGGATAAGGACGTCGATGCGAAGCTTGCAGTATGTCGTCGATGAAATATTGTTGTGAGTAATTGTAGTGCATATTTGTTCAATTTTTTTTTTATAATAGTTATTTTAAAAAATTCGATCGATCAAAGGAAACGTTGTTGGAACGTATGACGATTATTACGATGATAATACTTTTCGCGTTTTAAAGAAAAGATACAGTGTCTAGTATTTTTCACTGTTTCAATTTGCACGCGCCTCTTTCTCTTTCGCATGCATAATTTTCGGATATTATGCTTGATCGATGCGCAGGATCCCTGAAAATTCGCGCTTATCGCATTCGCGTATGCGCAATTGAACCATCAGAATCTCGATTAAACAATATTTGATTCATTCAAAATTATTGTCGACCCATCTGTTTTTCAAAATACTGCCAAAATGAAAGGCGTGTCTCCTGAATTCTTATCGGTCACATCATCGTTAATAAATACTCGAATATTATAATTTCACATTAAGCTGCGCAGTTTTTAACTGAATATTCGTTATGCATATTTATAAGTTTTTTATAACTGATTAGTTTTGTAATCTTCCGATAAACTGTCCGCAACCGGTTCATCTCTTATATGCCCGCTAGCTCGCAAGTTTTTGCAATACGCCAAACACAACAATATTTCTCCTTTCAGGCTCGCGGTTATCCCAAAAATGGGTCCTCGCGACGATGAGCTTCTTCTCGGTGTTCTGTGCATTCTCGATGCGCATGTGTCTGCCGCTGACGATCCCGAAAATGGTAAAACACGCCAAGCATATATCAAGGTCGATACTGCAAGCCGACGACACCTGTCCCGGTCCCACTTATAATGCGACTCTTCAGCATCACGAGATGCGCAACACCACCGGCACTTACGACTGGAGCGAGTACACGCAGGTAAACAGGCCTTCGGGAAAATAAGAATCATAAGTTTGTCGTTGGCTTGATCGGCTTGACGATGCGACGGCTGATGGACCGTAAATTTTCAGAGCTGATGCGTTGAGAGCTGTATTCTGCAAACAGTGCGTGTGTAATCTGTTACAATGACATTGCGCGTACATTTTGATCAGCATATGACTTGCAGCAGAAATCATTTGGGAAAACAAAAAATTCATTTGAAATTTTCAGGGCATAATCCTGGGCTCGTTCTACTGGGGCTACGTTCTGAGCCACGTGCCCGGCGGCATAATAGCCGAGCGATTCGGCGGCAAGCACGCCCTCGGGGTGGGTATCTTCACCACGGCTCTCTTCACCCTCCTCACCCCGTGGGCCATCGACTGGGGCGGCGCGACAGCCCTGATCTTCCTGCGCGTGGTCATGGGTCTCTGCGAGGGCGTAACTCAGCCGGCGGTCTCGGCGTTGCTATCCCAGTGGATACCAGCTGAAGAACGTTCCAAGATCTCGTCGTTCGTGTTCATGGGCGCGACCGTCGGCATACTGGCCACGTCCCTTGGCCTCAGCCCCATCATGGAGCACCTGGGCTGGCCCGGCTTCTACTACATCTTCGGTGGACTCGGGGTCGTCTGGTACGTTCTCTGGTGCGTCCTCTGCTACAGCAGTCCCAGGGACCATCCCTTCATCTCCAAGGAGGAGGCCAAGATGCTGAACGAGAAGCTGAGCCAGCACACCCACGCTGACCCGCCGCCGGTGCCCTGGAGGCATCTGCTCACCTCGGCTCCGTTCTGGGCTCTGGTGATCGTCACCATCGGTCGCGACTGGAACGGATACACCATGATGGCCGACATGCCGAAATTCCTCATCAGTGTGCTCAAGTTCTCGGAAAGCGAGGTCGGTCTGCTGTTCTTGTCGATGAACATATCGATGCTGATATCGTGCAGCCTCTTCTCCTGGATGTCCGACTGGCTCATCGAGAAGAATTACATGTCCATCACGAACGTGCGGAAACTCATGGCGAGCATAAGCTTGACCGTTCACGGAGTCTTCGGTGTGGTCTCGGTTTACGTCGGCTGCAACAAGTTCCAGTACTTCGCGGTGTCGTTCGTGTCAACCTTCACCTCGGGGGCTGGTTTTCCCGGTGTCAAAGCGAACGTCCTCGACCTCAGCCCGAACTACGCCGGTACCGTGATGGCGGTTAGCCATGGACTCGCAGGTATGGCTTAACTCTCTAATTCTTTTCGAAAATTTAAATTTTATCAACGCTATAGGCTTTCACCACGTATATTCACCTTCGCACTAACATTCTGCCACGTGCGCGCGCGTTTGTACAAGAATAGATTTCGCATCGAAGCCGTAAATCAAGCTCAATTTTTCATTGTCTCTCACGCGTGTCTAATCGTGCAAATAAAACACCTACTCGATTTTCTCGCTCTGTTGACATTACATAAATTCGATTCGCTGAAATTCTATGAAATCGCTGCGAAAATAATTTCTGCTATAATTGTACGAGATGGAAAGTTTTCGTATAGTTTTTACGGTACCATTATCGCTTTCCGCAGGTCTGTGTGGTTTCGGTGGTCCATACATGGTGGGGATTCTGGTACCGAATCAAACGTTGACCGAGTGGATACTCGTGTTCTGGATCATCTTCACTGTGACCGTAGTCACGAACGTCGTCTTCGTACTGTTCGGCAGTGGCGAAGTTCAGGAATGGAACGACCCTAACTTCGAGAGAAGCAAGAAGAAGAGCAAGATGATCGAGATGAAGGAGGTTGAGAAACTATTGACCGTTAAGAAAGTTCAACTCGCTGTGGCGATTGACGAGGGAATCAATCCGTGTTGAACGTTCATTCCCGAAAATCATGAAATTGATTCGAGAAATAGGCTTGAACAGCTATAGGGTATTACAGCTGATTCCAATTTGTAGGCGACGATGATGAAAGATAGCGCGAGTTGGAACTGCTATAAGGAAATAATATAAGGAAGCCGAAAGTTCCACTAGCTCAAAAATCGACGATAAATAATGAATCGCGATATGCTTCATTCGATGTTAATACAAATGATTGACTGGCGTTTTTAATTGAGATATTTCAAAATTATTTTTCTCACGTGTGTATTAAATTTATTTATAGTCTTCTCAACGATACAGATCTATTACGTTTTTTTATAAAGCTAAATATATATATGGGACTATTTTATTAAAATGCTGAATCATCGGACGGGCACTTCTGTATTTGAATAATAATGTCACCAATTTGCAACCGTGGATGCTTACTAACAACTAAGCATTTTAGTACAATACTCCCAGCCATACATATAGTTGTACGTGATAATATATACTTAACATATCGATCATACTTATTGAGGAATGGAAGACAATGTGATTACAGTATCGATTTTTACCAGCGAAATGTTTGCTCCATCGATATGCAAATTCATCTTTGCTGACATTTTATATAATTTTTTACATGTGCGAAATGCGGTATTGTCTTAATTTGGCTGTAGGTAATCGAAATGCGCTCGAATTTTTTAAAAGAAGAAAAAGACAAATCATATCGTACGTCTTAAATATTAATTGTACATATTTGTAAACACTGAAATTTTAACATACGTAAACATAAAACTCTCAGTGTACATCATCCATAAATAATAATAACTAGAAAAATACGCACCTATGTGTACACTAAAGCTAAGAAAAATACTCAATGTAATTATCATAACAAAAATAATAATAATGATAATAACAATAATTGAACCAATGATAATGCTTTTTTTATGCGGTTTATCCGCGCATTCATTACGCGTATTATTACTGACGGAATCACCCTCGAACCGCGTTGTACACGACTGTTTACCCAAGCGAGCGCGTGTGTTTCATTCGAAAAGCGCGAATATCGTTCCTAAGTATACTCTGAGCACCTCCAATTAGCTTCGATACGATTTTCAAGATAAACAAGCAGCTCGAGATATAAAATCACGCGTGGGTGTGTAATTCGGTATGCGCTCTCGACCGAAATCATATACTTGAAAATTGATTCACCGGTTTACTGATTACTCATTGACTTTTCCTCTATCTTAACTCGACGGCAGGTAATAATCCCTGGGTATGTAGTCCGTCTTGGAGCTGTTGGGCTCGATACCCAGCAATTCGCCCATGAAAGCGATGTACGTTATGGCCAGTCTCAGCGTCTCGATTCTAGACAGCCGCTTCTCGTACGCGAACGTAGGTACCTGCGTGCAATAAATTTCATTCGGGTGAGCTGCTGCGTGTGCTTATCGTCGCGGATGATAAATTTTCCGAGGCTTTATGTCTCGGTGTTTAGCGAGTGACATGCGTGAGAGAGAGAGAGAGAGAGAAAGAGAGAGAGAGAGAGAGAGAGAGATTTACGCGCTCTCGGGGAATGTCAAATCTCTGCGCGAGATGGACTAGTTTCTGTTTGAAGATACGTGGTAGAACCAGTTCTTCGAATTCAAACTCACCTTTCGTCGCAGTTTGTCGAAAGCCTCGTTCAGATTGAACATCCTACGCCTTTCGCGAATGTTGGCTGCCCTCCTTTGGGACACCGTCGCTACTCTGCGTCTAGGCTTCTTCGTCGTCGAGGTGGGCACGTTCGAGGATCTTCCGTTTTGGCTGTAACGACTGGAATTGTAAAAACGCATTGCTAATAGAACTAGCACGAATGTATACTTTAGAGTTTCCTAGCCACTAAAAAATTGTGATATTCTATTTATAGAGCCTACTTCATTTTATTGCTACCTACTTCTAATAAAAGATAAGCAAAAGTAATTAGCTTATCCTATATAAGCTTAGTAACAATAATACCGATGACGCGCAAGATTTTGTTGGTAAATACACTTAAATAAGTGTAATGTGCCTTAGTGGGCGTTGTTGGAACCTGAAACAATGAGACTGCAACTTTAAATGATTTCCGAGAATATCACCCGAAAAACAAGCTTATCTCGTCTACATCGCTCAAACATAGTTTGATCATTGTATTACACCGACACCTGCCTCGAAAACAAATCGATTGCATTTCCACCATACCTATATTTCTCAATCTTAAAACATCAGCTACTTTACCTATTAATAGAGTTTAATCGTTCTCAAAAAGAGATATAGCGAGATAGTGGTGACCGATAAGAAAATACATAAATGGCCCCAATGCAAAAGGATTGTAGGTAAACACAGTAGTATACGCAAGTGCCTCAATTATACGAGATTATATATTTGTCGTTTGGAAGTTGTTGCGTGGAAGAGATAGTAATTAATGTATAAGTTTGTTACCTTTGATGAAGCAATGCGCACGGCTGCCTGTACAAGCCGTGTTCGTTGACGTGCTGATGAGAAGGCGGCGGTGCCGACGGATAGAGAACCGAACTGTCCCACATGGGATAGCTGCCGATTTCGTTTCCAACGTATTGTGACATCTCCGGAGTGGTTGTTGCCGTTGTTGTTGATATTACCTGATTCATTATAAAAATGAGAGAATTTTGTAATTAAATGGTATTATCGGTCTTTTATTATTTTCTAAACAGAGTACAGTAAATCGTCGAAAAGTCGTGAAAGAAATTATGAAATGAGCTTTTGATCAGCGAAACAATTTTATAAAAAAAAAATAAAAAAATTGAAACCATTATTATTGATCAAAAACACACTGATCGCATCACTTGGAATAATAACAAAAATCACTTGACATCACAATCAACAATTCACTTACAGGAGCTTGATTTCCGTTGACTTCCCACAGCGGTTCGGGGTAGCTCATATCCCGCGCGAATCTTCCTTCGCTAAACTACAACTAATCCTTATTGTACGTAAATTAGCGCAAAACCTTATCGGCCGCTCGTGGCACACACCAGGGCTGTTTCGAAATTCATCCGACCTCGTCGAGGATTCACTTGCGAGTGTTTAGCTAACGCCAAGAGAAACTGGCTTAATATCGGGGTGGCGCGATCATGGAATCGAAACTTTTCGACGCTGCAGACACGCCCCTTCAGTCAGGAGCGTCGCGGCGCTTCATCCCCCTCTCGACGCCCTTTCTTTCGATTCTTCACGCTGTGGATGTCCCGACACTTTGTTTCGAGATTAATAACTTATGACGATATTTCATGGAATATTGGAAAATATTTTTTCAAGGGATGAAAAAAATTTTAAATGCGTATTTTCGAATTGATTGTTATAGAATAGTGTAGAGAAATGAGCGAGTTATCTAACTTTCTTTGGATTCACTGAACTTTTACAAACGTGAATTTAACGTTTTACTAATAAACATAATGATTCAACAGGATTTTTAGTAACAAACGATCAGTCATTTTTTCTTATAAAACTGAAGAATAATCCGTAGAATAACCCACCCTCTTATCAGCTGAAAATCCAAGAAAGCCATAAAAAATCGAAAAGAAACCTGCACATCTATATACCGTCAATAAGTCTAGAACTTCTTCGCAGCCTACGACCCTGATCCCGAAGTCAGCGCTTAAGTATATCCACAATGGGATAATCGCGGGGTAGCGCTGCGACACGTGCGCCTCACTGCTCGGCTTCCATTGGTTCCGCGAAGGGGTGAGCTCCCACCAGAGAGTTCACCATTGGACTGTAGATGAGCCGAGGGCGGGTCTACCTCGACTACCGCGACGATCATTGTCATTATGGATACGCTTATATAGTTTACTTGCGATGCGGATGGGTATCGTTGGATTCCATGTCTTGAAAGCTTATTTGGAATATTAAGGTGCACATTCTGATGATTGATTTTTCCAAGATTATAACTTTTAGGTATTGCTAACAATTATTAACGCAACGTAAGATATTCCTAACAGCTGTTTATTAAATTATACTAAAGTTAAAAAATATCATTTTGACCGTCCAAACGGGTGTACACTCGAAATTAACTTTCGGTCGAGGTAGATAGCTAGATAGATCTAAATGCACCCCTTCGAGTACGGACTTAAAAGTCAATCGACGGCAATAAGACGATACTTCCGGAATCAAATCCTCCAGCGTACACGTCGAGTGTATAAACTCCGGAAACGCACGGCACGATATCTCGGCACGTGCCTCTAATCCTCTCCGAAACTCAAAGCATATTGTCGCGATCAACGTCTCAAACTGCATCGCATCCACCCTCGCACACAAGAATTAATTAAATAGATATTACACACGTCGAGTCACTTGACATCAGCGGCTGCTGCAATTTCGCCGTGTCAAATCCGATCTCCTGTTTGCTCGAGATGGAGCGAGAGAGCGAAATCCGGGGGTGCATAAAATTATTAATATGGAACCACGGGGGTGTGACGGCACCCCCCTATTGCCCCCCTAGTGCCTGTCTCTTTCTTTAGAACTATAGCAGAGCGTGTAGTTTGTGATGCGTCTATACGCGCACGCTTGGTTCGGGCTCGGTGAAAGCGGATAGATTTTCCGCGATTATGGGATACGGTGTCATTATAGGCGACGACGCGATTTTGCACGACTGTTAAGCCGTGACACCGAGCTCTGACCTGAGCATTAGGTTGGATAATTGATAGAAGGGTGGGTGACACTTAGCGAGAATTTCAGATCTTTTTTTTAAATGCAGTTTTTTTTTTTGTAGTGATTAAGAATGTTTAGCAATAAGTTATTTATTTAAAAAAAATGTGCAGTTTTCCGCAAAATATAAAGAAATGATTGTTGATATCGAGTCTGGCAATTTCGTCTTCGTCGAAGTTGGCGTGTCGGGGTCCATGTCCGAATCTCTATAGTTATACCGAACAAAGTAATAACTGCAAGCTGACGCCCTGGATCAATGCTGCGAGAGAGAGAGAGGAGAGAGCGGCGTCGAGGCTGGTAAATTTGGAGGGCAAGCTTCGCGTTCGAAACTGAAGCTTTTCGGCCTATACACAACAGCACTCACGAAAATTCCAAAAATAAACTCGTATAGATCGTTGAAGGTGTCCATAATTTTATACATTTAGCTGCTTTGCGTATAAAATATTGTAGACTTGCAAAACACGTTATTTATTTTTCGAGTTTACGATTTCTTTTGTCTTCTCAAGATATTTGACGACGCTTTGTATAGACAATGATAAAGTTTAAAAAATGAAAAAAACATAAATTATTTTCATAAATCACAGAAGAAATCTCTGTAATCGACACTTGCTACAATCTTGTTAATTCTACGAATAGCCGACAAATCTCACAACAATAGTCCAGGATCAAACGAGTCTTCCCTGAATCACGGAAAAAATAAAGCCAATAAGTCAAGTCGTCAACTCGCAAATCCCCAAACGCATCCCTCGACTGCACCTGCACTCGATACAGGTCGTCAGGGGCTGCAGGCGAAAGTTTTTCACGAATTCGGGGAAAGTCCGATTTATCTCTCGTTCTCCACATATCTGCTCTGCTTATGTCATCGTAATAGGGGCGCTAAAGAGCCGCACGTGCACGCCCTCATTGCGACGATGCGCATCGAACAATGGAGCCCCCCACAAAAATCCGTAGCAGTCTGTAGAACCCTTCGACTGCGCTTATTAAGTACATTCGTCACGCGTAGCTACTGGGACGATTCGTCTCGTGTTATTATAAAGCTATAAGTCATATTCAGTTTTGTGTAGGCGGCGCTTTTTTTAGTTGGATTGATTTAATTTACAATTTCGGTGATTCTTTTTTAAGCATGACCGAATACAGAACAAGCTTTTTCATCGCTGTTGAGAAGAAGGATGCATTAAAGTGGATTGTGTCGATGATCAATCTTGAATGGTGTATTTTTATTATTTTTTATTGATTTATTTAACAATTTTTACAACTTATGACACCTTTGATATAGCACTGAAACACTGGAGTTTTCATCTATTACTCGTTTATTTTTGTTTCACATGATGCATTATTGGTCATCTAGTTAAAAACTATCATGCGACATAGATGCTGACATTTTTTCTCTTCTATTTCGACATGGAGGTTTTTTCAATCAATTCTCTTTATAAGCACCTAGGCACATTTTATACTTAAAAAATAGTACTTTAATATCTCACCACATACAATGGACACTTCTTACATCCTTTACAACGTTATTTAAGGAACAGCTTACAAATTGTTTTTTTTTTGTCGTGGACACACGTTACAAATTTTGACTATACAAAGCAACCTAATCTGCGTGATAATCGAATATCGCGTAGGTAAGGAATACTTAATCAATCAAAAATCCGGTTAGTTTAAAAATTATCTGGACATGATTAGAGTATTAAGTACACGTTAATCAATTCTCAATTTCCAAAGTGCTCGCAACAGAAGCACCTTTTATCAGGTACAATCGATGATTATTAAAAATATATCATACGGTTATATCAGACAGACTACATGTGAGAAGCACTTTGCGCTAAAGGTGTGTACATAAAAATCGATGTTGCATTTTGCGCTATACATTCAAGATATTATATCGAGGAATGTCGTATCAACGCATTAGAACGCTCGAAAGCCAAACTAAAAAATTATTTCAAACAAAATTTCGCTAAGAAAACAATCGACTTGATCAACCCGTCTGATGAACTACTTCATCTCTCATTCTAATAAGTTCATTGTGGTAAAAAAATACGATAAGTGCTATATGTATACCCGCGACTATCACTCTCGCTCACATATATAAAATATACAATCATAAAATAAAAACGCTATTGTACAATGCACCGCGTGCACATATATATGATAATACTTGAACATCAGACAACAAAAAAGTATTGTGTATACAGATAATAAAAAAAGAGAAAAAAGGAAATCAGTATATAATTTTAAAATTAATCCCTCTTCTCATCGGGGAGGTCGAAGCCAAAGGTGACGTGCGACTTATCGGTAAAACTGCTCGCGAGTGTAAGCATGGGCTGCTCGTCAGAAGCAGGAGGTTCAGAAGACTCTTCGGATGATTTCTTGGGCGAGCGCTTCCAGCTGTCGGCGTCGGCGATCGCAGTAGCCGAAAGCGAGCTCTGCTTGTGGAGCAGGGGTGATCTGCTCCCACTGCGCACTACCGCCTTGGGCGTGTAAACGCTCTGTGAGCGTAGCAGATTATTGCTCTTCTTCGACGAGTCCCGCTTCTGCTGCGAGCTGAGGAACCTGCTCTTCTCCGAAGAAACACTCGAACTGAGAGAACTCGTCTCCTTTATTCGCACGTCGCTGTCCGAGATCTCCATGCTCTCCACACGGAATCTGAAAGGATCAAGATCGATTTTGTGGATGTAGCGCGTACGTATTGACAAGTTGCTCTTATAGTAGATGATAAATGTATATGATATTGTTCAAAGACTCACGATTTCTTTTTTGTTCGGCTTGCGAGTTTTTTTTTTTAACAAAAATAATTTCAAGTCTCGTAGGAATGTGTGTCTAGGTTTATCTAAAAATATAGCGATTTTGGTTTTCGGTATGATAAATGTAACTAACGTCGATGACGATATAAAATTCAACGGCAATAGAATGAGCCAGGAGATACCGTATTTAAAGATCCACCTCTACTTCCAATACTTACGATTGTAAAAACAATGATAAATATCTCCCCAAAACCTTACCTCCCGATCTTTTTGTAGCTGCTTCCAGGCTTGACGGCAGTCTGACTCTCCTTCTGCTCAAAGATGAACTGCACATCCTGCTTCTTCTGCTCCTCGGACTGTTTGAGAGTGAGGGTGTGGTCTTCTTCCTCGTTTTCGGCGCCAGAGCCGTCGTCCGCGGGTGTCGTTGAGGGTTTGACGAAGATCGGGAAGCAGTTGTCGTTGGCGGTGCGTCGGATCTGGCCATCCTCGCTGCTGTAGTAGTCTGTATAAGAGACGCTGCCACGGCTCTCGCGCGTCTCTTGATCGATGTTTACGCAGAAGTCGTTGTAATCGAGTTCCAGACAACGGTTTGGGGAGTACTTCGGTCCAGCCGAAAAGGGTTGAGATCTGCGAAGAAGTGAAAATCATGAATTCTTTTGTCTTCTTTGATCTTTTGATCAAAAAAAGAGTAGAAAAAAACGTATTTACCCATCGTTGCTGACTAAACTCATGGACATGCTACACTCGCCTGCTGAAGTTGGAGCTGGGGAGGACGGTTCCGATGAGAGGAACGACGGAGGTTCGCTGCTCCATCCTGTGCCTGGCGAAAAAAAAATCAAATTTCAACGTTTGCAATAAACCTTATTTTCTTTGAAAATAGAAATGGCTGAATTGCCAGTTGTCACTTACTATTGGGACTTGTGGGAGAGACTTGATTCCTGATATCGCTTAACTCGTTGTCATGAGATCCTTTGTAATGAATGGAGGTGGGTGTGATATACCTAAACGTAAAACAGGCGTTAGTAGGTGACGAACAGTCGATTATACAATTAGAATAAATAGTTCGAAGTTGATAAAAAATTTGTTAAATATTTTAGGATAATATAAAAATAAATAATAAATCCAAAAGTAACATAGTCGTTAAGAGTCGCCGAGATGTGGGTTAAAAATCACATTAGTTGTTATGAACAAAAAAGAAACAGTATATTGCAGAATTATGACATTGTTAAATTATGCTCGATATGCAAATAAAATTAAAGATTTAGTGTTGATTTAACAATACTATAGAGATGAAACGTCAGTACGTGATAAAATACCGTCTTATTTCAATGCCTGTATCGACAAATATTTTAACGATTTTAAAAATAACTTCAGCTGAAAATATTATCCTCAGTCCATTCCATACATAATGAGAGAACCTAATAAAAAATAAGATGCTTCAATTATATTTCTTTTATTCTCAACAATTTTTTTGTTTGCTAACAGAACTTTCGTAAAGTGGACTTTCACCATATAGCGTGAATAAATTATTATCTCCTTCGCAGCGGCAAAGCTTTGTTAAATTCAATCGCTCATTTATATAAGTTGTTCATTAACTATATACAAGTGCTTGAATTAAAAATTAGTCGTGTAAGCGTGTGTCACGATAAAATATATCAAATATAGTCATCGCAATGCCCTCCTTGCCAAGAGGAAATTTCATATATAGTCAACGGTATCATAAAATCCTCCTACACAGCCAGCGCACTACGCATGTGTGAATGTATTAATCGAAGCGCACACAGTTCAATAACGTGAAAAGAAAAGAAAAAACATAAGGTGGCTCGCGTCCTACCGGGTGCATATGTGCGGCTCAGAGAAATAGCGAACCGCGCGACGCAGACAGAGAGTAGCTTCGGTCAATAGTACCTGGCAGCCTCGATGCCGAGGCTCTGGTGACCGGCGGTTCCGGCGCCAACCGGCGACGGAAGCTTCGGAGGCGATGAGGCCGGCGTACGGAACAACGGCACGCCCGTCATCATCTCCAGGAAGGCGTCCAGCTGGCGAAGAGACAACGCGTTGTGCAGCGTCTCCAGGGGCCGGATTGGCGGCACTCCGCCGAAGCCCTCGATCGCTGCGTCGTGGAAGGGAAAAATTTCGATGGCGTTAGTGGTCAATTTTGATCGTCGCGATGGATCACACGAAGGATATAGGGGTTGCTATTGTTGATGTTACAGGGCCATCGAAGTAGATTTGGTTAAGACACGGCACATGTTTCAAGCTCTACATACACTGGTAAAGGTCTAAGCTCATAGAACGGCAACTCGAGAAAGCAAAGGCTATAAAACGGTACGCATTAGAATCGAATCGCTGATCCAAGTTTCATCGAGTAAGATAAAGAAAGAAAATAAGGATGGACGTCTATAAAGTCTAGACTCACCAGCGACGGCGGAGGCGTGCGGCGGTACCATGTCCTTGAGATTGGGCGCGCTCGAGGAACCGCTGATGACGGCCGTGCTGAATAGACTGTTGGCCGAGCCGGTGAGCTTCTTGCTCACGTTGTAGCCCAAAAGCTTGAAATAACTCATCTGTCCGGAGATACTGTGACGGTGGCGCCTTGCTGTGCAGGTAGGGTCAGGTTGAATGATCGAAGGTCGCGTGTCTGGGGATGAGAAGGATCGTTGCTGCTGGAGCTTGTGACGGAGGAAGTAGGGAGATCGACGCTGGTGGTTATAGTTCTGGTGGTACGGGTAATGGCTCACAGTGTTACAACAACAACAACAAGAAGAAGAGATAGAACAGCAAGAGAAGCGATGGCGCGAGGCGCGTTGCTCCCGTCGCCGACTGCTGCAGGCGCAACAGAGCTGCTGTCGGCGACGGCGCAGCTGAGCCCGGCCCAGCCAGGGCACAGCGTGATCGTCGAGGCAGCCGGCCGCCGGTGTCTGATTGCTGAAGTTGTCCCAGCTGCTCTCGGCCGCGTCGACGATCATAGGCGTGCAGCAGCGCTTGCAGTAATAACAGTTATTGGCCGCGTCGTGCAGCAAAGCCGTTCTCAGGCAATCTAGCGAGCAGCTCAGATGCAGCTTGGATGAGAAGGGGGACAGGTAAGCGGGAGAGTCCAGAGACGAGAACGACGAGGAGGATGCCGATGACGATGACGAGTGGTGAGAGTCCAGCGAGTTGCTTCGTCGGAGCCGTCGGCGAGCTTTCAGCAGAAGCTCCGGGCAGGAGTTGGAGCGCGAGAGTCGAGGTCTGGATAGCAAGCTGATGCAGGGAAACTTGAGTAGGTGGTTGTCGAGCGGCGGCTCGGGGCTGTCGGAGGAGGAGTCGTCGGCGCAGGAGGAGCCGCAGCTGGAGTTGGCCGCGAGGGAGTAGCACGAACAGTTGGAGAACTTGTGGGAGAGCGAGCGGGAGAAGTAGGTGCGGAAGTTGGAGCGCTCCGAGGGCGACAGGTCGCGGCTCTGCATTATCAGCTCGGAGACGTTGCAGTTGTAGCAGGAGCAGCGTCCTGGCGAGGGCGAGCGCGAGCGCTTGTCCAGCAGCGCCTCGGTCACCACCTCCAGCTGGTTGCTCGAGCTGCGCTGCTCCTGCTGATGGTTCAGGGAAGCGTCGGAGTGGAAGTGTGAGTGACGATGCGGATGACGAGGATGTCGCAGCTGCTGCTGACGATGATGCTGCTGGTGATGGTGATGGGGGCAGCGAGGATGGCGATGATGCGGCTTGGGCGGCGAGAGAAGCAGCGAGCTGGCATCAGCGCAGCAGGCGTCCGACGAGCTCTTTTCCTCGTGGAAGTTGCTCGACTCACCGCTGATCTCGATGACCGGCAGCGTCATGGCCGAGTGCGAGCGTCCGTAGCGCTTGATGAGCCCGGGCAATCGGAGCATCTGCCGGGAGCTCGTCAAGTCGCCTGCTGCGTCGTCGATGCTCGACCTAGGGGAACTACTACTCAGCGGCGGAGGCGGCGGCTCGGCAGCTGCGCTGCTGTCCTCGTAGTCGAACGGGCTGGGCACGGCTCCGGGCGAAGCTAGCGGGGTGTTGTGCAGGGTGATCAGAGGTGGATTGTTGCTGCCGCACGGGACGGCGGAGGAGGGTGGAGAGTCCTCCAGGACGTTGATTATCGGCACGGGAATGAGCTCCGGCGAGCTTATGGAGTGGGCCAGGGAGACCGGCATGCCCAGGGTATAGGATAAGCTCGACTCCTCCAGGAAGATCTCCGAGCACTTTGGAGAACGGGAGACCCGCGAACTCGCTGGTTTGTTCATGAGATGGTGATAATGACGATGATGATGTCGTTATACAGCGGTTTTTATCAGTCGAGGACAGAGGTCGGGATGAACGAAACAGTGGTGGTGGGAAAAGAGAAAGAGAGAAAGAAAGAAACAAAGATTATAGTCCTTCTGTCGAGGTCACTCGAACTTGGCTTTTTCGTTGAATCGTCGGTGTGAAGTTCCGGAGGCGTTCGAACGACTCGTTGCGGACGCCTCGGGAAAACAACGTAATCATCGTGTCAGTCGATAAATCGTTAAAACAATTGAAATTATAGATAATTGCTTGGGATAAGATGTCGGGAAGTGTAGAACTGCACCTTTAACCTGCTCACAGTGTGATAGACATCTCGAGAGATACATCATATATACGTATATATTTACATCCATTACAATTCAAATATTATATATATATAGACCACCAGCATACGCGATAGAGACTACGTCAAAGAGTTAACATGCAGACACTCAGGCAAACCGTTATAGTACAATACTCGGCATACAGTTAGTTGTATTATTAGTGTCACAGCTGGTTTGTCAACAAAAAAAAAATCAATTTGTGTCAGTTGAAGCAAACTACGTTGTAAGCGGTACTAGAAGCTTAAATTTTCGAAACCTAAGAATCGACCACTAGTGTACGTGAGCAATGATGCGATATCGAATTAAAAAATGAATAATCAACGTGACTACAGAATACGTTAATAATGATTGATGAATGAATCAATGAAATTGATACGTAATTTATGGCTCAATTAATATTACGGCGACACATTGTATACCTAATATAGACTCGTTATATACGTTCAAGAAGACACAATAAAGGAAGATGAGCCGTCCGAGGAAAGCTTCGATGATATAGACTAATTGGAACGTATGTAATCTAATAATGAGTGTCGGGATGACGTAAACAATATATCAAAATAAGTAAACAATGCATGATATAGAACTGACGTACCAAGACAAGCTCGTCTATTACTTAATAAAATGAGAGTCATCTAATGCCGATCATCGACGAATTAATAATCTTTACAATTGAAAAGTTAAGCTCGCTCAGTATAACACAAGCAGAGGATCGGGAAAGTGTAATATTATAGAGATATAACGTCATAAGCATGGATAAATACAACCGCGTTCTCGGAATTAAGCTTGTTAGTAGTAGGTATACACAACAAAATAATTGGTGGATTCACAGAAATGAATTAACTAAAAAAAATTTGTAACAGGTACATAATATGCTGAAGAACTTCGAAACAATGTGCAGAGTGATTTGTTTCGTTTTGGAGGAATTAAAGGATCTAAGGATAGCGGCTGAGTGGATCACATGCCCGGGAGATATGTGGTCCAAACAGTCGCTACTTGTCACAAAACAAATTAGTCATGGCTTCCACGCGCACAACTATCGCAGAGCAAAGAGTTATTTCAAATCCGGATGAGAGAAAACTGCCTATAGATTAGGTTGTTTTTTGTATCGTTATTTTTTCTTTTGTTTGTAGAATGCACACATGTCCTGCGGCTATTGCTTGTAGCTTTTAAAGGTACACGAAGCTAAGAACGTGATGAGGACGACAAAAGTTGTCAAAATACAAAATATTTTCTGTCGAAAAAACAATTTTGAAAAAAAAAACGACAACCTTATCACGTTCTTTTGTACAACACACATTAATATCTGTAGACACGAAACACATTAGATAAAACACGAAAATCATCTTGAGTCGAAAAGTAACGCTGTACTGGAGGTCTTTTGAAACTTAAAAGAAAACTGGAGCTTCTGCAGGTTAAAGATCGAAGCATAATTTACACTTGTCTCACTCGCAATAACTATAATCTTAAACTTGTAAAACTTAAACAGATGTAGATATTTCATTATTACTTATCAGTTATATATTATTAATTAAATATATTTTCTAGTTCATATTATATACTTCTACTGTTTATATCCTGATTATGAAAAAGCACGAAATTAAATAAATTCAAAGTATTTAGTACAAAACTACTATTCTATTTCATAATGAATAAGCTTAATCAATTCATGAAAAAGGCGAACATTTAATATCGTACTTTTCTGCAATATATATTAACCTACAGACTCCTGTTTTTATAATCTTAAAAAAAAAAATTCTCTTAAAAAAAGTTTGAATAGTTGAGATGCATGCAACGTGGTACAGTGATTTTTACTCTCAATAAACAACGAAGACACAGTTCAAAATCATAAGAACTTCGGATGCATGAGACGTTCTCGCAGTTTTACAAGTATATATTCAATCTTTGCACTGTACCCTTCAGTGAGTTCACAAAAATAATAAACGTTTCTTTCGAATCTGCCGAATAAGTGAAATTTGATAAATGAATAGATGTCGCTTAATATACAAATGTGAAACAGCCTGCCAAATACGCGTGAACTACATTAGATATCGAGGCACTGCAGTAAGGAGACGAGGTTGTTCATACAAAAAATAAATCATATAGTGCAGAAGGAAATTGAATCATTGCTCCAGCTGGGGACTAAATAAATCATAACGGCAGTGCAGTACAGCCTTTTCGAAATTAATGCATTTTTCATTGCTAAGATGGACATTATAAGTACTCAATATAGTCAATCCTGCTAAAAAGTCTGATAAACGCTATAAAGCTATCTCTTTTACTTAATAGGAAAACTTCGTTGTTTGTGAAAAATTTGCTTTATAAACAATTTGGTGTGTCAAACACTTAATCTTTAAAAGGGCTTTTTTCAGATTTGTAATACCGACGTTGCTTAACAAGTATCAGACATTTTTCCAGAGTATTACCTATGCGCAGGCTTGACTTATTCGTGATACTTCAATATACTATACAGTGTTGTTTCACGGTTACTCGACGTATATTAGCTAACTTTTGTTAAGCTAAGGTAATCGATACAAGACTAATGGTGAAGTGTAAATAATAATTCGTAATCATTGAAGAATATAATAAAAAAAAAATCTCGATCGTCGTTGTAATAAAAAAGAAGCTTTAGAGGCAGAGAACGACACATACCTTCTTTGTTGACCGCGTCCAAGCTCTGATACTGCAGCTTGTCCGCAGCTACAAAAAGAGATATGAAAAAAAAGAAAACAAAAGAGACAAGAAATATTTTCAAAAACATTCTACGACAACAAGTTATTCGTGTGTTCGTGCGTAGTGTTTAGAAAATGTATATATCCGTCAACACGAACTCTATTTCAGAACAGATTTTAAAAATTACGCATTTCCGTTGTATCAATTATTTGGGAATGAAAATGCCATCTTATTATCATCGCGATTCGTCATGTTTGTCTGTGATTACGATCTAGGACACTAATATTGCATTAAATATAAATATAGTAAACTGTACACATAGATTTACGTATGTCACAACAATTTAGTAGATCAAGTCGAATGTGTGCGGAACGTCGAATTTCTGGCACAACCTCAAAATATTATTTTTGTTTTTTTTTTATCGATAACCCTGTTAAAAGATGCCCAAGTAATCCCAATCTTTATGAATGCCTTGATTCTGCATTAGCTTAAGCATAAAATGAGGTTGCACCCTAAGCTAAGTATATTGAAGAAGATTTAGTACAACGACAAAGATATAGAGCACCCATTTTCAATAAGAAAACATCATTTATAAGTTGCATGCATACGCCATTATGATATAATTAATGCTATGTTGATATTGGAATCAATATTTTACGATAGCGATTTCGCATCAAATAACTTATCTTTACTTATAAAAGTAACGTGAAATCAATTCATTGATTCAATTCCAATTAAACAAAATAAAAAAAAAATCATATTGAGATACATTTGTTCAAATCCCAAATCATACTGACTAGAATAGTTATTTTATTTATATTTATCCATTTACCATATTTTTTCTGGCACTTACTTTTGTCTGGCTTGTCTTGCCGCTGATGGTCGTAACTCCTTGCTCTGGGCTCGCACATGACACCCGCTTCCCTTTCCCTTCGTTGTCTTTGGCTCGCTGCCAATTGACTTCCCAGCCTTGCAGCTTCGTGGCCAGCCACCGTCCTTGCACTGAACAATGGCAATAACATAAACGTGATTGAATATAAAAATCATTGTTTGAGATAATGCAACGTTGGTTCAACCTAATTGGTATAGGCGCAGAGCTTTGTAGGAATCCACTGTCATATGGTTCATCCATAATATTTGGATCTAGATCCATCATATTGATAGCTCTGCTGGTAGTTGTTGGACTATCGAGCATTGAATCGACCGAGTCTACTTCCATCAGCGGCGGAGACGTATCCTTAAATAAAGAAGTTCTCTTCTTATAGAGAGAAACGAAGATGAACATTAAAAACGTCACTCTACAAGTACATGCGGGATTATTAATCTTACTCTTTCTAGTGGTGGTATTGTTACATCATCTTCTAAAACACCAAGTTCCGTGTCTTCTTCTTCAATCCGTGTACTACATTGCGATGTGTTGTCCTGACCTGAGCCGGCTTCTCCCTTTGAAAAAATATACGATGATTACAATAAAGAAGTGAATCTTTAAAAATAAAAGAACTTCTAAATACATAATTAGACGTACAAGATTATGGCTACTCTCGTTTCGAGAATGTGGCCTGAATCCAGGCCCTGGTGGTAGGTTCTTCTGAACGCAACAATTTACTCCTGGACTAAAATGAAGTTCTACGTGAAAACGCTCTTCGCTGCTAGGGTCCTTTGTCGGATCTTCGTACAGCATCACTACGATTTGGGACATATAATTCAGTTCCGAAACCATACTGACGTATTCCATGGCCCGT
This sequence comes from Nasonia vitripennis, assembly GCF_009193385.2. NCBI lineage: Eukaryota > Metazoa > Arthropoda > Insecta > Hymenoptera > Pteromalidae > Nasonia > Nasonia vitripennis. The sequence goes on along the minus strand of NC_045758.1, from coordinate 9,766,182 downwards.
CTCCATTGCTCGTCGCTCAAAACCTAAGAAAACCAGTTGTATCGTCAGTGTTGAGTAAGAGTGAAGAATTTGCTTTTAATACTTACATCAAGTAAACCCCCATATCTTAAAACGGTTAACAAAGAATGTACATGACTTTCACTAGTAAAATACAGCCTTGTTCTCACATGTCTACCCGGACTTGAAACACCGTGCGAATATCTTGGGTTTAGCCTATTTACAGTTTCTTCACCAGGTTCTTCGATATTTCTTTGTAAATCAGCCCGGATTTTCTTTAGCAAAGGTGTACAAATTCCCTGGCCAATAGTTAACTTTTCTTGCACAGTCAAACCATACTCCTGAGGTATAACAATATCAGCCAAATATTTAGAATATATATAAAGTTCCTCTGCGTGTTCGAATTGTAGGGTATGGTTGTTGTGTTGTAGATCATATTTTATACAATCGTAAATATCAGGAATCTTGGAAATATCAAATCGTTTTTGCTTTGTACAAAAATCTTTCTCTATCTTCCCCCATCGACGACCCATCAACTCCCACGTTTCTCCGTGATACAATATCGCATCTGCAAGGAAAACCAGAAACAAATATGTAAGTTTGATTTGGTGTGATAATTTTCAAGCATTATTGATTATTTGAATTATTACCTTTAGTTTTAGGATCATCTTTCTTTATCCTCACAATATCCATTAGCTTTTGGATTAATAAATGAACATGCTGACAACATCTAACTGGATTCTTAACAAAATCTAAAGCCGCATTTATACTCAAGGCATTCGTTGGGTTGATTTGTTCTCTGTCCTCTTTCGTAAACTCCTTATCCTGTTGTAAGTATTCGTGCAAACGATTTTTAACCCTGAAAGAAATTATTATTAGAACTTTCTATCCAATAAATTAATGAGACAAAAGTAATTTATATCTTGCAGAATAAACTAGAACTCACATATTCTGGTACTTGCTGCTATCACAATCGTTGTCTAGTAATCCGTTTGTGTTAGCGCTTTTGACCATTTGCACAAGGATGGGAGTAAGCTCGCCTTCTAGAGCAAGAAGACCCTTGGCGAAAGCTGCAGCGGTCATTTGTACACGACCCTCGTCGCTCGCGTAGATTTTCAAATCGTGACGGAACGTTGAGTGCAGCCTTAGAAGACCCAAACCTTGAGCGCCAGCGTATTCGCCTATATCGAGGATCCAGAAGAGATTAGAAATGGGTAATTTTTGACAATTGATGTGAAAATGCGATTCTTTTTATGTGACGCGTGAGTTTATCATTGATCGACGCTTTTGATTATTGATTGAGATTGCTGCACTTGAAGGTGTATAAATCGTGTTGTTTATTTTTTATTATTTTTGAACCACTGCAGAATTTCAGTTTATTCTTTTATAGCACGTTTCTTAATTATCTTTCTTTATTCCTGCATGCACCTATCATTGTTTGCATAAGGTGACATTAACATACAGAGCTTAAAATATGAATGCATTATCAAATTAAAAAAAAACTGTTACGTATCGTAAAAAGTACCATTGTAGTTAAAAGAATGATTTCATATCAAATAGATAATGCATAACTTTTCAAGACAAAAATTCAATAAAGTACCAGTACAACGAAATTTGTCTCTTATTTAATATTCAGATTTAGAAGAATTCTTTTATCCGTTCGTTAATACAATGGAAATGATTTTCAATACAACAAGTACTAAAAACCACCAAACCTACTTTATTGTTTTATCGAAATACTGAAATTTGCAAGTGACTCGATTGACTGTGTGTATCAAAAAAGGATAGAGATGACAACATTCATCACAATATGTCAAAAATATGTCAAATAAAGAGAAAATCTTTGCAATTGATAAAAATTGTACTAAGTATGAACACATAACAAGTGTGAACCATGTGTTTTTTTGCAATAAGTGATATTGCGAGACGATTCCTTGCGTGATATTTCTGATCACACAAAATTGAAATTCATGATGAGCGACGATGATCATGGATGTGAGATTCTATTATCAGAATTCTTACTATGATGAAACACGAGAATGAGCGAATTAGTCGTAACACAGTCAAAAAACGTTAAATTAACGTATGTATAAATATTTATAAAGGGTGGGGCGGGGTAAGCATCTATATCACATTTTTATGTGTGAGGCACGTTTGACTAATGCTCAGGCAAAACCAGGCAGGAATCAAATTTCAAAATAGGACAAACTATACTGTAAGTCACAAAGTTCTCAGAACTGTGTGATAGCAATAAATAGAAATTCAGGTAGAAAATTGAGAGTCGAGGAGTTTCTCCTGCTGCTCTGATATTGCCAAAAAAATTGAACACATTAACAAACAAACTGCACATAACTAACTACCAGCTAGCAATTATTCTGAATAAAAAGTTACCGTGGTTTGGTAACATCTCTGAGTCTTCCTCTGAAATAATATTTCAAATTATATGGGGATTGTCTTCAGTCTAATTTTCCATTAAGATTGTCCGTAAGAATTAGAGAATTTTTTATATATTTCAAGAAAAAAAGACAATATACATCTATGTTTGAAATTATAAACATAGTATATAATCATTTATTCTGAAATACTGAGAAAATAAAGAATAAAAAGATTATAGAAATGTTTCGGACACATCAATCCAAGTTAATTGAGAATTTAATAAGGGTATGAGGAAATGAAAACATTTCTATCATCTTAAGCACTAATAAAACAGACTGAAAGTCAAAAAGTTCATTCGGATTTTAGTAACGAAATCATAAAATGAACAGTCATCAGTATAAAGTGAAGAAAAACAAACGTCAGTAAGTAAAAGTTAGTCTCTTCTGCAGTCTAAATTGAAAAAGAGAATAAAATAATCTAATATGATATAACCATTCATTTTCGATTTGATAGCTCGCAATCAGACTCTCTTCTTTTGGCTGGACGTCTCTCGATTTGGCAAAATAACAATAAGAATAAAAATATACACTAAATTTACTGCTACAAGGGAATGCAAAATAATACAATCAATTACTCCACAATAATCAAACTACAATGCACAGGCGCTGTGCTATTGTAAATTACTTGTTTACGACCTTGGAACTATAATCCAGCATCTGCACTCGCGAATCCTAAACACTGGCAGAAACCAATAGTAGTGATACAAATATTTAAATGCAGCTTGTCAATATAAAAAGACAAATCTCAAGAACTTTTCAGCGCGGTAAAAAAACTTAGTCGTCAGCAAAAGAAGCGAAAGGAGCTTAAGATACGAACCACTAAGGTGTCTACCTTGACCACCTGGGTACATGCAGCGAAATATGCGACCCAACTCTTCGGCCTGGATCCTACCGGCCGGAGTCAGCTCGCCGCCCCACTTTAATATGAGAACTAGCGAGGGCTCTCCCAGACGATCTACGAAGAAATAAATTCGGTTAAAAAGTTCAAAACCACCACTGACACTAAACATCTTCTACTGCGTAATAAGTGAAAAACACTGTGACAACAATAACTTTTTAACATACTACTGCTGTTGCCATCGTCGGAAGAGCTTCCTCTTGGTCTTCCGCGCGGCTGATACTTCATTTGTACTTTGCGATTGATTCCTGAAAAGTGGCCGTACCTGAAGACGACAACAATCTCGTTAAAGCAACAACCGACACAATTTTACCGACAATCGCAAGAATCTTTATTGCTCACATCTCTAAAACGCTCTTAAGCTGTTCCAGTTTCCCCTGTTTTTCTTCCAATTCGGGACCAGCAGCTCGATGCTGGATTTCAGCCAGTAAACTTCGAGCTGTATCGAGGATTTCCTGCAACTGCTTGGGGCGCTTAAGCTTCACATGACCGTGTTTGTAACCATCGTATTTGGCAAAAATCTCGAAGAACCTAAGTGATAAAAAATTGTATTAAATATTTATCCCCAACGGTCATCGGAGCCAAAAAATATTTCAATCGTACGTACTTTGGATGTCGAACCTCCACTTTCATTTTCTGCTTTGGCGTTCGATCGCCATGCCTTATCACTGCAACTACGCATCGCAATTCCATCCTTTGAAATGAGAAGCACATGTTAGCATTATGCCATCAGTGACGATAAATTAGCTAAATTGATTTTTGAACAAATATCAAGTGGAATCTCGTTGTTATAGTAGACAAATGTATCTCTCAAGTTTAAAGCAAGAGTTTAGTATGTGAATAATTGGTAGCAGTTAAGATAACCAAACTAAAACTCATCTCTCAGTGTACTCACATTTTACCAAAAGTAGTGGGTACAATCGGTGGATCATCCAGTTGAAAGGGTACACTCCATGGAATGTGCAGGGTTGGAGCAAGTTCCCTTAGGATCATATTCCCCAGAATCTTGGCACAGTCATCGTAATACTTGTTCGAGTTCTTCACAAAACTGAAACCGTTGACATCACAAACGAAGGACTGGCCGTTGGCTCTGCAAAAACGTACAAAACTGTCAAAATTCGCGAAGAAGAAAAGAGCGAGCTCCAAGCGCTCCGTTCTTCTAGCGATCGGAACGACGACTGAGCGTTCGCTATGAACTTGAACATCACCAGTTCGTGTCGTAGTTGGGTAACGCGAAACCGCGAGTGTAGGGTGTCACCGATAACTTCGTTTATTATGAATACCAGAGAAGCGCGGATTTGTGAAGTATGTCGAGTTACCGACAGGCAATTTAGTTCCAGAATGATCGGAGGAAAAAATTTTCAAACAATCGTCGTGAATAAAGGAAAAACTTTGAAGCACTTTTTATTTCCATAATTTGTGAGTTGCAGAAAAATGAAAACATACCTTAGTAAATCGAAACCGCAAACGGTCTGCTTGAAGGCCAGACAGACCTTCCTGCTGATGAGCTTCTCGGCGTTGCTGAGTATCACGGGATACCTGATCTCCTTGCCTTCGGAATCCCTCTCGACTTTGCCGTCGAGGGCCGGGCTCTTCCTCGCCTCCGCGTGAGCGTAGTCAGGGCCCACCGTGTAGACCTTGACGTCGGTACCGTCCGTTGGCATGAAGTCCTCGTAGATGTAGGAGCCGGTTTTGCGGACTCGCGACTCCGGCGAGTACACGCTGCTGCGACTGCCGATCTGGGGGATTTTATCAGCGATGCTAATTGGCTACAACCATTACATTACACCTTTCGTTTGTTCGAGGATTTTCACACTTTTGTTCACTACGCAATTCTACATAATTTGCTGTCGTACCGTACATATAGCCGAGAGTCGTGCGCAGAGTGAGTATAATGAATCGAGAGTTACAATTTTGAGATATTATGTGATGATTATGTGATGCTGATGATGTTACGTATCGTTGACTCGATCGTAATCCTCTAACAAATCGAATAGGCAAAAAGTATCGTAGCGAGTACGATACGTTACGTAAAAAGAATATATGCAAGCCGAATCAGTGATGGATCAGTGAATTTGTATAAATGAGAAGAAGCGTAATGACGACGAGTGAAAACTTCACAAGCTGTTATTACGCTTTCGTGATTGACTCGAAAAGAATGATTCAATAGTAGAAGAAAAAAACTACCGTAACAGAACCTTGGACAGGAAAAGAAAATAGCCCGAAGGGCAACAAGCCCTAGTGTACCTTTCTGAACAATCGCTGGCTGCCACCACCTGCGGAGGTCGGATAATAAATGTAAATATTATGATCTTCAGCAGAGACTGGCTTCTCGACGAAGGGCTTGTTAAACGTGACGCCGTTGACCTCCACGTGGTCCTCGGACTCGACCAGCTCGTGATCTGAAATGATATCTTTGGTCTTCGAATGTCATGATCAGAACATTCAAACACAGCACAAAGCATGCTAGAAGGCGGAAGTTCTAGAAGGTGGAAGAACGTTGCCCGGTTAGATGTAATTATACAAGTGCGGACAGTTTAACTATACGTGACCTCCCCAAACCTGATGCTTCCCAGTGCATACATTCACCCGATTCAAGCCAATACGCTTTATTAATCTCAACTCGATAACCAATCTATAACCCTTATTTTTAAAAAATTCACCGAGATAACGCCACTTTCTTGGTGCAGTACCCTGATTACTGCAACGCATGCAATCTTCGTCGAACCATTCACACGAAAGAGGCAACAGACAGAGACAACGATACTTTGGACGTCGAGAGTCAACTTACGTTTCGGGTCGGCGGAATCTCTGTCGAGAACGGCATACCTGGGTATTTCAATTCCCTCGCCCTCCAAAATGGCGTACACTCTTCTTCGGTCCTATACGCATGAAATCGCATTAATTATCTCGGTCGATACAAAGTCTATCACATTGTAGAGAAATGAACTGTCTATACATTCACCTGGATGTCATATTGCATGGGAAGATTGTTGATTATAAAAGGGTTGCGCAGGTTGGCGTACTGTATGGCTTTGTCTAGTGGAAATCCTTTGCTATGGAAACTTATCAAACAGTCTACTATGGGCCAGTCTTCAACGGGTTCCTGCGGGAAGGGATAACGTTCAATTTTATAAACAAAATGCAAAAACTGTAGGAATAAACTTCAACGATCGAGTAGCATACACACTTTTAAGATAACTTCCTCCGCGAAAACGACGATCTTTATGTACTCGAACTCCTCGAGCCGCGTGAGTATCTCCTTCATGGGTTTGCTCTGCGACTTCTTGGCCATCGCGCATATTCCCACCAGGACCTGCTTGCCCTCGCCCTCGAGATCGCTGCCTCCCAGGCATCCGTCATCGTTGACGCAGCCGTCCGACAGTTCGCCCTGTAACGTAAAAAGGCTTCGTTAAAGCAAACGTAAATTCACGTTGATATATGGGCTCACGTATTTATCATCCGGATTTATTTGTTTGTTAAAATATATCATACGAAGGAATAAACGTCTATAATAGAAACTATAGTGTTGTCGGGGACTTTGACAGATATGCGCTTTGGAAATGCTGCCAGCGACGTGTTTTGTCAGTTTGTTGTCCGAGAACTAAGGCGGTAAGACTATCAAAATATTTTGAAGGGTTGTTATAATAGATTTCGGGGTATATTTTTAGAACTATATGCATACGAATATGCTCTTTGGATCAATCGACGTATTATTGTGATGACACTTTTGTAATCGGTGATTTTTATCATTCTAAGAAACTAAAAGCTGCATCTTATTATGAAAAAATTAAGCTGAAACTTCGCAGCGTCGATTTACAACATAAGCTTGCAAGCATAAACCGAGATTACGGTACAGCTACACTCGTCATGCCAAAATCATCGTGTCAATGTTTTGAGTATTATAACAAAGCTAATTTAAAAAAAATTCTCTTCTATAATTTCATTAAAATTCTATCAAGTGTCAATCTACTCTTACGCAGACATCTCCACAGCGTAACTGGAATGATACCTATCCCAGTCATCTCGCGGATCACTCAATCACGAGCCACTTAGCGTCAGTCGGTTAGCGGCCGAACGTGATTAATCAGCGCATCCGCGCGACAAAGTATATATAGGTATAAGCGACTGCATCGACGACGACGACGACGTGTCCCGGTGACAGTAGAACACGTTTCGATCGCCGATTGTATAATCAATGTGTACCTATACGTCATTTTGGTTTGGCAGTATAGAGAATACGACTGTATAGGGCTAATTATACGGATTTTTAGGAGAATAACTAGAGCGATGCCAGCTACGTCGACTATCTTTAAACCTGTCAATAAGCGCTTAGGATACCGGCCAAAGTGCGATCTATTGTTTTTTTTTTAACAATCTCTCGCGTATACTTGGCTTATATATGCGGGTGTGTGACGCATGAGCCGCGTGCGCATGTGATAATGAAAATGCAGCCGACGTGTTTGCGAACCATTCGCTATTAGTTCTAGTGAAAATGTAGGGAAAAATATATATTAACCGGTTTACAGTGTTAAGTTTATATATAAATATACCTAATTAGCATTAGCACCAACTGCCAATACAACCGAGCCGCGTAATTAAAAGCTTTTGATGATTCCTGCTAAAAATATAATCACGTGCTCTAATTCGGATACAATTTGCAATTATTGAGATTGATTCAATTCGTCTAGACGAAATTAACAAGTCTAATAAATTCACGATATAGGCGCAGTAGTATAGCCCGACCGCAAGAAGTGTCATTGCGTGCGGAGTAATAAGGCTCGCACGCGAGAGCGATTTCGGCTAAAATTAGCAAGGCTGCTTTTTCGAGAGCTTACACATACTTATAAAGTAGCGGTTATACAGAGTTGCGCGCGGAATTAATAAAACGAACTTCCTCTCCAAAGTCGTTTTTAGAAAAGATGATTTATTGGATTATTTAATTATATGGTCTGCTCAGTTTTCGTTTACAATCAAAAGTTTAGCATATGGGTACACGCTTTGCAAATTAGATATCCGAGCTCAGACATTGTAATGTAGAAGATCACAACAGAGCGACAGATCGATATTTACGACTAAACGAATCTACCTAAAGCTTCCAGAGCCACATCCTAGTACTTGGACTACACATCGTGTTTGTGAATAATCGCGTCGTGAATTTTATCGCACAACACACGCTCTCGTGGCCGTTGGCAAGAAGGGCGAGCATTATTGCACACGCGAACTTGCTGGACTTGTGTTTGTTCGCGCCGACTGTTTATTTGCCGGCCTTCACTGCGGAGTCAAAATTTTGTAAAATTTAATTACTTATATATCTATCGTTAAAATTCATGACAAATGTTGTTTGTTTGTTAGAGTAACGGTTTGAGGAAATAGATAGAGAAATAGATGCATAGTGACTAATCGGCATACATGCGATGTTTGACAAATTTATGACAGCTGCAGTAGCCCTCGTTATATACAGCAGCGAAAAGACGATTAATGTACGCAATACAAATTCCACTCATAATACTTAGTGACTCGTGAAACTTGAGTGTACGATTTCGATAAAGTATAACTACCTACAATTAGTGTTGCCGCGCGTATCTTATAGTATATTATAAATAAATAACCCGCGACGTCGTTTTCCAGTTAGCGACTGCAGTTATCGTTACGTAATAAAAGACAAATATATTATCTACGAAATAATCAAACTGAAGAGAACGAAAACAATATTTTAGTATACAAACATAAATGTGTATAAAGCCATAAAAAAACTCTCGTTTTAATAAACATCATCATGACCATTCGGTTATTCACAGCTTTCGCACGGATAATAGAAAGCGTTATTATACTATACACCACTTGTTTACAACCTGCTGCGCAGTACGGCTTATAAGGTAGCATAGCCCACTAGCTCGAAACTGTCGCAATAACAATAATGAGAAAGAAAAGCGGTATAACGCCGCATATAACATAACGTACGAAACACTCGTCGCAATAGCAGCAGCCGTCGTAGTCGCCGATGTCGTCAGCCTCGCCGTCAGGGCCTAAAGCGTTCGCGTTTACGTTCTGCGAACGCCAGCGTTTCAGTCGCCACCAATCCTTCCACCAGGACCACTCCATTGCTCACTGGCACCTGTACACCTCACTGTTGCGTCTCTCTACCATCGAAACTGATTCGTCCACACTTTACAACTGTTGTATCGTACTCTCTTCGCCGCAGACGATCCAACAATACGCTGTACACGAGTCATCGACTACTACTGCACCTGTTATCAAAGTCGGACCGAGAGCGGTGTACTATACTTACTGGCGCAGCGGAGGAGAGGATTCGCGGATTTATCACTGGACAATAATACAACGTCGCGATAAAGAAGGCCGATGCGGCGGGGGCGCAATATCAGCGATCTATAACGATCGTTCGGATCGATAACGAGCTGTATGCGAGAGATCCGGCACTGCGCTCAGCTCAAGGTTCGGAGGAATTCGGCTATCGTTGTGCGAGTCGATAAAGAATATATACTTGGTGTCAACACTCTCGTATACGGGAAAACAAACAAGACTATGCAATAACTACGCAAGCATGATCCGGATGCGAAGCTTTACATAAGCGCACATCCTGCCGCGAGCTGCACTTTAATAATAGAGCTTATACAGCGCACTGGCGAATTTCGCCGCAACTGCCGAGAAAACTCGCGGGCGGATAGGTAAGCGCGGACAATCGACGGGAAGAAGACCACGTGTCCTCTTTTTAGCTCTCTCTCTCTCTCTCTCTCTCTCTCTCTCTCTCTCTCTCTCTCTCTCTCTCTCTCTCTCCATCTCTAGCTTGCGGGAGCGCCTAATTCTGTCGGAAAGTGAGTCAAGGCTCACGTGCGCGCGCCACCCGCTTTATAGCGCAAGAGATGTAATCCAATTTAGTTTCATTCTGATCGGCGGGTTAAACGCTATGCGCGACATGTGTATGCGTGTGTGTGTATCTATATGTCATTGAACGATTTGCAAGCCGGAACTGCGTGGGAGGTGAACAGTCAGAGTCTAGGTTTTTAGAATAATGCGAAAACCAGATGCGGAAGGCCTCGTAATACTTGATTCGAAATGCGCGCGTTCACTGATAACGCGCGAGTGTTTTTATTCAAAAGCATACTTGATCATTTAGCTAACACACTCGGCTCGAATTAAAATAGACGATTTGAGACGCCAACACCTATATACAGCCACGATTATCATCAACGGAGTAAACAAATATATAATCGAGGGAAATAATACACGGTGATAATAAAAGTACACGGTTATTTTCGCCTCGAGAGACACGACTACTCGTTATAACAACACATCCTCGATTGCTCCGCTAAGTGAAATACGCGCACGTGTGGCGAATTGATTTATACCGTCGCCGGGAATTTCTCCACACGTTCGTTTATTACATTCGCGAATTTCTGTTATACAATAAAGAAGCCGCTGATGTATATAACAACACTCGAAAAATCCACTCTTGCGCAACGCATTTCGATCGATATCGAGATTTAACGCCGGCGTTTGATTGTCTCTTCTGTTATTACGTATACCTATTTACATGCAGAGCTTTCCGACTATTTTCTCATTAGAATAAACCCCCCTTTTCTCTGATGCATTATTTGCGTGTGAAACAAGTTGCGCGCGGCGTGTAAGGAAAAAATCAAGAGCTTCTTGCGCCGCGACGGATCAATAAGATCCCGTCCTCGAGATAAGCGAGGGAGAGAGAGAGAGAGAGAGAGAGCGACGTGGTTTTCGGAGTGTAACGACGATATAATTTTTTTTCTTTATCGAGTTGCATGCAGACCTTATCGCCGCTTGAAACTCAGCCAAATTCGTCGAGGCTTGCGGTGCAGATCACGTGAGCACATACAATATACGTGAGCTTTTGCGTCGTTTCGGCGGTATGCCTACAACGAGGAGATGCAGTCGACGGTGTTTCAGAACGGAAGATCGTGTTTTGATGATGCAGAGATAAGGCTGCAGAGATAGCGCCGGATGAATCCAGATCGGGTGAGTTATTGTGATGAGGTTAACGGCCCGAACGAGTGAGTTTCCGTATAATTTTTCTCTTGTGCTGCTTCTGTCGGCAAACGGTTTAATTAACTAATTAGTCACGATCAATTATACGAAGGTTTAGCTATAATATAGTAACAATAGTTCTTGTCTCTCGTGACACGGACACTATACACGTTGTTCAAGAAAGCTATTTATTACCCGGACTCGAAACGGATGCTCGCCGACACGGCATCGATTAATTTGAAAGCGCTACAATGTATATCTTCGCGGACAAATAAGCGACACCCTAATTATACGCATCTACGATATCTATCCGTGTTGTAATTAAAAATATAATACAACACATTGCCTCGCGACGCATCAGTTCCGTCATTGAGATTCTTCGCATGTGTATAGCGATAATAGCAGTACAACGACTGTAAACAATCAGCGACATATGCAAACGATGATACAATCCTATAATTGGGCAGCAGAAACGCGGAGGTGATTCGCGCGCGCCGAAGCGCGTTTTATTATGAGCGGAAAGCCCAAACTCGCGCGGATGATTCGTGCGCTTGGGAGGAGAGATAAATTTCCTATCAGTTTACGCCCAGAGAATATTCGCCTCGTTTCACATATACATTCGTACACTCTATAATTAGCAAAAACTCGGTTCGTTTTATACTGCACAATCGAGCTTTTTATATTAAAATGTGGATCGTCGGGTATAATTTCAGACGAAGCGCGTATAATGAGCTTTTATAAGAGAAGATAAGGAGTTCGCTGAGTTTGGAGGTGTGATTCGCGTCAATTAAAGGCTTATGGAAACATTTCGTTGATTCTCTACCTGGTTACGCTCGCGTTGGCTACTTTGACGGAAAGTTTGTAAAGGTAGATAAAACGCCTACTTCGCGATATAAATATTACGGGGAAAAGTCCGTGTATTATATTTACTCGAATTTATCTCAAGATTATAGATACTTGAATTTTTTCAAGATTATAAGTATAATACATTAATAGTCTGGTCGAGATATTAGAAACATTTCGAGTAAGAGGAGTACTGCACTACTACGCGAACAACGAGTCTCATTGTTGTTTAGCGAACAAAAAAAAAAGTTGCACCGAGTTAGTGATGATAGGTCACGTCGCATAACTCTTGTATACACTGCGCGCGCGACGCGCTAAATTAAAAAGATCTCGCGCTTCAAAAAGTAGTGAATTTTCGACGCTCATTACGTAAACCTTGTATATAATTGACAATTTTTCCGACATCAGCGTATTTCACTTTTTCTGCAAATTGCGCCGCCGTAAATCTCGGCTAATAAACAAGCGGTGTGCGAGCGCGCGAGCGTAAATTTCAAGTTAATGAAGTTTCGCGCGTAGTACATAGTAGCGGGCGTAATGAAATCCGAGAGGTATACAGGAGAGAGATTATAAGGGATGAAATTTTACGAAGCGAATTTCATTGCGAGAATCGCATGTATACCATGTGTGTTTGCTCATCAGGCCGTTTCGCGCGTCAGGAAACTGCAATGGGCTCTGAGGCATGTGCGTCACGAAAGAAATTTACGGCTTTATGGAAAGGACCTTGAGGACAATCGTGTGTACGGGGATTTTCCCCCCAAGCACTTTGGCTAAAATCGATCGTTTTGTGGGTCTATACGGGTGGATGGTATATACATTGCAGAGGGATTGGTATTGTGTTACGATGAGTAATATGGTGCAAATTTGAGGGTGTTTTATGCAACACTCTGTCAATAAGAGAGTAGGAGACAACAACCGAGCTTTCAGTGCTTCCAAAACAGTGTAATTGAAAAAAAAAGCCTACAAGTGCAGTAGACACTGTGCAATCACTCTCGTCCTGACCATAATTGCTCAACCACACTATAACCGCACATATCATCACCCACACACTGTGTCAGGCGCGCGAAAATTCAAAACCGGTCACGTGCTGCTCACTATATACAGCTATACAATCGCGGTATAAACAATTCTATTCGATCTTCGGCAGATCTTATACACCGCGCAGCCGAGCGTCTCCGAAAAGGCCGGCGTCTGGCGCTCGACTACTGCAAATGTTTTTCCATTACACAACGGAGGCGGCGAAGAGAGTAAGTATGAGGCACGAGAGTCGATGCGTAAGAGCCGCGCGCCAATTGGCCTTGTCGCGCGCGCGCGACACCACCGCCGGCATTGAAATTTTATGCCTCCGAGTAAGTATAACTGCGCCAGTGTTTGCATATGCAGTTCAATCTCGTAACGTCTATTCGCTTTTCGCCCGCGCGCATCGTCGCTATTATCTTCCGGTGCTCGTGCTGACGGCTATAGATCCTTTCTTTCTCGCAGTGGATTTGATGCAGGCTGGTTTGGTGCAGAAGAGCTTTTTGTGGAGGCGAGAGTGAATCGCGGGCCAAGTGTGAAAGATTTTTTGCGTGTCTTCTTGAGAAATAGATGGGATACAACAAATGGATGATTGTTTCTTGTTGCAGATGTCATTACTCGATAGCGCGCTAATCTACTTTTGAATCACTGGAAAAGTGTACCATTTGTGATATCACGATATTCTATACTTCACGTTACTGCATCAACTTTCCGTCATGCTGATAAAATGCGTGCCATTGTACGAATTCGATTTAGATCAAAGCTGGAATTCGTTTGCAACTATTATAGCATTGAAGAAATATTATTCTTTTTTAAAGTAGAATGAAGAAGCGAGCATTCACTTAAAATAACAACGGCGATCGAAGTGTACCAACATTATTTTTAACACATTTTATGAGTTTGGCAAATCAGTGCTAGTCTATAGTCTATTTTACATCACTTCGTACTTCGTGACTTCGTTTTCTGCAGCGTTTTGTTTATCTCGACCTATGCGTATACTCGAAACCTCACACGTTATTCATCTATTTTGAACAAAAACTCAAGAGAACATAATTTTCGCTAATTATCTATTCAATGGAGCGTAACTAATCTGCCAATAGCACAGCGCAAAACCAGCTGACTTGAAAACCCGTATATCATCACGCGAGCTTCGACAAAATCAACGTTCCCTGCACACATGTGCATCATCTATATCGCGTGATAATATTGTGGCAAGCGTGGAGCGGTCCAGCGTCAAAGGCACTTTTCCATCACGCGACGCTAATTCAAAGCTAATCGACGTCGTTAATGTAGCGGCTTCGCGAATAAAAGAATTCATTCAGTCGGTCTTAAATCATCCGGAAACCATATTCATCTCAAATACAAGATTTGTGTAGAAGCGTATAATTGACATAATTGACGCGAAATTGGTCCTGGCATAATTTCAAATCACTATAACAACGCGGATAACTCTTATTAACGAGGCTATAACTTTCGACTGCTTTATGGCCGACGAAGTCTAGTTAACTCGAAAATTTCACTCGACTACACTCGAACCTATAACAAATCATCCGCGTTAACAATGAAAAATCGCGTATACACTGTATATACAAATTCCCGCAAAATTTCCACCCCGAAACAAAGACGCAGTTCCGGCGCAATGCCAGCTCACAAAGGAACCTCGCGAAATCCGAGCGCACGATTACAAACGACGCACACAATGCGGCTATCGGTGGAGAACTGCGCGATCCAGAAATCCGCGGCTTCGCGATGCGTATTATATACGCATATATATATACCTATATACATACGACGCGAGAAACGTTCCAGAAATAGAAGCGTATAACAGCGAGAAAAGAGCCTCTGCGGGATCGGGATGTAATATAAAATATAGGCGATTTCTCGTGCGGCTTCCGAATATCTTTTGCATAATGTCGCGAGCACAGTCGATAACAAGAATGATTTACGCCATTGATCGGATTTGCTAATGTCCTATGTACGACCGCTCGCTGATTTCGCTTATGTGCTCGCTTTCGATGCTTACGTCCGGAACCGAGAAGAAGCCGATTTTGGAGTTGCGCGGTTGTTCATTTTTGAATTTTGATCGGCGGAGGAGTGTTCTGAATATTAGAAAAACGAGGCTCATTCATTGATAATACATATTCTGCCAAGCTTTGGAAACTTCAAGCATCGGGTCACGAGTTTTCACACGATTCTATTAAACTTCAAACCGTTTTTTTTATCAGTCGTTGCGAGTTTGAAATTGACTTACAAGCACGTTATCGCTGATAAAAAAAAGATTATACCGTATATCTTATGTAAATCGCAGCTTGAAGTAACAAATCGAATATCTACATTCTCAATAGATCCGAATCTGTTAAAATTTTAAAAAAATGACAATCAACGATCGATCGCTTCACACAACTCTTAAACCAAAATCATCGAACCGACGAGTCTCTTCGAAATCATCACAGAACAGCTATCGCCTATGCCTCTCGTTCGGCGGTAACCAAACACAACACACGCTGTATCAGTCGCGCAGTCTGTACAATACACTGGTATAATCCCAAAATTTCGAAGACAATCGCATGTGCGTACATACCATCAGCAGAGACGTGCGGAAAGGACTGAGATAAACGTACGGTAGCAGATCGTCATCGTCGCACTCGTCGGAACTCGGCGCAGCAGCGCAATTTCCTATCGTATCGCTCATTTTATACCTCTCGTTGAACTTCGACACTTGGCTTCTTCATCGACGAGACGCACACTCGCTTCCCTACTCCGCGCTCAACAAAATCAGCCGAACTGTGTACATACACACACTAACAGTGGCGCTCTGTGCTCCCTCGGCGTACGCATAGTAGTCGCTAGTCTAGTCTTATCGCCGGGGACCCTCTTTTATCCCGCTGAACGCAAGTAAGTATACGAGAGAGAGAGAGAGAGAGAGAGAGAGAGAGAGAGAGAGAGAGAGAGAGAGAGAGAGAGAGAGAGAGAGAGACTTAGATAATCGCTTCGCATGGCTGTGTGTTACGCGCGCATACTTTACAATTCGCATCGGATATACATTCAAGCGCACAAGGATCTGTTGTAGCTTTTGCGAAATCGGCATAAATTTTAATTACGACGCTCGGTAGATTTCCTTCCTCCGGAGGATCGCAGGTGGGCACAGTAGTAGTGTATATGTCTATACGCTGTTAATGAGCGGAGGAAAAATCGAGAGATAAATATTGGATCAGTCGCTGTTTTCGAGATAGGCGAGTCTATATCTCTCTCGCTCGTGGATTGTAAACGTTTGTCGAGATTATAAACACCGGTTCAATTAGGCAGAGCTATATTGCTTCTGATAGCTGCTCGCTGTACGTGTGCTATTTTGAGGAGAAACGTCAGTGAAAATGAGTATTCTTTCAAGTACAAGCTATAGGTGACGTATTAGAGAAAATTTTTTACGCTTTATCGTAAATCGTGTAACTGTTCTTCACTGATGTTGCCTCTCGTATGGGTGAGTCAATGTAGTTTGGCAATTAACTAAGTTGTAAGAAAACACATGCTCTGTTCAGTTAACTAAACGTTGTTAATTCTACCTACTTTAAACTATTGTGCATATTCTTTAAGAAAAAAGACATGTTCAAGACTAGTTGCACTCAAACAAAAAAATGTTTTAAAATCACTCTTTTAATAAAAAAAAAACAGAAAGCACAATGATGCGTGTACGTATTACCATGAATTGGAGCCAGTAGGGCTCCACATCATCGACATCATAATTAATAAAACAAAGATCTCCTGTTGATGACGCTGATGCATTTCTATTTTCCATAATTCCTTATGTTTGATGTTTATTATTTGGCTTCCTTTTAAAAAATTTCGTTTAAAAAAAAAAAGGTTTAATTTCCATGAAAATTAATACAAAAATATAATTCAGGTAAAAAAAAAGTGTTTGCACTGGTCATAGAGATTGGTAAGCTTTTGGTTTATAAACTTACCCGATTGGAAGTACGATAGAGGGACGAACCCACTGGGCCAACAAGACCTGGTTGTACAGTGCCGATGTCTCCTACATAGAAAATTGGTTGGTTCGTAGCACTCCTAAGACCCTAAATGTGTAAATAATGATCATTAGTACAATAAAACAACAATTACTTTATTTTGATCAATAATATTGGAAAAAAAGTCTACCTGATAGCCATGTTCCAGCTCAGTGTATGACATGTCAAAGCAACTGTCATTGATAATAAAAATAATTCACGGTCCAGTGACAAAACTGCCCTCTCACTGCTAAAGTATAACAATCTTGACTGAAAACTGAAATAAAATTCATCAATTGATTATCAAAAATAGAAGGAAAAATTCTGTTAGATTTGATTGATTACTTGATTTGTATAGTACAAGCTTTGTATTTATGTAACAAATATCACAAGATCAATGGATAAAGATACTGTAATCATATGATGAAATAAAAAGTCAGGCTCACGAAGGACTTAATACCCTCCAGGCTACTGATAAAACATTGTTCGACGAGTATGATACCAAATCAAATAGTTGACAAGTTAGAACAACAATGGCAACATTGAAATAAATCCCAAATTGTTCTTCACCCAAATACCTTGAAACTCAATCTCAATGTCAAGGTAGAGAATCAGAGATATTTTTAACCGAACGCTTCCAAATCCACTGCTGGCTCGGACTGTACAAGCTCTAGAAAATACCGATCCAGCCCGCAGGTCTCAATGCAAATTTTCACAGAAAAACTCGCCCATACAGCGTCTAACCACTAATTTGCTAACCTTTTTTAGCACCATCTCACCGATGCAGTATCTAAAAAATGCAGCGCACTAACGGAGGAGAGAAGACCCGAGACGACGTGCGTCAATCGTCGAACGAGGGGGTGTGGGAATCGCGCACACGGACACGACCACTACGAGGGTATATCCAAAACACGTTTCGTCGGGGATTACTCAGCTGTTAGTCGACGGACTCACCCGTGGACTCGTCCCCCGATGAGAGTGAGTTCAGTCAGTTGTCAAACTATACCTATACCTAATGCTGCAGCTGCGTGTAAAGTGTCTCGTTGTTTTGACTCTGCGATATGTATACAGCGTGTGGTAGATCATACACAAGCGATTAATTGTGAATGAATTTGAAATCCCCGTCAATACTTGAAGATATTGCGCGACATTAGCGAATAATCGAAGTTCGACGGAGGTGCGCGCGCAAAAGAGGGCCACTTTCGATTGTAGGGCAGAACGATGCGTATATATAGCTCGTTTCAGCTGCTCTCTCTCTCTCTCTCTCTCTCTCTCTCTCTCTCTCTCTCTGCCTGGCGGAACTTTTGAAATTTCTCAGACGGAGAGGGGGCTTTTATTTTTGTATAAGTACATGATTGTTTTGGGAACTCGATGGGAAATTGATATGTTGAACGTATGCGTGTCATCTTGTGTGGGGGTTAACAACTTTCTGGTTCGTATAGATAACAAATTTATATTTACAGATTTTAACTAAAAGTACTTGTTATTGATTTAAGGATTTAAATGTAAAATATGCAATTGCTGAAATAAAAAATTTATTTTATCATTGAAAGATTTACACCTTTGTAATTTATGCACAATTCAAGGCTAGTACAAAATACGCAACGTCGATGTAAAATAAAATATATCGCCTTAACACAATATTGGCATTACAAGCGACATTAATTTCATAAATACTGTAAATATTAATAACATTCAAACTTAAAAAAATAAGTCCATGATTCAAGTGTAAAAATTAATTTAAGTATGATAAATACTTTTTGTAAAACAATGTTCAGTTCATGTTTCTATCAAAATGTCATTGCACACAACAGTGCAATAACAGTCTTTTTAATTGTGCAATAAAATATTTAATATTATATACCACTTATTTACAAATCAGCCCTTTCTTGCATTCTTGTTGCTTGACAATTTTGATCTTACATAAAGGTAAAAAATACAGCATACTAACCAAAAATGCATACAAAATTCTTATTTTATATAGCATATTGTCAAAGTTAAAAATACAAACAGAAGTTAAAAACCTTCTAAAAGTCATTTCAGATATTGAAATAAATAAAAACGTGATTCAATCTTAAAATTAGAAATGTCAGTATACTGTACTTAGTGATAAAAAAATGATCTTACAACCTTTACAAAATTTTAATGTTTCAAGTGTGATAATTTGTCTTTTAGTATCCTAATATCCTAGTTATCTGTCCTATGCACAGTAGATAATTTGTTTAAGAATATTACTTATTATGTAAATTTTTCTGGTACAACAAACATTAAACTTCAATAGTCCTTATCAAAACGATCGTCATGACCCCAAACTTTGCTACCAGTATTTTGCTTTGAAGACCATATTTGTTCATCTGTTAGTTTATCTTTCTTTCCTCGAGGAGATTTTTTAGCATTTTTGTCTTTGCCACTATCTACTGCACCAGCTCCACGAATAGCTCGTGGCATAACAGGCCTTTCATTAGCTGCACTTGGTGTACTCTTCTCATGTGCTCCAAATCCTGGGACCTTACTTTGCTTTGGAGTTCTTGTGACATTGCCAACATTGTTATCAGCAGTAGGTTGGATTGGCTTATTTTTGGGTTTGTCAGACTCTGCGTTTCCCTTACCTACAATATAGAGTTATAATAAATACATATTTTAATAATAATTCAAGTAGTCATTGTAATTGTAAGAATCTCTATGTATAATGTAGAAAGATAAAAATGTTTGTACATTGGATATAAAATAAAAATTATTATTATTAATCTTATTAAAAAGAATAAACCTCACCATTAATATTATTTATGTTTAGATTTTCGATTTCATTTTGATAAAATTCTTTCAACTTTTCGGGGAGTGCAAAATGTGCACTGGTAAGATCAATTATAAACAGTAATGCTCCTCGAGATCTTGCACTTAAGTTACGATTTATAAGGACTCCACGAGCTCGGATTGTAAAATCTTCTAGTTCAGATGGAGATGTTTCAAAAATTTTCTGACCATTCATCAGTATCTGAAAAACCATTTGTTAGTGCATTCATTACTAATATAATAAAGCAAAAACAAAGGTTTGATTCCACATACCATACTACTGACAAGTGCTATATCCTCCTCTTCTGAAGCCTCTAAAAGCAATTCAAGATATTGCAAAAGAGGACCTGCCAGTATATCTAAGAGTTTACCATTAATTTTTAATCTCATGTATACCTCTCCCAGCAATGTCACAGCATTGCGAAACTGGAACACACTTCTTTTCTTGATTTCTCCTCGTTCTGTTAAAAATATCATGTCTTAAGAATTATTATAAATTTATGTTTGAGTTTGAACGTCTTTAAAAAAATGTGTATTGTACCTTCAAAATCTTTTTGCAATGTTTGCAGCAATATCAACCTCAAGTTACAGTCATTAATTGAATATACTTTGGTATCACTACAAGCAATAGCAAGTTTGGTTCCAAATACACTATCCTCAAGGGCTTGATTGTGAAGGTCCTCAATAACTTCTCTGAAAGAATAACATGACAAAATTAACTAAATACTATTCATATTGCACTGATGCCCAATGACCGGAATGCTGCTTACTTCAAAGAATTATTTTTTATGGAATCATTTATTGCTTGAGCAATGTCATCTACTTTAGAACTTGTTTCATCCAATGTGAGATTTTCAATTAAGTTCACTAAAGAACTAAATTTTGGTGCAAATGATTGGCCAGGTCTACGCAACGTAGTTTCTCGGACTTCTGCAAAACCTCTTCCTCTACCTCTCCCAACCGACATAGTTAATCTAAAAAAACGTTATATTGATTAAGATTTCTTTTTGTACAATGCAAGAATACTTGATAACAATTTTTATACAATTAAAATAGAATTATACAAATTATAAATTTGTTGCACAGGTTCTGTATTATCATATAAGAATATCAAGTTGTTCAAAAATACTAAACTAATTAAGATATCATTTAGGAGTGTGTAATATAAAAAGATCATTTAACGTATTCGCGATTGCATACTTTTTTCATTAAAGATGTAATTCTGCATATCATTTTTTTTTTTTTTGTATATATCTATGTACTTACACTTTTTAACACAGATTTAATCGCTTATCAGATTTTGCAGAGAAAAGAGGCTTCTTTGTTTGTAGACGTGCTAAAGTACAGATGTTACTTGTTAAAAACGAACTTTACATCACACACTTGGGGTTAAAATTGAAAACCGGTAAATAATGCAGAAATTTTTACTTGGCAGGCCGCGAGCAGAATTAATAAATCGCCTAATTGTTAAGCCACAAGTGGCGCCGCAAAACACACGCGAAACTATAAGACGGTAAAAATCGGAACCATCCTGTGTGATGTCATGGAAAATACAGTTGGTAACAGTATTATTCGGCCAATAGAATGCCAAAACAGCAGCACTTGCTGATAATGCCCTCTTGCTATTGGTTAATCTTTAGGAATGTGCAGTACTTTCTTGGTTTTTCTTCATATAAGCATATGCATACATTCACTAATCCAATAAGCGTTTACTGTATATGCGTAGCTATTCAAATACAGTTATATGTAGCATTTTTGACTTCAAAAAGATGATTTGAATTTACAAGGTGTACAAAAAAGGAGCATATAAGCTAAGACAATATAACTTTTCAATGTTTTAAATAATTTTAAATAAAATTCAAACACCTAAAGAATTGATACTATTTTAACAAAACTATGCTTATGTTTGTACAATCTCAGCAGAATTAATTGATTAGTATATCTCGAATTACTTTACGCCAAGTATACAAACTTTGTAATAAAAAAAATCATATTCTATTAAATGATGTTACTTAACAAAATAACATCGTCGTATTTTATTTAAATAAACTTAAGGGATACGTGGTAAAAAATGTCAATAAACATTATAATTTTTTAATATCGTTATTTATTTAAAGAGAAATTAGAATCGAAGCTTCTGGAAAAACCACTTGTTTTTGCCGGACTTGTACCTGAAAAAAAATTATATAAATTATGTTTTCACAAACTATATATATTTTACAGTTTTAGAAAAATACTTTATTATTAAACAAATATTAATCAAAGCAATCAATTATTTTTGTTTTTGTTATTTATAAGTAAATATTTGAAATCTTATTTGAAATAAATGTTCTACAACTTTTAAAAACAATAGTAAAACACTTATAAAAACACAAGTTAAAATTTTTTGTTTACAGATGAAAATTCATTTTACTGGAAAAAATGCTCTATATAGAAGCACCAAAAAGTACAATGTTTTTAAACTAAAATATAGTCAATAGAATATTAATTTTTTGCCGTAAAACACATTTTAACTAGCTTCAAAATTGGCAAATGCCACAATTAAAAGTACAAAGATCTCACCTCTCTTCGAATTTCACTCTAGTCTGGAACCTGATCTTTTTCCTCTTCATTGGGTCTTTCAATTCTTTTGGCGTAACCTTCTCCAGGGCCAGATCAACTGTGTATCTGGTTGGCATCAGGTGGTTGTAGTTCAAAATCTAGAAGGAATTATTAAAATTCAATTAGTTTCGAATTTAGAATATACTAAGCTTTGTAAGAAGATGAAGATTAATAGTTTATAGATTAATGAAAAGTTCTGTTTTCCTCACTCTAGTACTTAGAAAAATGTTAATTTAATGCATTTTTGACTATGAAACTATTCTTTATAAATATTTATAGTAGCTGTATTGAACCTTAAATTAAAACAAACTTATTTTTATGAAAAGCATGATACAATACAGAAAAAAAACAACTAAGTAACTTGAGTATAATAAGAATAATGATAGTAGATTTACTCAGATCATACCTTGACAAAGGGCTTTATCTTGGAACGCTTGTGGATCTTTGCCTTGCCCATTCGCTTGTGAACCTTGCGAGGGTAACGGTCAATACCAGCCACCAAAGCATGACCATACTGTTTGTCGGTGGTGCCATCATCATAATTTTTCATGACAATAGCCTTTCTGCCTGCGTACCGGCCACTAAGGACCAGTACGACTTTCCCAGTTTTCATAATCTTCACCATCTTGGCGGATTACTGAAAACAATCACAATATTTAATTATAAAGATGCAAACCGTTTAAAATAAATTTCAGTCGATAAATTATTGCACTTCATCACTAAATCATCAAAGCAAAGAAACTTTACATCTCCTTCATGTCATATGTACATGGTAAACAATTATTACACCTAACCTTTACAAAAAGTTACATGTAAGAAGTTAAAAAAAAATTCAGAGATATGTAAATACACTATGTCACTGATATACAGAACGGAAAATCGTTAGCAATAAATATTAATAAAGTTTTGGAAGACAATCTTATTCGCGTTGCATGGATAGTCGAGAGAAACACGTTGACGGTTTCGGAGTATTATCAGTAACTTTGTTTAATTAGGATAAAAACTAAAAAATTCTTTTGCAAAAATGAAATTGAATACTTTGAGATTCGTAATTTGTTGTAACTTTGTTTAACAAATGTTTTGTTGCTTCGATGTTTATGGATTATTTTACGTATTTCTACGGAACGCACCTCACGGCTCTACGAACCGGAAAAAAAGACCTAACCTCACTTTCCCATATCGTTGGTTAGATATTTGGAGAGGTTTTACTAAAGGGGGCGCTTATTGCAATTCCGGTCGTAGAATGCGTGCGCACCTGTTTGTATAAACTTCCGTAAGTAAGTTAAAAAAAAATATTTCTTTGATCTTGTAAAATTAAGTGAATTGACAAAATAAATTATAATCAGTTATATACATCAATAACATAAAATTATGTATATCGAATATATTTATAATAAATAATGTAATTTTACTGAAGTAAAAACATATGCAAGAAGTATTTTTGACAAGATTTTATTATTTCATTTTTGTAGTGTATTATGTACATAAATAAAAAATATCTTGTAGCAATAGCTTATTCTAATATCTTATGCGATAGGATAAAAACTTATATAACCTGCAAATTAATAAATAAAAAAACCAAATTATTATATTATAATACTCAATTAGTTTCATAAATTTATCTATTAATCCATGTAGACATTTCGTTTCAATAAATGTTTATGTTTAAGATAAATATTATTCCTTTAGTATATAAAACAATTGCGTGCTTCTTTCAATAAGCTATAATTTGTTTAACATTTAGTTTCTTATTTTATCTAAAAGATCAAGTTATTTCACATATTTTTCCATGAATTTACGATGAAACTCACTTCTCAAGGAGTCATTGACAAAGATATTTTGATTCTTTTTTGGCTCAGACCTGCTACAATTTTTAAAAACGACGTCGTCGTCCCATCGTCGTCGAACCTTCATGTCGGTTCGACCACTCTGTGCAGCATAGTTTAATAGAGGGTTCCCCGATAAGATATTCTCCATACGGATCCTCTCTTCCTCCTGTCGTTTTTCTTCTTCCTGTTAAAAACAACATTTTGTTTAATGATAGTTTGATTATAAAAAAAATTATAAACTAAATTCAAATAGATAAATTACTTTTTTGGCTTGTTCTGCAGCCCTCTCCTTTCGTATACGTTGCAGCTCCGCCATCAAAGCTTCGGTATCATCATCATCCGACTCGGATTCGGAATCATCGTCATCTAGCGGGTCATCCGCATCTAGGCTTGCAGCTTGGTCCATTTTTAATCTTTTAGCGGGAGCTGCTACTTCTCTTGTTGGTTCGATCGCCAATCTCCTCGGGGCTGCTTTGTCTTTTACTTCTCTTTCTCTCTCCTCCAATTCTTTGCGAAAATCGCGATTCCTCAATTCGTCAATTGTGCCTTGACCTTGTTCCCTAAACACAAAATGGAAATAAAATAAATAAACAAACATAAATTACTAAAAGCGGGAAACAGCTTCACTTGGTGAGTAAACATGTTTTGATAATTTGGTTTCAACTCGGAGCTGTTAGCTTTTTTTTGAGGTTAACAAACTTAATATATTACAACTATAGTATGTAATATGTATTAATAATCTCATTGCACAGGCTCGGATACTCATGAAAAATTATTGCTAAATTATCAATAAATAAATGCCAATTCGTTGGAAATACCTATATTTTAATTTGGTGTGAGACGGGAGATCTCTGCTCGAATATTGTTTACTAATGGCACTTAAATCCTTTTCTCCTCGACCCTGCCCTCCGCGCGCCGGATCAAAAGTCGGCCTCGCAGCCGTCGTCATCTTATTATACTTATTATGCTTATTATATTATATTATATTATATTATATTATATTATAAGCAACAACGGCAACGCGATGCGTCCGTCCCAAATGGTGGCTTGAATTTGACTGCGTACGAAGCTGCCAGTAGTCAGTAAGTCTCAGCCTATAGTCTATACCTATAGGTACTGGTTTGAGGAAACGGCGTCGGATTTCGGAAGGCTGCGCGCTTGAGTCTGCGCGGAGAGAGGAGTGGAGGGGGTGTGCGAGGCAGTTGATACAGTTTGGATGCTTTTAGTAATACAAAAACCAAAACCGGCTGATATCTTTATGAATGCGAATATAGCGACGTGACGCGAGGTATCTTTAAATATTCGAACGAGCATTAAAATATTCTCTCTTTCACAAAATTGTTTACCAGAAACGTAAAATTACTCATGTCATAAACGTAAGTCTGTTGAAAATCGTGAGTATATATTGTCCCCACTTGACATCAGACAGATGATCCTACGACATCGACGATCTTCTACCTAAGGCTGGGAATAATAGGTGGAGCTGAGAATGTCAGCTCGTCTGGAAATAATAAGTTGCAGCAGTCTGAGTCCAGCGATCAGACAGTTGATTCCTATACGCCGTGTTCGAGTTTCTTTAAAAAAAATGACCATTACGCGTTTATACGCAGCTAAAATCAGTTGAATTTATATGTCAAACGCAGTGTCGAGCAAGTGTTGTAACGAACATCATTTATTAAACACTTAGACATGAGTACTGCAGGGCCAGTTAACGAGCTGTGTGGCCGTGATCTTCGTAAGCATTTGGAAGAACATGAACCACAAGTCGGTAGAAATAAATTATCAGCACGACGTAGATTAGTGAAAGAGTCGTCAATGAAAGCCGCAGATCCAAGTGCTAAAAGACCAAAAGCTGATCGAGAAAATGGCGAAGACGATATTGCAGCGCTGATGGATGAACTAATGCATATTAGAAAAGGACATACATCGGAGCAAATTAATAGAAAACAAGAAAAATGCCAGAAAGAAACATCAACGGACAATCTGCTTTTGGACTACTCATCTACTCCGAGTGAAATTACTGATGATATCAAAGTTCAAAGAAAATGGAACGACGATAATATGATCTTCAGAAACAAGATCTGTGCAAGATCAGAACCAAGGAAGAAATGCGATGTATTTGAAAACGACTCCTCAAGACATGCATCCCACCGTAAATTCATAGAGAAATTTTTCAAATAATTTGTTCTGTCAAAATGAAAGCTTTGAGAATCATGGAAGTAATTCGCAAAATTTAAAAAAAAAATTTTTTTACATTTATTTGTAAATTTTCTCTATTTCCCATCCGTGTTTCTTATTGCATTAAAAATATAGATAGACGGAAAGTGAAGAAGGGGGAGGCCCACTGACTCTTCCGCACAAAATGACTTTTTTTCAAAAGCGAATGTATCTATATATTTTATGTATTAATATACATTAATTCCTACCTTTTTGAACTTATTTACTCTACTATTTTTCTATATTTACAATACTATTGCGAAAGAACACACGCAAAAGCCCCAAATTTATAGCAGTTTAAAAATAAAGGCGGTCAACACTCCAGCGCCATCATGCATTTGTTTTGTAAATCAGCTGATTACTAACGCGCATCGGCGCATGCGCGGTCTGCGGATGCCGCATATATGGCGCATGCGGTTGATGCTTGCTTCTGCAGCAAAGTAGAGTACTGAGGATCCACTATTCCACTGTCTATAGTCTATACCGGTCGGAAACACACATTGAGAGGTTATCTGAAACTCTTGTTTATAAACTAAACGAATCTGTGTATTTTATTTATGTCTGATGGTAAACAATTTTGTGAATGAAAGAACATTTCCATACTCATTCGAATTCGTATGATAAATGTATAATAGTGAAATCGTCAACATCACCGCAGATAGGCAGAATTTTCTAAGGATTCAGTACTTATATTAAGTATAAGTATAATAAAAATTCTAAATTTCCGATAATTCTGCACCACTATGGCAAAGCATCATCCCGATTTGATCTTTTGCCGTAAACAGCCTGGAGTGGGTGAGTACATATTACTTATAAGTAATCTTTATAAGATGCATGCAACCTATTTTTATTCAGTAATTACATTTGTTTGTATTGAATTTACTGATGACCTTTTAATAATTTTTCACAGCTATTGGGCGTTTGTGCGAAAAATGTGATGGAAAATGCGTTATTTGTGATTCGTATGTAAGACCTTGTACTCTAGTGCGAATATGCGATGAATGCAATTATGGTTCTTATCAAGGTAGATGTGTCATCTGCGGAGGACCAGGTGTTTCAGATGCTTATTATTGCAAAGAATGTACCATACAAGAAAAAGATGTAAGTTAGAAAAATTATATTTTTCATTACTTATGTATAGCACATGATTTCAGAAACTAATTAATTGATAATTTTGATCTTTTTTAGCGTGATGGCTGTCCTAAAATTGTGAATTTGGGCAGCTCAAAGACTGATCTCTTCTATGAAAGGAAAAAATACGGATTCAAAAGGAGATAGTACAATTTATTTTTTACAAATAATATTTACATCATAAAAATTTACTTCGTACAATAATCTAATCACCAATAAACCAATTCAGTAAGCAACAACACAACATCATGATAAATTCAATCAGAACATGTAAATTATGATTCTATTTTGTACCAACATGATTTATAAATGAGATTTATTAAAATAACAAGTATGATTTTTATTTTTTTTTATGATAGGAAAAAATTAAAATATAGGCCAACATAATCTTTACTTCGTATATTTCAGGCAGGGGCATAAGTATTCAAAATGCCAGTTCAAATAAATATGTATGTCAGTTGAAATAACAAGTATGATTTTTATGATAGGAAAAAATAAAAATACAAGCTTACATGATTTTTACTTGGTATATTTCAGTTGAAGAATTATTTTCTTTATCACATTACATTGTCATAATGTATTGACTTGTACTACAGTTCCAAGTGAAGACATTTCTTTCACGAATAATTTTTCCTACAGTTTGAACATTTTTTATATAACAAGTCAGTTAAATTTATTAGCCACGTTTAAAAAAGATGGTTAAAAATTTTAAAAGTATACATTAGACAATATCTTCATTATGGATTGCACTAACCAAAGACTTAGATAAATAAGTAAAATACTGTAAACATATAGCTTTTGTTAAAACATTGCATACTTAGTAATATATAATCAAACGGTTGTCCATGGCTAGTAGATTCAACTGTTCATTCATTCATTGATTTATATTTATATTCTAAAATTGCAAACAACGTCGTTTCTTAAGGCTACCTTTCTAAGACAAAATTTCTTAAATTTTCTACATCACGCTCCGAACATTCTGTTTCAAAAAGGAGACACTGTTTACAAAGTATAATTGATCATTATCATTCACGTCAGATACTATATACACATCACATTTTTTTTAACACTTCTCAGATGTTTCGGTTTTTTTTTGTACAACTTCCCTTAAGAAAATATATTTTGGTTCGATCTTGAACTGGGCAAAACTTTTGGGCACATAAATATTCAATAAGAAGTAATATAAATTAAAAAGTTTTGCAAACTAATGCAAATTTTTGCTCTTTCTTATTTTGCTTATCTTCCAAAAGAATATAGTCTATAATGCATATCCTATTTTGGAGGTAGCTTTGTCGACGTCGTGCATTAAAACATTAGTGTATGTATTAGTTTTTTTTTTGTTTGATAGAGAAACGCACAGTTGAACAGCAACATTTTCTTTACTAGCTATAGCAAGATAAATGTTTCGTTGGAAAGAATTCTACTCTACACCTACAATACGATACGCCGATACAGCACAGATATTCGGATAACACTGCGAGTTTAGCAAAATCTCATAGCCGCTACACAGTACTTCTACGATTAAATTGTCTGGCATGTACAG
This sequence comes from Nasonia vitripennis, assembly GCF_009193385.2. Classification (NCBI taxonomy): domain Eukaryota; kingdom Metazoa; phylum Arthropoda; class Insecta; order Hymenoptera; family Pteromalidae; genus Nasonia; species Nasonia vitripennis. The sequence goes on along the minus strand of NC_045758.1, from coordinate 9,736,864 downwards.
TATTGTTAATACTGTATGAAAAATTACTACGTAGGCCTATCATTACGTTAAAATTGTGTAGTAAAAACACAGAGCCGGATATTTCGTGGAAACTACGTAATTATACATAGTAGTCTAATTTTTCTGAAAAAACATATAATTGCATATGCAATTTATTCAAATTTTGATATTATGAACGACATAGGCATAAACATCAACACTCGAGATAAAATTTACGTAATTTCCTAAAAGTTTCAACAACGGCGAAAAACTTAAGAATTTTATTATTCTGCCAGAAATGCATTTCTTATAAATATTATTATTAACTATTTGTTATCGTGTGTGAAAAAGAATTGTTGTACATATTTTCTGATACGTATTAAATTTCAATTCTAATAATAACCAGTCTGTAAAAATGCGTCATCAGTATTGTTCTGGATAGGAATGTCATGAATAGTTTCCACCATACATTTTTTTTGTTGAAACGTGGAGTATAATTTTGTCCCACTTTTTAAAATTGAGTATCAGTAGCTTGATTGAATTTTATAGGTCTCCCTTAATTGTAAAAATTTAAATATATAACATTTTTTTTAACACTAGTCAATAATTTACTACTTCTAATTCGTAGAAGTGTATACCAGTAATGAAAATAACTATTTTCAAGTCAATTCATTACTTGTAATATATCATGTATTGCAGAAAAAGAAAAAATATATAATAATGTAAGTTAGATTAGAAGTGCAAGATAGGAATGACTTATAGATGTTGATATAGAAGTCATTTAATTTGTCCTATATCATAGATAAAGCAAATCTACTTTCATCTAAAACCTACAGAAGACGTGATGTTTATTGTAAATTAGATTCTACTTCACTGATATTTTCATGTCATATAACAATAAGAAATCCTATTGATATGCAAGAAACTAAAATATATATTTATATATACATAAATAATACGCCAATAGACTTTCAAATCTTCGTGATGTGGATTGTATGTTTCTTATTCTTAAATGTGCAAATTATATTGCTATTAAAAATGGATGACTGATTCTATAAGGAATTCGCAAACTAATTGATTAAGGCATCATTAAATATATTATACAAATTGTAAACCCATTGGTGTTTCTTAATATTTTCTTAAACATTTAAAAAATAAACCAGGTTCTTTAATTAGTATTTAAATGATTTTAAATATTACTGCATTTGTAAAGATTAGTCAGAATTCATTAAAAAATTTTCAAGCAACGAACGTTTTTCGTGATCAACAAGAAGGGGTAACATAGAGTATAATTTTTTTCAGATCTTTTCATCGCATCACTAATAATGGACAAATATCTTTTCAAAAATAAGTTAAGGAAAAATGTGCTTTATGCACAATATAAAATAATTTTTCCACGACATTTAAAAATATTGTTTCTGTAAAAAAGTCTTGAAATGGCTAAATTGCCATGTCTAATAATTCCAGTAAAAATGGAAATCCATGTTAACATGATGGTATGTGAAATTCGCGCAGGATTATTTTACGTACCAAAATAATTTTTAAGGCAACAACAATATTACATTCTAACAGATTTGTCAACGATTGTATCCCTATAACAGCAAGTCAATTATTTTCACGGGGCTTTGTTTGTTTGTTTGTTAGACATTAGCACAGTCGTCTAAACATGTAGCGAGCAAACCTGGTAAAATTATTATTCCCTGACAAGATATTCACGTACTCAATGAATCTTACTGAGTCACAGTTTCAATTACGTCTTGTCACCAGGCTCGATTTTGCTCGTACCTGCGTTTACTTCTCATCTAGACAAAGAGGAACTTGCGACCGATCGCCCACTTATAGCAGATTGTAAGCTCATCATAGAACCCCTGAAAACATAAAGTTTAGTTTCATTTTATATCAAGTGAATACTAAATTAAATTTATGAAAAATTAATACTTGTAATGAGCTGATGGTAGTGTTTCATAGAAATACATCAATTGGGCTTTATGAGAGCCTATTGACGGAAGAAATTCTCCTTGTTCTTCTGGATTTTGCCATTGCAGAATATAAATTCCTGCTTCTTGCATGATATGAGTTCCCTATAAAACACAATGATTTCATAAAATGGAAAAATCCTTACTTATATGCATATTTTTCTTTTCATCTTATATATACATTACACACATACCTGAATACTTTCTCCATCATGGCATACAATGCTAGGTTCCACTTTGACACAATCAATTCCTTCTTTCCAATCTTTATGACCTGTTACATCTTGTTCAATTACAGTTGTAGTATCTGGTACAGCTATAAATGATATTTTTTTTTATGAATTTCATTTATTATATTCTTAAATGATAAATAAAGTACATACCCAAACCATTAGAGTCATTAGACTTATCCTTATGTAATACAGTGAACAGAACTTTGTGGCGCATTACATCAAAATCCCAGGTGAGAACAGCACCGGGATCATTGCAGTGAATAGCAACATGGTGTACTTGGCCGCGACTAAGACTAATAGAATGATACAAACTATGTTCATGTTCAGTAGATGTTCCTTCAAGATCAGCTTTGTAAAGATGCTTTGGCACAACTCCTCCTTCCATAACGTAGGTCTGAAAAATGAAGCATAGTTTATTATCCTAATTCTGTAATTCGGATACAGATAAACTTGAATTTAATTAAAACTAAATCCATTATGGACGATAGGCTGAAATACATTTCAACAAATAAAAGAATCTTTTGTTGAACCACATATGTATTAAAATCGCAACCCTTATTTTATTATCGGATAGAAGCATAAAACATCACAATGGCGCACAGAGTTCATTGAATCTAATCTATTCGTTGCCTAGAAAAATTTAACATTTTATTGATCACACTTGCTGCTATTCATCATAATTATAATGAATATTTATCAAGATAGATTTTGTGCTTAAAAACATTGTGCGAATCGTTACATAGATTGAATAGACACCATAAAAAAATGTGTTTTCTTTTTATAAAAGTGTAAAGTTCAAAAAGTGTAAAACGTTTTCTTTTTTAGTCTTACGTCGTTAGAAGATTCAAAAATGTAAAAGCGTCGAGGAACTGTGTAATACTCTTCGCACAAACCGTCCTGTTTGTTAAAAAGTAAAGAATTATCTAAACAATTAACTCATAAAAATATAAATCTAAGGTCCTGTTTTATTTATTTTTTTCAAATGGTTTTAAGCGAAACAAAAAAAATCACGATCAAATAATAACAAGTTATTAAAGAAATGTATTACTATATGTAATTTTTATACCTCTGATGAACCACCAAGAAAATCTGGTATGTACTCAGGATCAATGTAATCAGTAAGGCCACCAGTTTCTTGCTCTTGATAATCGGTACCACAATAGAACATAAACTTGTTTCTTGTATTTTCATCTTAAAAGTAAATTCCGTAATAGTACTTAATTTACAATGAACAAATAATAATTATAATAATAACTTACGTATAAATGTACTAATCAGTGTCCATAAAATAGGAAAGCATCTTGGAGCACGCATTATTAAAACGCGACCCATTGTTTCAGGATAGTTTGACTCAACAATTTCAATTATATGTAGGAGGGCCTGTAAAAAGTCTATATTTAGTAAAATACTTTACGTCGAGGAATATTGATAAAATTAAAAAAGTCAACATCGTAACCTTAATGCCAGGTCTCCATAAGTGACGCATATTCAATCCTTCTAAATCAATCAACAACGTCCACTGAGAAACTGGGTGACCCCAGACGTTTGTTGCCTCATCCATTAAGGAAAGTCCTTCCTCGCAAATATGCAATGCTAGTAGCAGTAATTCATCCTCACCAATTGACTTCAGTAGTCCCTTAACATCCATTTGTCCTAATCTTAAAATGTAAAGTGGTCGCCCCTCTGTAAATTAAAGAAAATGTATATTATCCAGAATATCGTTTATATTTCCATTAAAATATTCAGCTACATAATAAAAATCTAATTACCTTTATCAAAGTGATGCCAACCACCGGGAAAGTAATCCTTTACGACTTGAGGTGCTTCATATTCTTCAAGAAGCTTGTCAATTTGATGTTTCTTTCTCCAATGAAGTGATTGAGTCAACATTTCTCTAGCTTTTTCTACAGAAAATTCTCTAGCACGTAAAAAACGAAGAAGGGTAGCATCTCCTGGTACAGAACTACCTCTCAGCTCTTCAATGCTATGTCTCAATTGTACTAATTTGCTCTCCTGCATCATATCGAGCTTTCCCAGGTATCTTTCAATGTAATCAGAGGATAACTGCATTTCTGAAATGTTAATTTCGGAGGAATCTTAAGAAAACGGTTATATACTTTTTGATTAATAACTTTGCAATCATCCAAATAATAAAATGATTAATTTAGCATTGCAATAATTTTATTATTTGGATTTTTTCATTTTATTTTTTTCAATATAAAAAGTATAATTAAAACAAAATAAATAAGCTTTAACAATACCTCTACTACTGGGAAGCTTTCCATCTAAAGATCCATGCTCAGGAAGTTTAGTAACTTCTTTCTTTTCTTCTTTAGGACTCACTCTGTAAAAATTTCAAAAAATAAATTTCCGTTTCAAAGAATTAAAACATCCTTGAAAACGAGTAGAATTACTTACTTTTCTTCTACAACATTAGTTTCTTGCAATGGATCTTGCCATGGTTCAACATATGTTATACCCTCTTCTTTCAATTCATTTACAAAATATTCTATTATTTCTTTGCCCTTAATTAAAAATAAAAAAAGTTAAGATTCAGCCAGCAATTTATTTTCATTGATTGTGAATAATTGTTTAATTTGATAATTACCTTGGCAATATTCTGTGCATACTGTTTCATTGCTAGTTTTTCCATTGAATTTTCAAATCCAAAGAAGTTTTTTATATCTAAACTAGCTGTTTGCTCAAAGCAGGTCCATTCAGGATTTTCTGGATGAATCTGAAAAAATTATGAACATTATTATTTTGGTAGTCATTACGATGGCTGAGAATATTTCTGATTTTAAAATACTTACAAAGTATCTACATTTTTCTAAGACAGTGACCCTGGAGGAAAAACTTTCGTTGTATGCTTCAATTTCTAATACGCTATTACGGCGGTCAAGGACATTTCTTTGTATAAAATACACAAAGTCTACACCTATTATCTGTAAAATACACATTATAACGATTATATTTTACGGTATAATACAAGAATGAAATATCATTAAATTAAAATACATACTTTTTTTAAAATGTATGGGGCTTCAACATTTAGTTTACATTTTCTTTCAGTTGTTCTAATTGCTCCATCTTCACTCTCAGTATCCAAAGTTACTTCACATCCTACAAAAACTGGTATTTGTGGGCATGTAGGAAACCGCCGCTCGTAAGCCTTGCAAAAACAGAAGAAATTATACATTTTATATGACAGCCGGTCATTAAAAGTATGCGAAATGTTTCTATCAAGCAAAACAAATCTTATAAAAATTGCAAGTAATGTAACCTTTGTGGCAAATAAATAATAAATGAATAGAATTTTTTTTAATTTTGTAAATATTTTCAATATTTACAAAAATTTTATTTCCAAAAGTTCATTTACTGTACTAAATTTTTCTACATAAGTGTATAAATGTTGGAACATTTCAAGGTCACTGTGTATGTACTACTTCATATTCCTACCAGCCAACTGTAATGACTATGATAATCCTTACACAGTTCCTACACAACAAGTCAATGTCAAACCTATTACCTTGATATATCAATAATTTAGAGGAAAGGTGATAACCACTTTATTGATTAGCAGTCTGTAAATAATACTTGCGACTTTATCAATTGTTTCATTTTTTGGGCAACTTGCGTAATATACATTCAAGGAAGGAAAGTTCAAATAAAACTTCAGTGGGTTAATTATAAATTCTACACAGGCAAGGATTGTGATACAGTAGATACTTAATAATTTTATGTAAGTGAGAGGATTGAATTTAATGTAACTGTAATCTGATGAGCTTTGAAAATACAATGAATTGCTAGTTCAGATTTTTTCGCTTATTGACAGTTTTACTTTTACACAAAGTTCAATAAAACTTTTATAAATAATAAACGCATTGATATCAATTATTTAAAATAAAGGAAGTAAATGTCATTGTGGATTTATCCATGAAATATTTTGTCCTCTGCAAACGTAAAGGAATTTTCACATCAGGGAATTCGGGAAGTTTACATAACAAAGATGATATCATTTAAGATGAAAATAGATTTTAGTTTAAAAGAACTCCGATTTGGAACACTATAAAAATACAAAACAAGACCTCTCTAAATAACAATGGAAGAACTTGATAAAAGGTATAAGTATGGGTATAATAGAAGTATAATAAGAAGGCTTTATGCAAATTACGATCAGACAACTGGGAAAAACAATATTTTATATTTCTGGTCAACAGGAATACACATTTATAGACAGCTTAAGCAAACATTATGAAGATAAAATTCTGATAATTCATTCAGATTCTTTTTGCACAAAGACCAAGCAAGTGGTAGCATGCAAAAACAAAGTGATTTATGGAAACTCATCAAGACAATGCAAAGATAATACATATTCATAAAAGGAAAACGGATTTCGTCGTCTCACTAGATAAATTCCAGCTAGTACTGCTTTTCACAAAGTTAAAATCATGACTCTTGTATCTTGCTGTGAAGCAAGGCTGTTTATATTGGTCAATTCTCCATGAGAGAGAGAGAGAGAGAGAGAGAGAGAGAGAGAGAGAGAGAGAGAGAGAGAGAGAGAGAGAGAGAGAAAGGAAGGCCAAAAATATCAGCAAGGAAGTCAAGCAAGCGGTAAACAGGAAGGAAAAAAACGGAGCTATATACAGGCCGCGCAGCTCCGACGTTGTACAATTAGATGCTTATGTACAAACGAGTTAAGCACAAGTAATGTGCGAATACAAGTATGTAAGGAGAATAGATATAGACATTACGTGCGTGCTCGGGAGCAATTAGACATCGACGACGTAGTCGTAACTCATATAACTCACCAGCATAACGAGGGCGAAAGGGTACTTGTAGACCCGGACGGGCGACTGGTACTGCTGCACCATATTGTCAGGACTCCTGGATGCTTGTCACGACGAGGTCGTCTGCGTATCGCTCGCCTCGAAAGTTACACACTGGCGCGCTCTAATTGACAATACAACGTTGACCTTGTTCTTCTTCTTCTTCTTTACCTCCACCTCTCCTCCTCCTCAGCTGATTCGGGCGAACAGTTCGACGACGAGGAACATGTAGAGCATCAGCTTCGTCGCTCGACGAGGCTCTGCCTTCTTCTCCAGAAGGGATGTGTGGGTAGGATATAGGCACGCGCGGGGATCACCTCCACGTACGACTCGAAACTACTACTGCCCCCGCTGACGTCCGCTGCCACTTGCAAGCGCAGTCGTGTGTGTATAAGTAATGTATCAGGCGTATATATAGCTTTTCGACGTGTGCAGGTCTATACTGTACCTGCACACTTTCTCCCGGCTCTGGCTGGTACTTATAACACACAGATACGTAATCGCACACTCATACGCGAGTTGCGACCTGCTTCTCGCGAGTTTGCGACTGCTGGCTGTGTTCTGCGCCCACGCAGTACTGGCTGCCACGGAAATGTCGGCGGTAAAAAACATCGAGAGACCCGATTGACCGTCAATTACGGCGCGCGTAAAGAACAATTTAAAAAGCGACGTTTGCAAGGTTTGTTCATTGCAGCACGGTTTTCTTTTTTTGACGAACAAGAATTTTTCCAATTCGCCAAGTTATGTTTTCCATTTTTAAATTCTTACAGCTATTTCAAGAAGCGAATGGATGAGCTGTCGGTATGATTAAAACTTATGTTTTATACCATTATAAGCACACAAGCAATTGTTCGCACGACAATTGCGTGGCACCATGACCCACAATATCGAAGAAAAAGGCGTTGGAAACTCTATCAATCGATAAGTACATGAATAATTCCTGCATAAGTAGTCAACTAAAACTCCCGCCAGTAGTCCGTAATTCCGCGAGCTCTCGCGAGATCGCGCCACCTGCACTAAAAACCGCGCATCAGCGAACTCGCGCAACAATATCAAGTATCAACAAACAGGCACACCAGCAATGGCGCCGCGCAGAGCCTCTCGCGCAACAAGATGGCGCCGTCTAACGCGAGTCCGGTTTTAATCCGCGAGTAGCGCTGCAGCCTCGCGCGCGCTCTCTCTCTCTCTCTCCGACACAGCAGCAGCACCACACTGCAGCACAGCGACAGCATCAGCCGCGGCGGCATAGCGTTTCAGACGGTCGTGCGACTCAAGACAATGCGGAGGCGGTGGTAGAGTGTGTGAAGACGCGCGTCGCGGCCGTGTGTGTATAACGCTGTACTCGTATACGAGAACTCGATCCCGCTGTGCAGTTGCTGCCTCGTTTTCTACTTTTCCATATACTTAAACCTCCGATTAAACACGCGTAGCTAACGCTATATAATGGGCGAAAGGATCGCATCCACGGCCAAAGGATAAAAGGAAAGAAAGTATAGCGCAACGCGCCGAGTGAAGCCAGCATCGGAGCGCTGTGTATATATACCTATATACCTACAGTCAGTGTCGGAAGAAACGCTGCTCCAGAGAGAGAGAGAGAGAGAGAGAGAGAGTGAAAAAAATGACGTTCTCGCTGATGATGGCAGCCACCGCGAGTGGAACGCGCGAGTCTTCCGCAAAGTCCTGAGGACCTCGGCTCCGAGAGTCGTATACGCGATCTGTGGGTATATTGTAAATACACAGAGAGAGAGAGAGAGAGACGAGTGACTGTGCATACACAGGGATTTTTTTCGCTCGCCGGTGCACAAAGGAATACAAGAGATACACGAGAGATCAGTGCGCGCGGAGTTGTGTGAGGTAGATAGTGCTCGATTGATGGGGAGCGAATGAGAGTAGAAGGAGGCTCGCGAGAACAGCGCCGCCGGATTATCACCAGGACGACGAGGCTGCCGCTGCAGCGATGGAACAGCCGACACGCCGCCTCCGGCTCCTCGCCCTGCTCCTGCTGACGATCGCTGCACAGCTAGGTGAGTCGCGCGAGCATAACCTGCTGTATTTTCTTTCTCTCAGCTGTACAATACGCGAGCCTCTTGAGAAAAATCACGACTGCTGATGCATACCCCTCGCGTTTTTCCAGACGGAAAGTCATAAATTATTAATGAAGTGCCGCCGCTCTCTGGAAGTTATGATTTTTTCCGCTCTTTCTCGCAGCTTATACTCTTACTTACTACTCTCTTGAAAGAGAGCAAGCGAGCAAAGTAAACGGTTGCGCATACTTGATATTCTCGCGCGAGCGCGCGAGTTCATTGAGTAACGATTTAGATCTAGTTCGCGGCTTTGTGCATTTGCGTGGTCGCGCATTTTTTGCACTCCGTTTCTTTACGTTATTCGCGACGTAAGCGGTTTACGCTGTGTGAGCAGCCGCGGCTGATCTTGAATGGAGCTTTGTTGTTGCAGCCGATTCCTTTTTAATTCATATTACGATGTGTGTATTGTGTGCGTACACGGCTTAGTATATCGCGTTGTTTGGCAATCGCGCGTGCGTTTTACTCTATCTCTGTAATAAGCTCTCGATTAATTTCCATAATAGATCCTAACGCGAGCTGATTAGCCATTGCTTGCACGAGGGAATCGAACCGAATGCGTTGCAGGCTTTAACGTTAATTCACTCAACATTAACGTTAAAAATCGACCTCGAGTCGTCGTCTCCTCCGGCTAAATCATAGATATTCCAAGAGCATCGATTTACAAACAATCAACACGTGCGCGCAGTAAACCATCGCCTCTACGGCCGCACAATGCGTCCGCATCGAAAAAAAATTCCCACTAATTCATTAAAAACGCAAAGTCCGTCCCCCCGCGGGCGGGCGAGCGCAGCCATATAGCCTCAATCATTAAAAGCCATCGCGCGCTCTGCCCCATTGCTTATTCCCCGTGCGCGTTTATTTTTACGCTGTAATGAATGCATAGGATGCACGCGCACGACGTCGTCGTCGCATTGTGAACTCGACGTTAAAGAGAAAGAGAGTAGTAGAGACTGTATAACGTCCCTCGGGTGTCTTTTGTTTATCCCTCTCTCTCTCTCTCTCTCTCTCTCTCTCTCTCTCTCTCTCTCTCTCTCTTTCTTGTGTGTTATTTCTTATAAGGTGAAGCTCTCTCTTTCTCTCTCTCGCGAGAGAGATCATCTTCGACGCCTCTCCTCCTCTTCTCTCGCTGCTTCTTTTCTCTCTCTCTCTCTCTCTCTCTCTCTCTCTCTCTCTCTCTCGTTTGGTGATTCTGCACGCGCTTTCGTGGCTCCGCTTCTCCTTTTTCTCTCCGGAATCCCGTTCGTGCCCTTTCGCGCGCGACTGAGAGGGAGGGAGTATACCTTGGCGCATACACGGACGTGTACAACCTTCGGGAGAGAGAGAGAAATTATTGGACATTTTTGCGCGTAATTTGTCAGCTCTCCTTTTTCTCTCGCTCGCGAGGATTCGAATTCGAGGGACGCCAGGCGTACATGTTTATTTAATACTGGTAACGCATCGTCGTCGTCGTCGTCGTCGTCGTCGTGTTCTCTCGGGTTTTTGCGCGCGCGCAACAAAAGTATCACACACGCGGCGGCGAGCGACGAAGACGAGGTGATTTTTTGAAAAGAAATTTTTGAATAAGAATGAACCTCTTTCTCTCTCTCTCGCGAAAGAACCTGATACCCGTTCTTCTGCATACACGCACGCTTTCCTGTCCGTCCGAAACTCTTTATTACATTAAAGTAATACGATACCGAAATTTCGATTCTCCCTCTCGAGAGCCAAGGTTGATGAACCGGTTGTCGTGAATCAGCTGCCGCCTTCGGCACTTGCGTGTGTAAAATTTCGTCCTTAATTTTACAAACATCAACTGTCCATCAAAGCCTGCTGCGGCGCATGAATAAATCGCATCGGCGATCGAATTAAAAGTAGTACGATACGTATACCGAATAACGATTTCATTAGCATCAATGCGAAGAATCCAATTCAGATATGCAAAACGAAAGCGGCGTTTAAATCCTCCTCCTCCTCAAGGAAGAGAGAGAGAGAGAGAGAGAGAGGCGCATCTCGCGTTCATTGTGTCTTTCTTTATTTTCAGCCCTCTTTATTATTTATCCGATTGCCCGCGTCTATTAGCGTTTCTGACGTTGAATGAATAGCAATTGAACGAAGCCGCGCCGCTGCCTCGGCTTTGTTATTGTTTTCTCCAATTACCAGGGGGCTCTGCTCCGTTTGTTTATTCGTCGATTTTTCCAGAGCGCCGCGATGCACACTGCAGCAGCGCCTCTCGCTCTCAATTAGCCCCGGCCTCTCCATTCATCGACTTGCTCGTTTTTGCTTTCTCCTCTCTCGCGACTCGATTCTCTCTCTCTCTCTATATAACCGCTGCGGCTGCGATGTATAGTTATACCCCGAACGATCGGTATGTGTATGCGAAGGTTTTCTCCGCGCAGCCATGTGTGTGTACGATATTTTCTCGCTAGCCCGCGAGAGTTTTTACCATTTTTGTCCCTGCGTTTTTGTGTGCAACGAGAGCGGATCGGATCGTCTTGCGGAGCGGGAAATTGCATCTAGCGGCTTCTCTTTTCTTGTCTTTTTTTCTCCTGCTCCCTCCGCACCGGCAGAGAATCATCCTTTGCTTGACGAAGAGAAGAAGGAGCGAGGCGAGGTGAAAAAAAGAGCGGAGCAATTTCCGCCTACGTTTCGCGCGCGTCGCTCCGATTTCAAGCCGCGGTTTGCGCGCAGCGACGACGACGAGCCATTGTTTGCTCTTTCTTTTCATTTCTACTTCATTTTTTCCTCCTCCTCTCGCTTCTAGTCCCGGCGAATTTGTCATTGTCCGGGTTCAAGCTTTGTCATCCGCGTGCGCGTGTATTTGTTTATGAAAAAGTCGCGCGATATACGATGTTTAAAATTTTCTTTGTGCGCGCGCGACGACTCTCGTTATACGCGCTCAACAAACCGTCGTATCGAACGTCGATGCGACAGACTCGGGGCTTTCGTTTCATTAAAACATACAGAGAGCGAATAATAATCTTAATACGAAGAAGCCGCTCGTAAAAGTCAATCCGCTCTGCAGATATTGAAAATTACACTGCGAGCTCGCGTCTTGCTCAATACTGCACATCGATGACGCACTTCAGTCTCCCTCTCGATAAGACTAAAAATACCGGCGAAAATCCATAGCCGCCAATGAAGCTTGTACGAAAAAAATGCGAATTCCCCGAAAACCGAGCGACTCTCTCGGTGTATTTCCCTCTCTCAGTGCACGTGCCGCTATCGAACTTATTTAAAGCCCCGGAATAAAGGGTGCGTGCAGAGCAGCGACGTCGCGAGATATCTGTCGTTCTCTCCTGCATATGCGTATGTATAGTGTATACACACAACAACACATGGCGGCAAGTGTGTGGGGACCGGTATTTCGCGTTCACGCGAGAGTGTGTGTACCATGTATGGGGGGATACCGCAGTGTATATGTGTACAGGTATATTTATATAGAGCTGTAGAGGAGGAGGAGGAGGAGAGATTGCGAGAATGTCCGTATTGTCCGCTTGTAGAGCGAGCGAGAGAGAGAGAGAGAGAGCGGGAATTACTCCTAAGCTCTCTCTCTCTCTCTCTCTCTCTCTCTCTCTCTCTCTCTCCGTTTGATATTCTAATTTGAATACGCCTCTCTCGGGTCGATCGCTTTGCGGAGGCTATATCTGCGCTGCATGTACACGTGTGTGCGCGTCTGCGGTATGCGAATGCGGGATTTTATTTACACTCTCGCGCGATCCGAATTCTTCTATTTTTTTTATTTTTAGAGAGACGGGGACTTTTTTCGTTGCGCATTTGCATTTTTCCGTTCTTCGCGTGGGGTAGGCATGCGGTTTGTTGCTCTGCTATATCCGTGCGCGGCTTTAGTTTTCCGTAGAGAGGAGAGGAAACAATTTGACTCGGTGGACTGCACTTGTATCTCGGTTTTATTCTTCTCGGTCTGCTCACTATCTGATGCTCTTCTCTCCGCATTTTCTCTCTCGCGTTCTTTTTTATTTTTTTTTTTATTTTTCCTAGGCGCAATTTGAAAAAAGTAGTCGAAGGACGGAGACGACGATGAGAAGGACGTTATGCAAACGTTATGTAAAGCATTGCACTCGAAGGTACATAACGTTGTAGTGAAAACGTGTCTGCGTGGTGCAAGGATATACTTTTCTCTTTTATTTTTTGCATTTATTTATTTATTTATGATATAGTATTTTTTCATCCATACGGATTCCTTTTGGAGATCGAGTACTCCCGTAAAAATAAATCGCGCGCATTTTATTCGGGAGCGATATCTTTTACTTTAAATGTTATTAAATGAATTAAATGCTGCTCTGAGTTTGTATTAATTAAGTCGATTAAAATTTCACGTGATATATTTCGCATCGAAATAATTTGTACGCGCGCGCGAGCGATTTATTTTTATATACACATATCCGCGCTCGCTTGTGAAAAATATTTTTTAAAACCGATCTCATTGGTGTAATTTACCGGTGACACACAATCTCTCCGTTATTACGAATTACACGCAGCAGCGGCGATTGGACCGCTTATATAAATATCGAACCTGTAAATTATTTCGCAGATTCTGTCCAAATATGTATCAGCGAGTTATAATCCAATTCGTAAATTTTCCAAAGAATCTTTGCATTTCACGAGCTCACAAATGCGTTGACTAACGATCCGCTTGCCAAAAAAACAACGTCTCTCCCCTATTCATCGTTACGGTCCCAACGTCCCAACACAAAAAAGCTCTGTTATCTCTCGAAACACAGGCGTTGCCGAAAAAGCGACCCTCTACGCACACACACGCAAAGAAAAAGAAACTTCCCGCGCCATCATGCATCAGACACGCAATTAATATTGATGGGCTCTCGAGATTAAAGGAAAATCAGCAGCCGCGGGAAATTCGAGGGCAGCGTCAATATTTGCTTTGCGCGCGACGGCCCAATTGTCATTTTCAATTAGCGCATTAAACGCGATGTTTATTCGTAGTTATAGTACGAAAACTCTCAGCTGCTGCTGCTGATGCAACCCTTGTTCGATTGGCTGAGCCTCTCTCGTGGGACGTGTATATCTATATAGGCATACGTCGAAACGCATAATTAAATTCGACTCCTCGAGTGGCGGTGGTTTGAATAAGTCAACCGCGCGCGCGTATATGGGGGACCTTCAATTAAATAACTGCAGCAGAGCCGACCGGCAATCAGAGGACGGTTGACCGTCGAGCCTATGCTCTGCGGCCGCAGAGGCTCCTCATGGTTTTGGTTTTGACGCGAGCCAATTTAACGAGGATGTAGTTTGGATGTTATTTACTTTTAACGTTTTTTTTTAATGCAGAAATGATTTTTATCAATCTTCACGTATATAAAGTTCTCGTTGCGTATACATTTCGAGATAACTGGTATATCTACGAATACGCGTTCTAGGTGTAATTTGTGGGTTATTGATGAAGTTGACGCGGCGATAAAAAAAGATATGTATGCGCGCACACACGCGACCGCGGTGCTAGGAGATTCAATAAAATCTCTCTCTGCGACTCTGTGCGATATACAGACCTTTACTCTGATGATTATAGGCCACTCTCGTAATCTTTACTTTGTTGCTCCTAATGAGCGACTTTACGACGTTATATATTCGATTCCAATAAACGTATCTCTCGCTGCCGTAAATTCATCACGAGCACGTATGCACGCGAGAGGCTTATGTATTATATAAAAAGCAATCGCAAAGGAAATTTGCGAATCGCGTCGTAAAACTCGCCGCCAAGATTAGGATCTGATCTGAACGAGACTCTCGAAACCATTCAGCCAATAAACCGCTTCGAATATCACAAACTGCCACACTAAAATAGCTCACGGTTATTTCGATCGCTGCAGACATACGCTCAAAATAGCGGCGAATTAGTAGAATAGTCATACATTCCAAAGATAAATACAAAATATTTCAAATCATAATCAATCAGCCTGCGATTTTTTTTCAAGAACAAAAAAAGTCTTACACAGAAACCATTGAACTTGGCGATGCTTCCGCTGCAGTTCGCGGCAAACAAATGCACCACCACACGCGTATACACCTTATCAACGTGCGCGTCGATCTTTTACGAGTCGAGCTCGCGCGCGCGCGAGCCTCTAAAGCCCCTCTTAGTCCACCAAACGAGGGAGAAAGTAAAAAAAACTACGCTCGCGCGCTCCATACTCGCCTACCATGTACACATACACATAGTAGAGAGCAGTAGCCTATACTTGCGCAATTATTATTGCCCGAGCGAGCCTTTTCTTCGTAGCGCGTTGTACATACAGAGCCGTGGCAGTGAACGGGACGACGACGACGTCGGCGATTATTATTTTAGTCCCTCTTTCGCTGTCCTCCCCAATTATTCCAGCTATGTTCTCGGTAATTAGGCGCGAAAGTCGCGCGAGCGAGCGCTTATGGGACACGACGAATCGGCCCAATTAAATTGTACGTCTCGCTCGTCAGCAGAGCTTTGTCATCTCCGCGCGCGTTTTCTCTCTCGCTCGGTTTTACATGATTAGGAATTCGCTGCTCTCCTTATATATAATCGCACACGCGTAGCTGTTTTACGAGATGGCTGTGTTTAGAGCTCTCGATGAAGCGCGAAATTGCATTTGACGACCCGTGGCGCGCGCGGGCTATTTGAATTTAGAAAGCGCGCGTAATTGAAGCTAATACGCTGGAGTTCTCCGCGCTGCTGTTTATTAATGTTACTCGTCGTTGATATTTTCGCTCGCTCGGTTCAGCGTGAAATCAAGTGCTTCGCCCTTTGTGACATCAAAAACGCGGAGAGAAACAGTAAGGCCCAGGAAGAGACCTAACTAGATTATACCCTTCAATCACGCTTATCTCGCAGCGAAAAAAGAAGAGAGAGAAAGAAGTCCGCTCTCCCTATGTGTATACCCTTTGACCGCGCACATACCACAAAGCATATTCATACTCGAACAAAAGTCTACACTCGCGATATCAAACACGCGTATACACAGCGGCATCATCTCTCATCAGAGCCCGACGAAGAGAAAGAAAAGCACGTGTGCAGCGTTTCCCCCTCTCTCTCTCTCTCTTTCCGCGGAATGCGCGTGGCTGCGCAAGGTGGAATCAGTTTTGCGGAAAATCGCGCGAGAGAGAGAGAGTACTTGCGTACACCCCCTTTTCGATATATATATATATATATATATATATATATATATATATATATATATATACACACGAGCGTAGGGGAGCGGCAGCTCTCCGCGCATGTGAATAGAGCTCTCTCTTCCGAGGGGCGAACGGTAGTTAAATGAACGGAGAGGGGAAATTCGAAGATGGAATTATATAGGGGAGAGTAGACGCGCGCTCACTCGCTCGCTTATATATACACTTTGTAGGTTCAGAGAGAGAGGCTCCGAGAGTATTTGCAGGATTTTAGATGTTCCGATGGCTGGCTGTGTGTGATTTTTGATTAAGGAGATTGCTCCCGTGCTGTATATAGACACACGCTGACGACGCGACTGGTGTAAGAGGATCAGCGAGCCGAGATGAAGTTTCCCGCGTCGTCGATTCTCTCCGTCTGCGGCTGCAATGTTTTTGAAGGCGGGATTAATGGGGGAAAAGCGTTTTGTTTGATGTCGGGGCGTAGGTATACATTGTGCGATAAAATTGAACGCGTTCAGTGCATGTGTATAACACACAGCGATTTATGAAATTTTTTTACACTGCAACCGACGGGTTTACACCCCGCTGGCTATACTTTTACGGAAATAACCGCGAGAGCTGTGGCTAATTTTCCGCTCGTTTTAATTTCCACAGCGCGGCCGGCCGCATAATTAGCCATAAATCGCGAGCGCGATGCATTTTTAATCGGCCTCGTGAATATTCATAACCGTAATGATATATCAAAGCTGAAAAACGCTGTGCTCACAACAGCATCAGACAGCTCCTTTCCTTAATTAAACAGGGACGAGTTTCCCCATAGCCTCGAATAGTTCGCACACCACCCGGAGAAATCTCTCTAGTAGCAGCCGGCTCAGCCGACCAAAGTACCTTAAAAGCCAGTCATTCGAAATTTCGAGGCGCATCTGCCTCCCTCTCGATATCTATCCGCTAAAAGCCCGCATACCTCTATAGAATATAATACAGCTGTACACGAATATATCTGCCGCGGCGCATCTCTCACTCTAAACATAAAGGACCCGTAAGAAAAGGAATCTTCGAATTTCGCGTCGTAACTGTATACGCCGTCGGTCCTCTCTCTAACGAGCTCGTCGTGCAGTGTGCCGACGAATAAAGGAGAGAGTATAGCAGGGGGTCGCCCGGGGCGGTAAGAAAAAAGAGAGAACACTACGTCGCATTATTGATGCAGAAAGGTTACGCTAGAGCGACGACGCGCTCGAGAGGGTATATGTGCGACTCGACGACTCGGGGGTGCAATGCAATTGGCGCGTGTGCTGCAGCAGCAGCAGCAGCATCCCTTCGGCTGCTTTATCCCGGTAAGGCAGGCGCCAGTGCCCCCGATAAACTAGCCATAAATTAAGGGACACGACCGTATGTCGCTGCTGCTGCTGCCGCTGTAGATACTTTCTCGGCTGCGCGTGTTTCTGTGCACGCGGTCTCTCCGTACATAGCCGTCTATATAGGTACTGGAATATGAAAGCGTATTGGGGTGTGCGTCGAGCCATTATACCGTGCAACGATATTGCAATACGGTTTAGGCGCGCGCGACATCGAGGTTTTGATCTATCGCTTCTGTAATGCGCTGCTACGCTGTCTGTGGTCTCTAGAGAGGCTGTATGGAGAGAGAGAAGGATGACTTGCGCGATGACACGTGAAATTCGTATTTCCTTTTTTTCGGGGGCTGCGTGTTATTTTTTTATTGCCTGTACGTGCTTCGTATTGCTCCACGGAATCGCGTCTTATCTGTCATATTTTTTTACTCGAGTCGATCGCAGAGCAGCTGCCATCGATCACACACAAATATGAATCCTATATCGCGCACACATTCGTCATTGTAACAAACATCAAATTTCCGATACACACGCGGACATCGTCCCGTTCAATCCAGAACACGTAATCACCGCGCATTACCATCCCACCGCAGCATCTTGCGCGCATACCAATCGACCATTATCCATACCATACCGCGCAAGTCACCTCCTCCCACAGCACATCTAACACCCGCTCGCGGACAGTAGATATACACCACAGCGTAGTAGTAGCACACGCGCGATAATCGCCGATAAGCTCTGAATACTAAACCTCTCATTTGCAACTACAACAGCCCACCAGCAGATCGGCGCGTCAAAAAACCAGATCACACGATGAGAGAGAGAGAGAGAGAGAGAGAGAGAGAGAGAGAACTGGAGAATTAGCGTCAGCAGTTGCCAATAAAACCCTCTCTCTCTCTCTCTCTCTCTCTCTCTCTCTCTCTCCTCTACAACAACCCCCGAACACACGCGCGATACATCATACAACACGTGACGAACAACAGTACAGCCTGTGCAAGAGCGCATGCAGTGCTACTGTACTATACTACACGCACGAGTGGTTTAGAAACAGTTGCTGCTGCTGCCGCCGCCGCCGATGCGTCAAATGGGCACAGGACGTCGCAATCGGAGATACTGCAGTGTGCGCCGCCGCGGCTCGAGAATTATGGGGATCGAGAGCTACTGCTGCTGCTGCTGCTGGGGATCGTTTGTCAAACGGCCGCGCGCGAAATTCCGGATTCCCCCGCCGGCGCGTTAATGGCGAGTTTTGAGCCCTGGTGTATTATGCCTGGACGCTACTGATAACGAAGGGGCTGTATACTGTTGAGTCTATTCGTGCGGTCGCAAAAATTTACGCTTCGTTTATGGAAATTGAGGGCTGCTTGTTTCCGACTCCGTTTTTCTTTGTCGTGCGCAAAAAACACGCAAGCTAGGGCTTGTCGCCGCGAGTGGATTTTTTTTATGGCATTTTAATTGCGGCTCTATACGCGACGTCGCGCGCGGTTGACGCCCCCGCGTGTGTGTTTGCGGAATTGCATCACAGGAACAAAATTTAAATTTGCGAATATGTGTTTTTATACATGTACACACTGGGGTTGCTACACATGCGGCGTATGTACGCAATCAAGCTTCGGCAAACATGTTAACAAGCTGTGTGTGGGTACAAGTGAAGTGTGTTTTACGACGACAAACCGATGCATGCGATTCGAAAATTATTATTATACTCGCTGTCGTAAAACTCTTTACATTCATGCAGCGCAAGAGCTGTACGAATTCGTACGATCGTTAAAGCACTTGTGCATTAGCTCTATGGGTATATCTCTCACATCCATTGCTGTGTGTATAATACACCTGCCAGTTTTCCTTGATACTTTTACTTCGCTTGTAACTTCCACCTACGTGTGTGTATATACCTGTCGCATTAGATATAGGTGTGAAATAATAGCCGCGCGATCGCTTTGCATATAATACGCGAGAGATTTTTCTCGGAACCAACTCCCGTCTTGTGTTGGAATGTCGGGGGGAAAAAGAGGGATAATACGAACGAGCTTGTATACCGATCAAAATTATCGGGGTAAAACGCCCGTGACATGTAAATAGATACAGGTTAGCTAATAATCGGCCATTATCGAACACAAACACATATTCACGAGATATAACACGTGTGCTGCTGAGAAAGTTACATGTATACACTTATTATCCCTCCTGAGAGAGCCGCATTAGGTAATTTCCTGTCAAACTCCTGTTACACTTTCCGCGAAATAGGTATAACTCAGCTCGTTATAATAAAGCATCGTCGCCGGTGTATATCCAAGTTCGTATAATAGGAGAAAAAAAATTGACGCAACGATTTCTCGCCTAGTGAGCAATATACTTCTCCCTTTAATCCATAGATATATGTATAGCCGAGCGTATAAACGCGGGCATCATCGCGTGACGCCCTTCCTCGCACGCATATACGCGCTTGGGAAACCGTTGAAGTTCACTCGGCCGACGTCGTTTTTCATTACACGGATAAATAGTCTCGCAAGTGCAGTGAGAGTGTATATAATATAGAGTCGATCGAGGGTAATAACGCTTCCGGCGTTTCAGCGATCAACAATGAACAATCGCTTATTGGCTCGATGTATGTAATAGGCTGCTGCTCCAATGCGTACACACGTGCTTGCGATAAGCAATTCGAAAGAGAGAAAGAGCGTAGATACTCATAATTGGGCATTATGGCCGCTCGTACGTAACGAATATAATTACGGCTGTTGGGTAAGAGCTGCGTTTGAAATTTTTCCGCCTGTGTTTGCATTGAGAGATGAATATTTCATCATCATCATCTCGCTCGGCATCGCATATTATATAGCTTTGGAAGAAACTCTCACGTGCGCCGTAAACCTAGATGGATTTTAAAGGAGCGAGAGCTGCACAGAAGCATCTCAGTTCTTGAAAAATCGCAGATACACACTGATGTATACGACGCTGTACATAGTACACGCGGCAACGTCACATCGTAAAAGATCGGATACAAAGTGTATTTAATGGGCAAAAAGGCCGGTAGCATTAAACTCTGCCGCGATAAAAAGAGCGGCCGCGGCCCGTAATCGCATTTTGTTTAATCTTCGTCGTAAATAACCGTGAATTTAGAGTGAAAGGACTCAATTTGAAGCGACGGCCGATATTATGCACACAAGCCTTTCAAGCAGCAGCAGCTCTGGTTAAAAAACCTTTCCTCTCCCCCTCTATTATACGAGAGATATACCTATAGCTATATGTACACTCACGTCGTAAACGCCGGGGCGAGAGCGAATTATTGCGCAAAATGAAATCGCAGTTGTGCGCGGCGTTTTTATATTATATATCGATATTATACACTATTATACACACACTCGCGCGCGTGCGAATATCAGAAAACTGTAATCGGCTTAGGATCGCCACGAGAGAGAGACAGAGAGAGAGAGAGAGAGAGAGAGAGAGAGAGAGAGAGAGAGAGAGAGAGCAGCGTCGCCGCACGACTTAAACGGCTTCGGATTACCCGGGGATAATCCAGCGCCTGACCTCGTCGTCGCTTGAATATTTTAACGCGGCCGCGCGAGAGATCAATATTCGACACACCGATCGTCGCTGATGTAAATTCGATCGCGAGGGTAATCCCTCGGAAGGCGGAATGCGTGTACGTCGCGTGTCAATCGAATTACCCACGGCTCTCTCTCTCTCTCTCTCTCTCTCTCTCTCTCTCTCTCTTTCTCTCGGATTTCTCTCTCGCGCCGATTAGCATATTTTCCGGGCCGGATGATGCAGCGAGATTACAGCGCGTTACGTCTTTAATGGGATTGCGATCGTTTGATTGGAAACTGATGCCGCCGAGAGAGAGAGAGAGAGAGAGAGAGAGAGAGAGAGACTTTCGGCTGAAATTAATTTCGGCGCTGATATGCTGCAGTGTAGTACACTGACGGAGAGCCGGACAAATTGAATTTTCTCGTGATTTTAAATGGATCTGTTTAACTTTGTTATGCCGGCAGCTTCGTTTGACGGGATTCGTTCCGAGAGTAGCAATTTATAGATTCGATATCATCGTCCCAGCTCACGAAAGAAAGAAGCCGTCCATTATCGGCGTAATTAGGCAGTCTATATCTCTCTAATTGGGTCGACCGATGGATCGAGAGGCGGGAATTCGAAATTAGTGCAACCCGGCCCCGACTATTCCATGTAAACGGGCTTAATTACCCTAATAATCGTCATAGATATTTGATCGATTGTACAGTATACGTACAGGAACCTAATCTCAAACTTCCTCCCGAAAAATCGAACCAGCTCCTCCGCAGCGTGTATGGTGCGCAGCAAACCGCTAAGGTATAGTACTGCTGAATTTCATTAAAACGTTAACCACTTGCTCGCGCGCGAGCAATGCTCGCTACGCGGCGAAACATTCGCAAGTGCGAATTCCAGGCGTACCTCCCCCGCTTGGTATAATCAAACTTGGACTACTGCATACCCAGTATATACTCAGCTCCTGCGCAATGAGTAAAAAAAATATTTAAAAAGCTCCGCGAGCTTTGGACACGCGAGATATATGATGCTCCGCGGCGGAGTCTGCGCAGGCGTTATATATAAAAATAAAGCCGCGCCCTCGTAAAAAAATGCCGGCCGGCTTTCTCTCTTCTCCTTCGTTTAGGAAAAGATAGCAGAGGAAGTCGGCGTAGACAGGAAGCTATCGATCGCCTCGCGCCAAGGTGCTTTAACGCCTCCGGCGAGTTGGCCTTCCGAGAGAGAGAGAGAGAGAGAGAGAGAGAGAGAGAGAGAGAGAGAGAGAGAGAGAGAGAGAGAGAGAGAGAGAGAGAGAGAGAGGAGATTGACGTGGAGAGTATGGCTGAGGGATAAGAAAGAAGAGGGGCCCCGAGTTTCGAGAGGTCTTCGTCTGAATACTGTATAGGGTATACCTATACACAGGCTCTGTTTTCTGTGCGCTGAAAAAGTGTCGCACACACCACGCCCCGAGAGAGTGTCGAGAGGGTCGTGTGAATGTTTGGCTCTTTACTGAGCCGAGCTGTGGTTTCGAAAATGACCTATTAGGCTCACGTGTTTCGTCGGGAGAGGGATCGTGATGGTGTGGCATGTGTCGGGGCTATTAGTTTTTCGGGATAGACCACGATTTGTTTTGCTTGCGCTGTTCGCTTTTCGTATATTATCGAGGCGAGGGTACGACGCGGTTGTCTTCTGAGAGGAAAATTTCATCCGTGGTTTACTTTCTCACAAAAAGTCGGGTTATATTTGGTATCCGACGATGAGGGCCATTTGCGTGGGAGAGCGATGGGGAGTGTCTGGTACATTACGTTCGATAATTCGAAAAGACGAGCTGTGCGCGTTTTTTTCAAAATTAAAACATAAATTATTCGAGGTATTATGCATCGAGCGTCAAACTTAATCACAAAGGATGTACTTGTGCGCCAGGATCGCGACGCGGATTAAGAGCCGCGCGCGCGTTAACCCTGACAAAGTTTGCTTTAAGACGCCGCCGTACGCTAAGGAGCCAATTTTTTACCGACAAGAGAATGTATAACTCAAGCGGCTCCGTCTCGCAGAAGCAGAGCCCGCATTACCCCAACGAAATGAAAGTCTCTGGAACATTACCCTCATCCGCACAGCAGCTGTATTACAGCACGAAGTATACACTGGGAAAATCATATTCGGCCGCAACAAATTTACACGTTCACTTCGCTCGACGCTTTTTATTATGATGATACACTCGGTGCGTACACTCTGACCTCAAAACCGACAGAGAGAAATCTAGAGCTAGAAATCGACGGGAAAAAAACTTATCTCACAGCCGAGAGGGATAAGCGGAATCAGGGCTATAAAATGCAGAACTATCTGAGCCAAATACACAGCTGTAGCGCCTTATCCAGCCCGCGATAAATGTATAACGTTATATATATATATATACACACATGTATACACCATCGTGCGCGCGCATGAGGGCCGAGAGAGAGAGAGAGAGAGAGAGAGAGAGAGCGAGAGATACCGAGAGTCTATACGAATTAAGATAAAATTATGTGGATTGAGTCGTCCCCATATAGCAGGGATGATTAGAGCCGACGACGTCTGGCGGAATGAGGGTGTGTGCTTCAACAGAGCGGATACATAAAATACGTAATCAAGTCCGTACATCGTCGACGCGACAATAAAGCCAACGAGCAGAACGTATAAATCAGAATATCTCTCAAAGTCTCTCTCATCTGATTTCGTCGAGGACTGTATCGCACGGCTTACTCCTTTCTTCTTCCACCGCCTCTACTATATACGTGTAGGTTATACCTATACTAGTTTCTTCTCTAGCAGCATAGCCGCGCCGTTCACGTAGCGAGAGAACTTATTAATTGATTCCGTTTTTCCCCGCCCATGAGACGCCGCCGCCGCGGCCGCGGTGAAGGGAGCAGCCGACTGGGGGGCATAGCACCTATATGTATATACACCAGACTCGCGCGTTCGTAGATTCGATTGCGAGCAATTTTCCTGCGTTATTATACGCCCGAAAGAGCTTTTTTCGAGCTCTCTCTTAGCTCTTTGTGTCTGCTTCGGTATTTAGGAGCGTTTAATATGTGAGGCATTCTTTAAGGAGTTTCGGGCTGCCTCGGGCTTTATTAAAATGTAGAAACGTTGTACGCGAACTTTTGCGCGGGATGTCGTCAAAGGAGATTTGTAATTACACCGCGCTGTAAATATTTGATTATATGCTGAAATTAAAGCGAAAGATGTAGAAGAATTCGTGTATACACTTAACAAACATCGCGTGCTTTTTAAAATTCAACAAAAAGATCATGAACTCTCTTCTCGTTTCCGAAACTGAAGCTCTCTGTATTTATGGCCCGCGTCTGTATTCTTATATTATCGGCTGCAGCAGCGTTTTCCGTGCGCCGATGGCGTGTGCGCGCGCGAGCTTCCCTCTCTCGGAACTCGCTAGCTCCCCCAGGCATTTAATAAAAAGTGTACAAATTACCCGTATTCCCGGGAATCCTCCGGCGCACGGATTACTCTCCCGATGCATTATTAAAACGAAAGAGAGTGTAGTTTCTCCCCTGTAAATATAGAAACAAATCTTAATACCATCGTCGCCGAGCCTCACTCATTCCACTTTATACGTATCAAAAAGAGCCTTTAAATCCTTATACCAGTAGCATAGAATTCTCAAAATTTCATCAAAAGTACGCTTTCACGCACGGCTCGCTCCTGATGCGGCAGGGCGGACTTTAGCATTTGAAAAGCCCGCGCGAAAATGAAAAAGCTGTCGCAAGCCATTTCGCGCGCGTTTTCATATATAAAATATGCTCGGTACGTTCCACCCTGCTCTCTCTCCGCAGCGGCGTGCTTTTTTACGCCGCTTTGCCTTTTTCGACATTCCCCGACGGCTTATACGATATTCCCGATGCATAAGCACGCGGGAGCGATATATTCATTTCGACGCGCGCGCGCGGAAGTGGATTCCCGGAGCAGATCGTCCTCTCCTTTTTTTCTGCCCTCGATGCAGCAGCAGTATATAGCGTCGCATTTTCTCGATCGGGGTAATCGAGAATGCGAGATTATATTCCTCTCTCTCTCTCTCTCTCTCTCTCTCTCTCTCTCTCTCTCTCTCTCTCGATCTCGATCTCTCGCTCTCTCTGGAGATGTTTAATCGGAAAAAGTGAGACGAACAAGTGCAGCTGCTGCTGAGAAAGGAAGGCAATTGGATTTTTGTTTGTGGGTGGCGGACGATATGGATTTTGAATTAAACGTCGAAGCCATACTGTCAATCTCGTCAAGAGCACTGCACGATGTTATACTTTTCCATCAATGATTTCCACCTCGTCGCATCGAAAGCGCGCACGTCACGGGCCAATCACTCGCAGTTTCCCGAACGAAGTTATGCCATATCGACCGATGCGTGATTAAAACTTCCTTTTTCTCTCTCCTCTCGGTCCCTCACACACACGAGAGAGCGAACTTCTTTTAGCGGTCTAAGCAACATTTTCACCTTGCTATTCCACCCTCGTACTCTCGGCCCTGCCTCTGCTCGTGTATACGCGTCGCTTTATATTGAGTTGGCTCTAGAGGGAGAGCAGAGCTGCGCGAACCTTCTTCCCTATACTGGCAGGACGTCAGGACGTGAAATAAAACATGTCGCTTCGTCGAATTGACCCAAAGCTTCGTCTTCGTTCGTGTGTATAAGAAAGTGCCGGAAACTTCATAAAAGACGCAGGACGAGACCGTCGCAGCTTTACCTCAAGTTAGCTGTTTCGCTGCTGCAGACGAAATTGCTTTCGCCGGAGGAGGAACGAGCCGCCTGTTATTGGGTTAAATTCAGCAGAAACACGGTGAGGGGGAGAGATGAGCCTTGCGATGATCGATAAAACACGTCGACGCAGTGAGCGATCGATCGATCCGCTGATGCTTCTTCTTCTTCTTCTTCGTAGGTATTTACCAAACACAAACACACACGTTGAGTTCTTGGGAAATACGCGACAATCTGGAGGTTCCAATAAATCTCGCCGCGACGGCTTTCACAATATTCCTTCAGAGCTGATGCCGCTCGGATGTCGCGTTAATTTGATCGTTTACCTGGATATACCTGTCGCGTCTCGCCTGACCTGCAATTTCCCGCAATTCTGCGGGGGGCCTTTTCGCGCGCGCGCGCACGGATATAATATTGATTTAGGGATATTGTGCACGTGTGCAGCGCTCGTCGAGATTTTTTTCTCTCGGATTTTAAAGTAGCCGAACAGGTGTTTGCCGAACGTCTCGAGAGCGCTATTTGTTGTTAATAAATATATAGACGCTGAGGCGAAACTCGATATCTGATGTATAATTTAGCCTCTCACAAATATTTGCGCGCGTGGGATTGGACATTATGAAAGCGAAACGGGATATTTGCATAAATCAATGACCGCCTGGACGCCTTTTTCTACAGGTGTGCAGTGTTATTCCCCTCTCTTTCTATATGTTATATGCGCGATTTGAAAAATCGAGAGGCTAATTTTAGTCGAGCTGCAGGTGTTGCATTTTTATATGTGTTATCCCTGGTAGAAAATTGTCGGTTCGAATTTGCTAAGACCTTTAGGCTTAGCTAACTGTTTTAACGGTTGCCAAGCTAAAATTTAACAAAAAATGTGGCTTAGGAACCGCTAAGTTTCCAAGATGTCTGCCGGAGGCTACTTTGAGGTTACAAGGTTACGATAATCACCAGCTAAATGAATCAATTTAATTTTATTAATATTTCAATTTTTACATTTAATATAGTCCTATTATATATAATCCTACATATAATATAGTTCTATAGCAATCTTTATTGTATAATACAATAAAGATTGCTTGAACTTATTGATCAGCTCTTGGCATTTTCAAAAAGCGTGCACATCAATAATCTTTATTGTGTTATTACTTTAATTGACTGATTTGAGATTTTGGTCAAAAATCACCGATGCCAAGAAAAATGTGAAATTCTTATCTTATGTACTCAAAACCACAATAAATGTTTAAATGGGTTCTTTTTTAGTTTAGTCTTGTTGAACAAGGCATTTTGAACTATTTAGTTTGCTAATACAAACAATTTTTATTTATCTTATTGAATCAGACAGCATGACATTATGAAATAACAGTTCATGACTTGGTACGCTCAAGTGAAATGAAGTGCAGTGCATGCGTATCATACAAACCTTGTTCAGATAGTAGAATAGGATTATATTAAATGTAAAAATTGAAATATTAATAAAATTAAATTGATTCATTTAGCTGGTGATTATCCTAACCTCTTAACCTATGTAGATACAACTTAAGTATATTATCTACAAATTGTTACATGTCCTTTGCATTTCCTAACCTTTTTTCAATTATAATCAATCATATAGGTAAATTTATATTCATTAATAAAAGTTTTAACCTGACAATTGTATACGTATGGCTAGTAAACTGAATTTAAGCAAATTAACTGCAAGGAGCTGTGCATAAGCTTCAATTACAGTAAGCGGTTATTTAGCCGTTTTCTAAGCGGTTCATTGGCGTTATTGGTTAAATAAGCCATTGCTAAGCCATTGAACCGTTGACATTTCTACCAGGGATATATTACCTATATATACGATTGCTCTATTTATGCAAACATATTATTAATGAGGCGCTATTGACTAATAACACGCACAGAGCTTTATTAATGATTGTTAATTCCTTTCTGTTCCAGGTAAGTGTAATTGAATTTCCTGTCGGCGCACACCGCTCTCTGGGGATTGATAGCGACGATTTTCCAAGCGGCGGAACAAAGGTTTGGCCTATCCATTGTTATCCGGCCACAGTAATTTGTTTCTCCAGCACGTAATCGTTAAACAATCAAGCTCACTCCTCCGCGTGTTTATAGCAGCCCACAATACAGCATTCGACACACGCGCAGCTATCCAGCGGCGCAATTATATACAATAATTCAAGCATCGGAATTCCCGCCTGATAAATCAGCCGCGGTCCGCGTCGTCGTCGCGCCAAAAAATCGCGTGTATAGCAACCGCGGCAGCAACAATAACAGAAGAAGAAAGTAGGCCGTCGTTGTGTCGCGTGAATTAAATAATGTTCATTCATTCCGCCTAACGTCGTTACGAGCAATCGCGCTCTGTAATTTACATAATGTTCCATTCTCTTCCATTAGACACACTCGCGCACATTTTGCAGTGCGAGCGTCAAAACAGAAGTTTTATCTCAGTAGTAGTGCATCGGAGCGAGAGCGACGAGTTCATTGAATTTTCGGGAGCATAAAGCTTAATTGGATTTCCAATGCTACTGCTATATATTCCGCGCACTCTCCATCGGATTAGATAATTCGAACATCTGTAGGTACTTCGAGCTCGCTAAAGCTCGCGCCTGCGCGCGAGAGCGATTTCATTACAGCTTATGGATTCCGTGAGACTGTATTCGGCGCACTCGAGGCTTTTTAAATATGTAATTCGGATGACGCGCCGTGGCGCGGTATGTATTTTAAAATATAGATTTGGCGGATATCGAAGGATCCGATATGGCCTAATATTTCATGCAGTCAATATTGATGCCAATGGAAAATTTAATAGGTGGCTGACGGATCGCTGAATTAATTTCCTATTTTCGGTCCATAATACTCGAGAACGCGGTTTTATAAGATTGATCTTCATTTTTTAGTGACGAGACGAGGTTTAATTTCGATTCCGTATGAATTTCGTATGAAAAATTCCATCAGTTTAATCGTTCTCTGCAAAAACGAGAGAAAGAAGAATCGACTGGTTGATTACAGTCACAATATTTAGTCGAATAACAAATTGCATTATACCCGCCGTGCAATAAGCGTCGTCGTCCTCATCAAAGAATATCGTCCTACACAGAAGCTGCACCGCGAGCTAATGATTCCAATAATAAAACAACGTCTGCATTGCATTATTCAATTTTCATCAAAATATCATCATGTCCCCCCTATATTAAAGAGCGTCGCATATAACAACGGCTCTGTTGTCCACCGCCGCTGCCGCCGTCGGGTAAACATTCGTTTTTACGGTAAACATTAACCGGTAGCCGCCGCGTTAAAATACCTCGTAAAACAGCACATATCGCGAATTTAATAACCGCACGCCTATTTAAAGCGACCTCTCGGGCGCTAATGCGAATTCGCGGCGATCAATCGAATCGTATTATAAGTGCACACTATATGGCAAACGTGGCCGTGCCTCGTTTGTTTTCTAAAACGAGCCGCGCGTGTATGTACAGTGTGCCTCCTGTTATTCGGCGCATTACAATTTTCAGAGAACCAGAGCTTATATATACTCGCGAATTACATTTCTCTCTGGCTTAGTGCATATATAATATACATGCATACAGTATATACTGCGCGTACACAGGAGCTGATGCAGAAATCGAGCGGGTCGAGTTGGTCGGCGTCTCGTCGTGCGTAATTAGCACGAAATCAGCGCCTGCAGCGTCGATTAAAAGCCCAGACTACTCCATGTGTACATGTGTGTGTGTGCCCCCAGAGCTATACAGAGAGTTTGCTCTTTTCTCATTTTCCTGAATGTCGAGTTGGCCGCGAGTGCGTTTTTTTTTTCTTATCGCGTTTAATATGGGCTTGATTTCTCGCTGCTGCTTCTCCCTCCCTCTCTCTAGCGCTGCAGTAGTAGTCGGTTAATCGATCGGGAAAAGTTTTTTACTCGCGATCGAACGAGAGCTCTTTGAGAGTTTAGAAAGTGCGATATCGGACGGATGAATTAAGTGATTAATTAATTTTCGCCCCCGACTGGCGTATACATACACCGACGCGCTTTTTGCGTGCATCGCAGTCGAAGCGCTCGCGTACATGGAGAGACAAAGGGTTATTTTTGGAAACTTTGCAGACGGCGCGTTAATTAAGGGGCTTTAATTTCAACGTGTCTATACGCTCGTTCGTCGTGGCTATACATGGATGTTGAATCAATCGAAATTCGTTGCTCTCCCCGCTATCACACATATTACCAATGAAATGTATTTTCAAAGCTTCGATGTTTAATTAAATGGATTTTCGAAGAAGTACTGAATCAAAGCTGTATTTTGAAATTCCATTACGCGAGAACGAGAATGTATAGTCGCTCTCGAATTAATCTCTGGGAAATGAAAACGTTGAGCGAATTAATGTCGTGCAGTTCTGTTGTATGTGTACACATACCCTATACCCCGTCGTGCTCGAAACCGTCAAACAATGGATTCAGCCATTAGCCAGTCAGCAGCGCAGACAGACCGTTGTCACGCCACAACACTTTGCAAACATTGTTCCTAAGCGCTCATTAATTGTATTTTAACCTTATTTTCTTCCCTTCAGGCTGTAAACATTAGACACAGCGTATACGTCTACTTACCTATACAGTCTGCACACATACAAATCATATCTCCCGAGCATCGCGTGAGCGGTCAGTCTGTCTCTACCTATATGCACGTGCACAGCGAGCTTTTCTCTCTTTCCGGCGAATGATTGCAGCATATGCGCGCGAGCAGAGAGTCGACTAATTAAGTTACTCGTGCCGACGCGCAATCGGCGAACAATCGAGTTTCGCTATATCGGCTTGCAGCCGTGCGCGCTGCGGCAGCAGCGCTTTTTTCGCGCTTTTTCACGTCGGAGGGGAGGAGTTTTTACGCGGAACGCCGGCTGCCCAGATGAGATCGCCGGGTATGCGTATACATGTATATAATCTCATGAATTTTTATAAGCAAAATTTGAGTCGTCCTTTTTTATTTTCATTTTTGCCGGGTCGCGGAGAGCAAGGTGCGTTCACCCGATCGCGATCGGAGCGAGCTGTTAAGAGGCACACACACGACGACGCGTATTATATATTATATCGGCTCTGCAGGAATTTTAATACGGAAGCTACTGCTGCCGAAATGATTTTCTGAGATAATGTGTATATATGCTTTGGCGAAATTTAATAGCGGTTCTTAAAAATGAAATGCTTTCTTCCGCTGAGCTAAACGATTTTAAAATTGTTTCCTTTCATAGCTCTCTTTCTCGTTTGTAACGAATGGCGCGTGAACAGTTATATACGGAGAAATTACAAAGCCGAGCGCATCGTGCAATATAAGCACACGTTTTATTGCATTTAGTCCGTCCTCGGCTTTTTTTTAAATGTACACTGTACATGTATAAATGATTCCTCGCTCGGCGTATGGTTCAATCTTGAAATTATATGGAGTAATAAAGTCCTTGCTTCCTGGGAACATGAGAGAGAGAGAGAGAGAGAGAGAGAGAGAGAGGGCATAAATTCTTTTAACACGCTTTTATATAGATTATCGATTATGCCGCCGCGACAGTCGTAAATATTGCTTCCATTAAGATACGACGGAGTGCAGGTTGCGAGGCATGAAAAAAAAATTTTGATAGTTAACGAGACTGCTTTTACACGTTATTATATTTCGAAACGATCGGGCGTAAAAGTCGTCATCAGCTGAACTGCTCTAATAAGATTTTATTTTTTTCTCGTATAATATAGCCACAAATCATCGACTAATACAGCCGCGCCTCTCGCAGTCTCAAAATTAAACTCGATCCCAACGATATCCGCAATAACCCGCGCGCAAAATTTAATGCTATTTGCAACTTTGTCGTGTTCTTCCCATGATCTTCTCTCTCATCCGACTATTATATATATATATATATATATATATATATATATATATATATATATACACACATACACACACACACAGAGAGAGAGAGAGAGACTCACACGACAGCGTCGCGTCTCCGCAACTAAATAAAAACTTCGTCTCTAACCGAGCGAGCGAGCGAAATAACATACACCGCTGCTGCATCGTCCCGGCACTGTCGATCGTAATCATAAATACGACAAATCGTAATCGTAAATACCGCGCGGGAATAATAAAAGCCCGTCTTGCGCGCGAGCGGAAGTGCGATTATGACCTTAATATCGTTGACGCTAGTTGAAAAGTCGCGCGGAAGATCTTATTGCTCTCCCCCCCCCCCCCTCTCTGCAGCTCTCTTCGCCGATAAACATTTTCTCAGGAGCAGACGACGAACTCGAACTTTTTCTCTTCGGCTTTTTAAGCCTCTTTTTCTCTTGGCAGTGTATAGCGTCTGGTCTTTTATACGTAGGTATAATACTTGGAACTGTTTTACGCTCGAGCGGTAATATAAAGGATAAAAAAGGGAGATGTGCTTTTTTGTTGTTGGAATCAACAAGCTTAGGAATTCACTGGAATTGAACTAATTGATTCTGATTGAATAAGAGCTATTCGCGAAAGTAAAAAGTGCCGTGGCTATACTGTGATGGATCGCGCGAGTATAATTGAATTTACTTTAGGAGAGTTTTTCTGCTTGTATATTGAATTCGAAGAGGCGCCCCTTGAAAGCATCGATACGCACAGGCCATCTCTTGTTCACATTCAATACATAATCTAAAGCTCATTCACCTACGTCACAAAAAGTCTCGCGCGAAACTCGCTTCCCGGCTATCAAAATACACAAGTCGCCAGCGCAGCTCTCCTCCAGATGATAAACTCGAACTTAACCAGTCTCACTCTCTTCGTGTATATATATACACATCTCTGTCTCTCGATCCAACTCTCGCACACTCTGTCCTCCCAATCGAGTTATCTGCTCTATAAAGACGAATATAAAACTCGACGTCCGCGCCGCGCGCGTATGTATAACTACAAAGTCGCACGATGAAGACGTTATACGTTTCCTATATATCTGTATACATACTGCGCAGTCCACTCTCTGCCCAGTGTATCGCGTGCATGTACGTCGATGAATCGTAGATTTTCCGTTTCCCGTTGCGACGGTGTTCCCCGCGCGCGATTTCATAATCCATTGAAGCATATATTTATAGGAGCTAGCGCGTACGCGCACGCGCACGCACACACACACACGTATATTGTACACTACTGCTAGTCACGGAGTTCGCGCGAGTCATTCGAATAACTGTTCCATTGACATAAGAGTAATTGAGAGAAATGGTCGATCGAATGAGAATCATTATGCCTCTATACGAAAATCGTATGGAAACGCTATCGTATATTATATTGAATGTGTCTGCTGCGTATACGTATACACGAGGGCAGTGCTCTATTTTTCCGCTACATATGAGCGCGTGTGCGCGGGTATTGAGCAATATCAGCCGCGCGATATCTTATACGTGCTTTTATTGTATTCTAATTTTAGAAAGCATATGTACGTCGATCGAAATGTGTATATAGCGATGTATTTAATAATTGAATATATTTCCGATTTAATTCAGAGTGAAAAAAGCGGCGGTCGCATATATTCAGAAAAAAAAAAATATCCCTCGATCGTTCAATAATTCATGCGCGATATGGAATAACTGTTCACGCGCGTCAAGTTGATGCTGCAGCGCACCTGAATGCATCATTCCACTTAATTCAGCGGCGGCGGCGTCGCATCCGTCGTCATCGTTTCTCTCTCCAGATACAAACGTATTATACTAACAAAATTGCACCTGAACACGCCTTCCTTCATCGCCCTCATGAATCTCTGTCATATCTTCGGTGCGTATTATATTATATTATACGAGCGCTCGGCGCGCAGTACATGTATGAAAATGAAGCCGCGCGTCTCGGCTCCGCCGAAAGATGATCGTCAGGGCCCACGTTTTCGTGTGACAATTACGATAAGAATAATAATACGGAAATACGCGTCGTCGCCGTATAAACAGAGCTGTAGGTGGGGACGCGTTAATTCCGAGCCTGGAAGTCGCTGTGTGTTTAACATATTTATTGAAGCTTGGATAAATACAGAGAGAGATGTAGGTACTAAGCGTCCGCGGGTTTTAGAGATGATTTCAAATCTCTCACTGCGCTCACAAAAGCCTCTTTTCTCACGAGCTCCTCTCTCTCTCTCTCTCTCTCTCTCTCTCTCTCTCTCTCTCTCTCTCAATTCCACTTGATCTCGCCCTCGCGCGGGTTCATTTCTCATGCAAATTTCGCGAGATATGTGCGCGCTTCCGACGCCCAAAGATCGTTACACGTATATAACGTGCATACGCGCAAAGACGGCTAAGTAATTCCGGGCCGCTTTTACGTACCTCTATACGTGCGTGTCGCTTTCTCTCTATCTCTCTCTCTCTCTCTCTCTCTCTCTCTCTCTCTCTCTCTCTCTCTCTCTTATATGTACACACGCCGTCACGCGATTGAGATTCTTTTGAGAGGGCGAATCGGGCGAGGTAGGTATACCGCAAGGACGACGCCGCTTTTGTCGTCGTAAATTCGTTTCTTTGGTGGAAAAAAGTGGGAAGGGCCGGTGCATGATTGCGTTGTCGTCGTTTCGGAGCTTCGTGATTGAAAGATGTAAATTCGTCGATAAAATTCTTGATGAACGTCGATGGCTACTACGGCGTGATAAATCAGCAAATGTAGAATAAACGTCGAAGGATTACGTCGTCATCGACGAAGCTTTTAAGCAAAAGCCCTCCTGTACCCCATCATCGTTCCTTCATAAATCCCGCATATCCCTCTCTCTCTCTCTCTCTCTCTCATCCATTAAACCGCCACCAGAGACGCCACGTAATAATCGTCCCAAGAAACCAACCCGCTCTTTCTTAATCATCCCCCACCGCCACAAGATAGCAGGAGCCTCTATCTCTCCTCGGCTAGCGTCACATGGCCGGCGAGATCGTATAACTCGCAGGCGATCGCGGCACTTCCGGTACTTTGTGTACGGGATTAGAGCCTCCGCGTTTGACTTTACGATTGTCGACTGCAACTCGACGGGGAGAATATAGACCGTCGAGCGCACCTTCCTTCTGTTCTCTCCTCCACTCCTTGTTTTTTGTTTCGAGCGAGTAGAATCTTGTTGTTCCGCCGCGCGGTGCGATACGCTCGCTTCGTTATGGGCCGCTTGTTTCCGCGAGCTAGGTTGGGTTTATTAATACGCGCGCGCGCGAAGCGTAAATTTCGGATTATCGGTATTTAACGCTAGACTGCGCTGTGTACAGCCGGAAGCAGAAGCCGCTGATGTTGCGTTGCTGGAAATAGAGACTTTTTTCTTGACGACTGGCAGACAGGCCTCTACTGTGATGCGTTTATTTTGTATTATCTGATGCTCGCGTGTCTTGCGGTCGCGAGCCGTGCAGTGCGCCGCTTTCGTTTCTTTTTTACGGCTCTCGGCTATTTCGGAAGCGCGCCGATGATGACGACGGGTATCGATTGTTGTTCGAGTTTTTGTTCCGTAACAAATGTACATAATATTCTCCGTTTATTATTCTCTCTATACAATCAATTATGATACCTCTTACAACGAGCAAAGACTCTTCAATAAGCCGCGCCGCTCTCGAGCCATCATCCGGTTTTTACAATCACTTACATACAGTGTAAAAGGCTTCTTTATAATTTTAATTACCCCGATAACTGCGCGCACAAACGGCTCTCTCTCTCTCTCTCTCTCACTCTCTCGAATCGGAGTTGTAAAGGCGAATAAAATATTTTACGACGTTCATACGTCGCGACCTCAACTGCTCTCCCTCTCTCGTTCAATTTAATTATCGCAGTCCAACGCGCATTTAATTATAGAACATTTCGCTCGCCGTGTAACACTATACACAGAGCTTTTGGCGTTGAAAAATTTATAATGTGTCCCGGGCCCAGAAAGAAAGCAAACAGTCCGCGGCGAAAATCCAAATGAACTGCACGCGACACGCCTCTGCTTTTAACTCTCGAGCGGGAAAAAGTATACACACACGAAGAAGAGGAAAAAAGTACAAAGTCCCAAAGTACATAGGCCGGCGGTGCAGCGCTCGCGAGCTGTTTGATTATCCGAGGAAAATCGTTTGTTTAAACGCGTCTCTGCAGCAGCGCCAGCCTCGAAGACGAGACAGCTCCGAGGAGAAGAGAAAGGGCTGATGGGGAGTGGGCTGGACTTTCGAGTGTAAATAACGTCGGCTGCGCGGGGATTATTATTAGAAAGCATATGTACGCGACAGTCGCCTATATAGTCTCGTGCGGATTTCGGTGTCCGCTATTATCTAACGCATCAGAGTCGCGTGTGTATACTAAATTAGCTTCGTACGCCGGATATGCGGAGAGAGAAAAAAAAACAAGCTTCGAAGCCAAAACACATTACGGTGTATCTTCCGCGGCACGAGGGATCATATGGACAACCCCGAGGGCGTGATAGCGGATAGTGCTCGCTGCCAATCTGCGCATTTTTATTTCCGTAATTCTGCGCTCGCGCGCGCCCGCAGAGATAATAAAAGGCGGGGCGTAAAATTTTACTGCTGCGAGTGTGAGTAATACGTTTCATTAAACTACATAGTGTTATATTTTAAAATAACGCATCGCGACCGTTTCGACTCTTGGTGAAAATTCAGTTTGAAAACAGAAGGAGTCATTACACGCTGCAGTCACGGCGATCGAGCGTGAAGCGGTAAAAGCTCAGGCGAGCGTATCGAAAGTACGCGCTCAGCACACATACACACACGCGCCAGCGGCATTTTACGGCACATTAATCGTCCGATCCTTGCAATAGTCTCCTCCTCATTACACGAGGCGGCGCAGAGAGCCTCCCCCGGGAAAATATCGAGCCGAAAAAATCGCGACAATCGTCATCGCAACGACGACACAAAGACTGCAGCATAGAAAATCCAGGTCAGAGGAGAGATAGGGAAAGCTCTTCCGGTAGCTCTCATCAGCATTCGCGCCGGTGCATCATCTCCCGACAACAATGCAGCGAAAGGGCGGAAAAGCTCTCCGGCGAGAAAAAATCCGATTATAAAGCTCCGCGCTCTGGATTTTCCTTTGCTCCAAGCACAAAAGCTCCTCTCTCTCTTTATCCGTGCAGAAAGAGAGAGAAAGCCGCGCGCGGTATTTACTTTTATATATACGCAACGGCGATAGACGTAGGCCTATATGCAGAGGAAAGTCCGCGGCTGCTCTCTCTCTCTCTCTCTCTCTCTCTCTCTCTCTCTCTCTCTCTCTCTCTCTCTCTCTCTCTCTCTCTCGCTCGCTGTAGAGTCTATTTCGGTACGTGTCGTATGCGGTAGGTTGTCGCGCGGCGCCCGGTCTCGTAAATCAAACTGCGGAGCGCGACGGGCACAGCAGCAGACAGTTTATTTTTCTTCCCCTCCGAGAGCTACGCCGGCGGCTGAGAAAAGCTCGCGAATAGGGTAAGAGCGAGCTGCTCGTAAATTTTTCGCGCCGAGATTGAGCTTTGGCCCATCGATTACTCGAGCCGAGCTTTTTACACACTCGGAAGGAGACGTCGGCGTTTAAATTTAAATCCGATTGTTTCCTCGAGTGTGTTTGCGCGCGCGCGAGGAGTGATTCGTCTCGATTGAGCAAGTGTATATACACAGGTATGTAAGACCTTTCGAGTGGGGTACGAAGCTCCTTAATGATGCATAAGACCGGATGAGTGCGCGCAGTGCGCCGGTGAGAGATTTTCGCTAATATCGTACTTTTAGAAGCTCCGATGGGGCGCCGTAGGCATGTGGAAATAGAAGACGCAGCCACGTGGCCGGAAACGCGTAATAACTCTGTTTTCATCGAAAACAAACTCGGCAGTCTCTCGGCGCTTTATTGATACTTAAATTTTGTAGCGAGAGAGCGAGGGATTTGTTTGCCGGTTGCCAACAGCTCGAGGCCCGTCGCGCAATTATAAACGATAAGAGTTCGATGATGACGGGACTCGCACTAATTTGACGCATATAGGAGATCTGAAATTACTCAGAAGCATCGCTCTTTCCGTCTAACGAACGAGTATATTCAAAGAGAGTAGTGCAGGGCCACTAGAAACTCGAGAGAGACAGACAGCATCGTTTACCCGCTAAATGTATATACTTGCGCAGCTCGCATTATCCGCTATACGTAACTGGCATCGCAGAGTAGAGCGTTTAGCTTCTCTCTCGTTTATATTATATCCAAACATTCAGCATGAGAGGTAGTGCATTTCCAGTTCTGCAAAAGCAGCTTCTCTCTCAAAGCCCTCCGACGCGCAATTATTTATATTTTAATCACCCTCGCGATGCTGCTGCTGACTAAGTCGCGAGAGTATAGTGGCGCAGCACTCGGAAAAAGGGGTCGCGTTTGAAGCTGCGCTTAGAGAGAGAGAGGAGTATCATTAGAGAGAAAATATATATACGCGTAGAGAGAGAGAGAGAGAGAGAGAACAGTAGTAGAGTCGGAAAAAGGAATAAACAGAGAGCAGCGAAAAAGACAACGTGCGACGCTAAAGGGAACGCCGGGAATCCTAAACGTGTAGGTCCTTAGCCTCTTTCTCTCTTCCTCTGCTTTTCACCGCCCCCTCCCGGAATCTCACGTATGCCGACGACTACGACGACGATGGCTGCAGCCGAGCGTGGAAAAAGGCGAGTCAACACCCCGTCGTCGTTTCTTCTTCCTCTCTTCTTATCTTTGAGGCTCTCTCTCTCTCTCTCTCTCTCTATCTCTCTCTCTCTCCTCGTGCACATATACTGCATACGACGGTGCTGCTGCTGCAGCTCTTATCTTCTTATTGTCCTAGTCACAGTTGAATATGCTTCACGCGTGGATTCATCGCGAATACATATATAGACACACGCGAGGATGGGTACGATGTATAGTGCATTAGCCAGTGAGAAACGGGGATTTCGATTGGTTGATTTTTCCGCGTTCTCCGGTAAATTTCAGGAAAAACCTCACTTCCTCTCTCTCTCTCTCTCTCTCTCTCTCTCTCTCTCCCGACAATCTTTA
This sequence comes from Nasonia vitripennis, assembly GCF_009193385.2. NCBI lineage: Eukaryota > Metazoa > Arthropoda > Insecta > Hymenoptera > Pteromalidae > Nasonia > Nasonia vitripennis. The sequence goes on along the minus strand of NC_045758.1, from coordinate 9,698,154 downwards.
ATTAGTCAAAGCTACGAGAGCATTCCGCGAGCGCGAAGCTAAAGCAAAGCGGAAAACAGGAAAATTAACGGGCTCTCGCGTGAAATTTAATTCCCTCGAATTTAGAGCTCTAAAGACCGCAACTCTCGAGTCTCGGCACCGTCGTCGTCGCGCGCGCAAAATAGGCGTATACTACCCGGTAGACTACACTTCGCTCTGCCTCTGGCGCCTCTCGCGTAACTCGGACTTCCCTTTCTCTCTCTCTCTCTCTCTCTCTCTCTTTCTCTCTCTCTCTCTACAGCATCAACCTTTGCAGCAGTTTTGCAGATTTTATGGCCGCGTGGGCTGTTCGGCACTTGGCTCTCGCCGGGCGCGAAGAAAAAGATACAGGCTGCTGCGGAGAAGAAAAAAAAAGACAGAAGGAAAGAGAGAGCGCGCGGAGAGTTGTAACGACCTTCGGCACGTCGTAACTCGACGCTAGTTGGGGGAGGAAAGCGATTTTTACGACTTGACGGAGATATGATTTCCAGGCTCGATTTATTACGGCTTGTCGCGCGCTCTCTCTCTCTCTCTCTGCTTTTTGTTTCGGAATTTTCGCCGGATACGCTGCTGGCGCTTCTGCCGCAGTCGCGGCTCATGAAATTTCGATGGACCGACGAAAGCTGCCGCTCTCTCTGTGCTCTCGCGGGAAATTTTTCGAGAGAGAAGGAGAAAGACGCTGCCGGGATACATAAAGCCGGATGGTCGTGCCGATAAATATCGCGCGTGTGCTTGGGACGGAGGTTTCGCGGTGGCGAACTTTTGGCAAGGGAAGATTTCATCCGCGCGCATGTATGGACGCGAAACGACACTTGTTCCCGAGACGTTGTACGTGTGTGTGTATAAAAGCTTTAAAACCATGGGCGACTATACGTGACTTTTATTAGAAAACTGTTTAACGACAAAGTAGAAGATTACAGGCCGGCTTTACAACCTCCGCTAGGAAAACAACGTCCTTTATCACAAATCACAGCTTAACAGCGTGATTTTCAATGTACACCATGATGCCCTCTCTCTCGGCGCGCATTTCGCGGGAGGTGTTACGCACGCGCTCTTAAAAGCCGGGCGTAAAAAGCGAACGAGCTCGGCTGAATTTTGTATTAAAGCCGATTCACGAGCTATCGGAATTTCCGTAAAAGTAAAACAAAGGCACTTTATTAGATGAGAAGTAGCGCTGGAGGTAGAGAGACTCGAACGAGGTACTTGCTGTTTCTTTACTCTTCGAATTTATCGTGTAACCGCTGCTGCTGTTGGCACGAAGCTTCGAGAGATGTAGGTTGAAATCGGAGCCATTAGTCGAAATCGACACTGGCTCTAATGGCTATTCGTTTACACACGGCAATGCGGCGAAAAGGGCATTTGAGCCAAAAGGACTAGAGAGAGGGTTGAGAGACACGCGGAATCGATTCGAAAATAGCCTCGCGTGCGCTGTTCTATTGTTGAAACGGTCTACTTTCCGGAGTGTATAAAAAAAAAAAAAACAAAGAAAAAAACAACGTTAATTCAGGCTGGGGGGTTCAATTTCGTAAAAAAGCATATCTCACTCGCCCGTCAAAACATTTACCCCGCACCTCATCTCATCCCCAGTGCAGAGACAACGACGACGAGCTGCGAAGGAAGAAAAAGCGTCGGTGCGAAAACAATGCTTCAAGTGGCCACTTTCTCTCTGTCGCGCGAGCCGTGTTCTCCCTCCCGATAAACAAGGGTAAGCTTCGATAAGTGCAGCAGCGAACTTAACGAGCGTGAGAAAACGGGGGAGAAGAAGAAGCGCCACATGCGCGCACACACGCCTACGTAGTAGCTTGTAATTCAATAACCACCAGCAGCCACCTGGACACTCCGTCTATACTATATACTATATTGAGTATCGGGAATATTCGATAGCGGCTCGCGCGTGAGGTGTATACGAGCATCACAGCGTCGCACACTGTATTCTCTTTCAATTTCGAATACAAGCTCTTCTCCCGTTTCGAGGATTTTCGAGCGGAGGACTCTACATTGTCGTCGTACAATAGGACGACGCCATCCTCCTCCTCCTCTTCGTTTTATGCATCTCTCAGTGCTTTATGTTGAAGGGCCGATGCTGCTCCGCGCACATATGTATAAGCGCTCTTTTGACCGAAAACTTGCGGATCGAGGAGATAGAAGAGAGCAAAGCGCTAGAGTTATGGTTGGCTGGCGGAGTGTGGACTTTATAGAGCTGAAGATAATTTCTGGCTTTTCTCCGACTCTCGCGGATCGCTGTCAAAGGCTTACTTTTTCCGCTGAGGGAGTTATAACCGCACAGCGTGTCTCTGATCTACACACATAGTGTACACGAGTTTGACGCACATCGTCGACTCGTTCTCGAGGAGACAGATTATCGATACCCGCACACGCTGCGTGTAACGATCGCGCGAACTTGTCAACGACTTATCCATATAATTGAGGATTGAAATTTCCCGCGCCGCTATAAAACAGGTGTATATCGTGTGCTACCGGTGCGCGGAAAATTCGCTAAATACCGTGAGAATCGGAGCAAAACTCGTCGCGCGTTATACACGCGGATGTAAAAACGAGTATAAATAACTCTTCACCCCATAGCTCGGCTATATAGCGAATTTTACATCGGTTTTGCAACAATAATTCAGGTCGCTTTATACGCCGTCTGTATTTATCACGTATAGCGCGAGTTATAAATCAGCGCCGCTCAAAATTGTAAGCTACTCGCTCGCGCGCATTAATTCCGTCATCGGAGTGTGTTGACTCTGCGCAGCGCAGAAGCGAATAAATATCGGCTGCGCCGCGATAATTAAAAAAAAATCCGCGCAGCCGCGCAGTGGCAGCCGATTGTGAGCAATGTATTTCGATCTCTGATGCAGTACAGGCCCTAAATCATTCGCGCAGCGAATATTTTCAATACGCGCGGCTAGAAAGGCGCGTGCGCGAGTTATAAAATCCCGTTGGGTGACATTCGGGATTACGGCGCAGGCTCTCGGATACATACGATGTTGCGAAAACTGACACACTCAATAGGGTATGGTTTGGATTCGTTCGATTAACGACGTAATTTCATCTTGGGAGTTATGCAGTCGAAATTTTCTCTTGTCGAAAGATTCGCTTATAGGAAGGAGTGACAAATCCCAGGCATAAATCACCGAATATTATTCAAAACCTGCATAATAAAATAGTTTTACGCTGCACACAGAGCCGACCGTAAAGTTCGCCTATTTTTATCGCCCCTACGAAAATATTATCCAGTTTTAATAACGCGCATAATTCACTCGTCGCGTAAATCGCACACGCCTCTTTACACGGCTTTCCTCATCAATAAACTTTCTTATAATATACCATATGCAGTGTAGGCATAGTAACAAAAATCAAACAAAGAGTACAGTTTCACATGGCAAAAACTGTTGTTGCAGCAGCCGCACTGCGATTTACATATTTTCGACTCACAGTTTTATATGATAATACCACGCTCGCGTCGCTGTGTTATGAATCTAGGTTCAACGACCCACTTTGAAATGTATCTTCCGCTCGAAGAGACGTTCGGCTTCGGAAATGTTTATACGAGAAAGAAAGAGCATACATACGCCCACGCGCGCGCAAGTTTTTATCCGTCATTACATATCTCCGGTCGTATAAACTTTTTATTAAAAAAAAAAAAAAAAAACGCCGAGAGAACAGCACTCGAAACTTTCAGGGGAATATCTCTACAACTGCCGATGCCGCTTCGAAAAAAAAAAATAAAACAAAACAGCTCTTCGCTATAAACTCTCCACCCCCTTATCAATACGCTCTCTCGGAGTTAAAAGTCGAATCCACACCTCTCCACAATAAAAAGCTCGCGCTCTAATCGAGCCATCGCTTTCGCAAGCTCTCTCTCTCTCTCTCTCTCTCTCGGCGCTGTTTACGCTCAATTCGAAAATGATGGAGTGCGATGCCCTTGCCCGGCTGTAAGTGCGCAATTTCATTTCCATTTTACGGACTCGTTTGCGCGCCGCAAAGTAACTCTCTCGATAGCGTACATAAGCTGCGCTGCCGCCCCCCCACTCTGCTCTCCGTGACTCAGAGCAGCTCTCTGTGCATAAACAAATGCTGGTGCAGCTATGGAGCGCGCATACGTGCGTGTGTATTAAATTTCCCGCGCGCGCGTGCGCGCGAATTACGAAACCTGGAGCGAAGTGACGTTTCTAGAACTGGATTTTCTCGATCGTTATACGAGGTGCGATGAAAGTTCGCCTTGCTCTTGTGCCTCCGCATACGGCAGCGCGACGGATTCCTCGATGCTCGTTTTCTCCGAGGCGAATCTTTTGTGTACTACACTGCGAGTCGAGATAAATTATTCATCGGCGAAGTTAATTGAAAAGGGGACAAATTGAATGGTTATAGTGCGATGGAATATTTATGCGTACACGACGCGAAACTCGGGAGACAATAAGGACACACGACCACGTCGTCTCGTCGACTCCACTTCCCACGAATTCGCGTCGTCGTTAATTAAAAGCCGCCTTTAATCCTCCGGCAAAAAAACTTATATAGCCCAGTTACTCTTTATCACCGTCCGCTAAAAACAAACACACTACATCAGCTGCGGTACATGTCCGCCGGGAAGAAAAAACTGCGCGGGCGGCCGTAAAAATAGCAGCGAAAGCTCGAACGCGTAATGAAATGGAATTATTCAAATATGCTCTGTATGTGTGTGAATACGTATACCTAAATCACGACGGAAAGTTTTTCGCGACTCGAGGCATAACTCGAGGGCCCCTTTTTAGGTCTCCTGGCATGGAAAAGTCACGCCCGTGTGTAATTGCTACCGGTGGAATTAACAGCTCGTAAAAGCGAGCAGCAGCTCTCGTCTAGCTTTTTACCCTCTCTTTCTTCTATTTGCTATGTAGGAATGCCGTAGGTCGAGCTTGATATGCGCTATGGAGATCCTCGACACACACACCAGGCCTGTTTCCGCAGGACATTATCATTTTTTTTTTACGAGCAAGGCGACAAAAGTTTATCAGGATCTCTGCGCGCGAAAATGCGGTTTTCTGCCGTGTGGGAATGAGAAAGTTGAAGCTGGCACTTTTGCAAAGTAGTAGAAAAAAAAAAATTATAAACGCGCCGTAAAGAGCGAATCGTTTGAATATTATACACACCTTCTCCATCAGCTCCTCAAATTTCAATTTCCCCGATCAAGCCTGCTGCGCCACAATCTCAGCGCTTCAGCCGCGATAAACTTGCATTCATCAGCTCCTTTTCAATCTCTCTCAATCAAGCGCGCCGCGCGCGCAATGAAATAAATCGGCCTACGCGTTAAAGAAGCGCATATCGTATAAACCGAGAAAGATGCAGCAGAGAGTCGGCGGCTTCTCAGCGGTTGAAAATTTATTCGCGCGTGGCGACCTACTGCCGGATATACTCGCGCGGCAAAGCGACGTGTTCTAATTGCGGCTTCCCTTTTTTCACCCACGCCTAGATGCTGCGCGTTTATACACTCGCTCGCGTGTGCGCACACTCGAGAATCGCGAGTCGCGATAAGGCAGGCGTTAGATTTTTCCGAGCGACCCTTTCACGCGCTCGTTAGATGCGCTATTCGCGCGCGGATCTGCAGCTTTTCAGATGCTGCGCGGCTTTCGTTAATTTCGGTGTTGCGTGTGTATACAGACACGGCAGACCTACTTTTTCCTCGAGGATTCAAAGCTGGCGGAATAAATTGTTTATATCGGTACAGTGCGAGAGAGAGAGAGAGAGAGAGAGAGAGAGAGAGAGAGAGAGAGAGAGAGAGAGAGAAAGAGAGAGTTTGTCAAAGGAGAAATACTTTGTACCGCGCTGGAAATACAAAAGTTTTCCTGGGCAAATCCCGGTGGAAAAAGTTGCGAAAGTTTGATTCGGCAAACTCCCAAACACACAAGTCGTACGTCCCGCGCGCGGTATAGAGAAATATATATTTCGCCGCGAGAGAGCGACGTGAATGTTCTTTGTGAAAATAAAGCTTTAAATATAAAATGTATAAATCACTCGGAGTATAAATGTCGAGTTCAGAAAAAGAGCTGCATCGATAAACCGCGATATTCGCGTTTGTTCCAATAAACATTGCTATCTAATCGCGTATAATATTGTGTATAAAAATGTGTCGGATATTGATTCGCGATAAAATTATATACGCGAGAATTATTGTTCTCTCGCCGTGAGGAAATTCTTTTCTAAGAGGATGAAAACGCTGGGAATCACCGGGACGCTCTTGTATAGTATCGGAAAATTCTTGAAACTTTTAAAGCGATTTGCAAGATTCTCGGGATCGTTAAAAGTCTTTAACAAACTTATATACACTGATTCGATTATTCTCCTATACATACACGAATGTACAATTTATTGTGTCGACTTCATAACTCGCGCTCTATGCAGTTATGTGTTTTGAAAAGCAATTACGGAATAATGGCGCGTAATTCAAAATTGCACGTTTGCGGGTGTATTTCGTCACTCTTGGGCTGCACTCGCGCGCTATTTCCCCGAAGCGATGCTTGAGTTAGCGACCGACAGCTTTCATTGTTGATCGCAGATTTACCTTACACCCGTTCAATGTATACGAAATTCCGCAAAATCTCAGGCTATTTATTTCACTTATACACATCCCTATATAATCGATAAGCCGTATCCGCGGAAATCTCGGCTCCGAATAACCACGCACTCGTTATGGCCCACTCGAGAGCTAGCGCATTTGAATCCCCGTTTAGTCCAAAAACTCTCTCTCTCTCGAGTGCAGAGTTCCTCCAACCTCTCTCTCGCGATTCCGCGTATCGTTAAATCTCCCTCCCGCGCACTTTATTGCCGCAGGGGCGCGCGATGACGGAAAAATGGCGCTTGTGTGTGGATGATCAGTATACCGCGCGGGGCCGGAAGCGTTTCTCTCTCTCTCTCTCTCTCTCTCTCTCTCTCTCTCTCTCTCTTTGCGGTGTATATAGGTGGCCGTAGAGTATAGTTCGAGGAAACGCGATGTGCGTTCGCGAATATAACTCGGAGAGGGCGATAGAGAGAGAGAGAGAGAGAGAGAGAGAGAGAGCCGAGCTGCACGTGCGCCCGATGAACTTTGCTTCTGCAGTAAGCACAACTGGGTTACGCTGCATTCACGATGCTGGTGCGATAGTTTCTTCGGCTACTGCGGGGATATGATGCGGTTTTCGTATGCGTCGTTAGTGGTGCACTTTATTCGAGAGATGTGTAAAAGTTTTCTCGCCCTGCCGAGAAAGAGAGAAAAACGCAATCTCACCACGTACCGAGTTCCTTCCCCTGTAATCAAGCGCGCTATCAGGAAATCGTTAGCGAGGAAAATTGGATTAAGCGATTTTTTTCTTCGATCCTACACTTATACGTACACATCTCACGCAAGGAGAATCCTCCCCCGCACTCACGTAGCAGACTCAATACATCATGTGTATTTCCGATCTCTCCGAACTTCCATCGCGGCGATTAAAAGAGAGAGAGAGAGAGAGAGAGAGAGAGAGAGAGAGAGAGAGAGAGAGAGAGAGAGAGAGAGAGAGAGCCCCTCCGCGAAAGGAACAATTCGACGTCGGCGCAGCGGGGATGGATTTATCGCGGCGAGATGGAAATTGATTGATAATAAAAATTGATGGCCCGTGCGCGCGTCCGTCGATCTTAGTTTCTCTCCTCAAAGGGGGAGGATATAATTCGTGAAGTTACACACACACACACTAGTGCGCTTCGCTCTCGACGTCGTTGTTTTTCTAGGAGATGCTGGTGCACGCCGTGTATTGTTAGTGTGCGAAGCAGCGAGAGGTGTCGATGTCCAGAGGAGTCTTACACTGTGGGTAGCCGAAGTGTCGCGGCCTTTTGTCGTTTAACAAGTTCGCTGCTGCCGCAAACGCACACATGAGGGCCGTGGATGGGTTGTATTGTTCCGCGCGTTGCTTGTATAAAATATTTGTAGGCGACAGTACTGCGGGGCTGGTGATTCTATCGCGCGGGGGATTATAGAAGTGCTTCTCGGAGGAGCAAACGCGTTCGGTAAACATCTTGGATGTTTATCTTCGCTCGCGATGGAATATCGTTCAAACGGAATGACGAACGAGGTCAGCCTTTGATTTCGAGGAAAAAACCTTTTACTCGCGGAGGATACTTGTATATTAGTTTCGAGAGAGGGAAAAGAAAGAGTATAAAGCCGCGATAAAACTAACAACTATTGATCGATAACCCTTTTAAGCCTCTCGACTCATTTATATCCTCTCTCGGATCACGTGTGTAGACGTATTAGAGCCGCATAGGATACATTCCGAACGAGCAATGAAGCAGAAAAAAAACGTCCCCTCAACACTCTGAGAGGCATCGGGAAAAAATGACAGCCACGCGAACCACCCGCGCTATGATACATCTATCCTGATTTATAATACGGCACCGATCCATATTAGTTCAGCGCGACGTTTATTAACGCATCTCGTCCCAGCCGCTGCGTGTGTACACTATACTCGCAACTAAAATTAATAACGGCCGCGGCGCGCGGCAGCTGACACCGACAAAAAAAAGTCCCTACTACACTCGAAAAAAGAAAGAAGGAGAGGAAGACATCTCGGCTGTACTCACGCAGAGAATATAGCCCCCATTGAAAAGCTTCTTCGTCGCTCCTATTTACGGGAGGATTTACCGCTCACTTAGGGGCTGCCGCTTAAAAAATGCAGACTGTGTGGAAGGCCCTCGCTCCTTTTCTAATCAATTATACCTGCGACGACGACGACGCTCTATACGTGATCCAAACCTTCCGTGCTGGTAGACTCGATCTAGATATAGCTGCGTGCGTCGTGTGGGTGTATAAAACGCGCAGCGTCGGTATAAAATGGGCTGTGGACTCGGAAAAGGGCGCACCGAAGGGAATTCGGGGGGGGGGGGGGAGAGACGAATTATAATGCGGCGAAGAGGAGAGAGAGGGAACGGCTCCGCGAAAGGGAATAAGCGGAATATTATAGAAAGTATGCGGTGATGAATGATGGACGGATGAAAGGCCGTATTATGTACCTGCGCGCGGCGACGGTGAATTGATTCATACAATTCGATATTATAGGTTCTAATGCAAGTATTATAATAATTGAAAGCAAAAATCTCGCAGACTACAAAGCCAGTCGCACGAGACAGGGCGAAAAGTGAAAAGGCCGCCGCGAGCGACACGCGCGCTATACTATGCGCGTCACATTAGAGATATATGGACTGGCTCTCTTTCTCTGTCGCGCAGCTCGGCTCTGAAAATCCGGAATCATGAATCATCGTCGCGCTCTCGCGCGCGCGGCCGACGACTCTCGCTCCGCTTGCATATATATTTCCTCGTTAGCGTCAGATTTTTTACTTTTTTTTGGCTGATGCGGTACAGAGCTGGACTCGCGCCGGGGATAGCTGGAAAAGAGGCGATAAAGAGTTGAATTACGAAATTACGAGAGCATATTCTCTTCGGTTTTAATTTTCCGAGTTATATACGCATTGTACGAAAACTATCTCTTCTCATCTCCCCTACCCTTTCTCTCTCTATCTCGCAGCCTATGGATCACAAAGCCTAGTCAAATGAATCCAGTAGGTATAGTCTTTCTCTCTCTCTCTCTCTCTCTCTCTCTCGACGCAGTTCAAACGCGAGAGAGAGAGAGAGAGAGAGAGAGAGAGAGAGTCGGGGTATTCGCGGACGTCTGTGCAAAGACACGCGAGTAGGGGTGCTCCCTCTCTCTCTCTCTACTTATATACGGGGGCAGTAGCATGGCGGCGGCGGCACGTCGTCCCTTTGTTTGCCTCCCTCGTTTCTCATTCTCTCCTTCTGCTGCTGCTGCTTCTCTCTCTTTCTCTCTCTCTCTCTCTCTTTCTATATATTCCTCGCTGCGCTAGCTCTACGCGTGTATGTACCCTACGCCCACATCTGCCTACATACATGTATATATACATTGTATCCACACACGCGTATATACCTATATGCGTTCGGAATAGTTGGGCCGCCGATGTCTGTCTCGAAATGTGCAGTCCGCCGTCCACTGATGTGTGCGGTATTATGGCATGTGCAAGGGCAATTTCCTCCCGTATACGTATATATATATAAGTAGCTGCAGGGATACGCGCTTATTTTCCGGGGGATATTGAGCTTGACTCTGCGCACAACGACGTCGTGTTTGAATAGCGTTTATTTTATTAAACGAGTACCGAGGGGAAGATCATATTAGCTCTATATATATATATATATATATATATACTGCACTGCAGCGCCGCGCGGGCCGTGTGTCCTCTCTCCTCATAATATTACGCAGCCTACTATATACGTATAATATTATACATTATGTATATATAGTCTTATCGATATTCTTCGCGGAGAGAAATTCTCAAGGATATTTCAAATTTATCGAATACTTTGCGCTACAGCAGCCTGATTACGCGCGTTTCGCTTATATAGCCTCGCCGATACCAAATTTTTCATCGGATTCCGCAGCGCGCGCATTCTTTCCCTCGTAAAGCTTTACGCCGGCGCGGCGACTATACAGGAACGTAAACACGTGCTACTTTGCCTTCTGCGAAGCAGCAACGTGCTATATACTCGACGTTTGTTAAAAAAGAAAAAAATAATGAAATTCAAGTAGTTACGCAGCCATCAACGAAAACCGCTTAACCCGCAAGCAGCAAACTATTAGCGTCTGTAGTTTCTCTCTCTCTCTCTCTCTCTCTCTCTCTCTCTCTCTCTCTCTCGGCAGAAACTTCCCAAACATCGATCCCCACACCACTAAAAAAGCAGCGGCGGCAAGTTCATGGAGCTCTGCGGACGGAAACTCCGCGTACACGCGATCCCGCGCACATTCACGCTCTCATAGTCATACACACGATGTATGCGCATGCGTATATATAGTTATATATACCTGAACCGCAGCCCTCGTGCACTCGAACTCAGGCGCGCGGAGGCGGTGAAATTCGATAGCGCGCGATACCTCATTGTCTACGCTCTTTCCTGTGGAGATCCCTTCGGCTATTCTTCTTTTCGCTGCCTTTTTTTGCGGCTAGGTGTCCGAGTGATCATTAACCCCCTGCTGTCCGGTGCAGCGCGGGCACGAAATCCTGAATAATGGTCCCTCGCGGCGAGATTGACGTTTGAATGAAAAATCGAGAGGTGTACTTATATACTTTTTATTTTTTGTTATTGGTCGCGCGTGTGTTGGCGATGGAAAATTCGGGGCCATCTCTCGTTGCGAACTTTTCAGCCTGAAGTTTCCGAAAAGTTGAAACGATGACCCATAAAGTGTAAGCTGCTTTCCTCCTCGAACCGTTTGTTGTCTTCCTATAAAGCTCGCTCCAGGCGTTCTCCCGGGCTAATAACGTGACCGGCACGTCAAGCAGGAGCTTCGATAATAATCGAGCGCGCGGGAAAAGTCGTCGAAGAACGCAATAAGCCGATGCATCAGCGAGAGTAACAAGTTTTCTCGGGTAAAGTACTCGTGTCGTGTGTCAGCGAAAGGAGGTCGTGTTTACAGAGTATAGATCGATTTTACAATTCGAGATTCGCCGGAGCGATTACGGCGTATTATAGTATATGCAGCCCAGCGAGTAGTCGATCGGATTTTAATCTCCCTCGCGCCAACGCTCGTGAGATTAACCCTCGACTCGTTAATAATAACCGTCGCACGTTTTCAGCTCTGTACTCACCTCTCACCCCCTCGTTATTATTATCATCGTCACTCGAAATCCCTTTTTCACAAAAGTGTAGAAAGAAAAAGCATCACCGCTATGGGGCAGCGATTAAAAGCCGCGCAATCGCAAACGCGTCTCGGGACACGTATCGCAGGAATTGTGCGAGCGAGAGCCTCTCGGATAGTAATCATCCCCGAGAAAGTGAAAAAAGAGAGCCATTGCCCCAGAGACACGGGGACGTACTGCATACACGAGTGTCGAGATACCGGGGGAGGAGAGAGAATAGTCGACGTGACGATGAAAATGCAAAGTCCGAGGGGGGCGACACGCGCTAGTAGTCGTCGATACCTTCCTCTCCTATACGCGTAGATCTGTGTGTGACTCGGCCGTCTCAAATGCCATTAAACTCGGGATTATCGGCAGCTATCGCTATGATTGCTCTCTCTCTCTCTCTCTCTCCCATCTTGCGCACTTGCGTATACGGATATCGTCTTCTCTCCCCCTGGGGGGGGGGGGGGGGGGGTGCAAGGCAAACAGGGCTTTTTCTCGCTCGATTTATAACGTCACCGGCGTCGTCGTTGCAAGGCTGCGCTCGGCTTACTTTTAATTGGAATATTTATAAAGGGCGAAAAGCCGTACGAGTGCGCGACGCGCTGTTTGCACGGCTCTCTGCACTTTTGGGGAATTCTTTTTTTTCAGTCAGCCGGCAGACTATATACGGAGGGGTGAGACTTTTGGCCTTTCGGACTCTCTCGCTGTCTCTACACACGCGTGTGTAATTAATGGGCTTTCTTTTGAGCTCGTGCGCGCGCTCTGTTCGGCCGGACGTGAAATATTCTCTAATTCGTTTTATTTCGCGTGTACGCCGGGCTCGAAAGGATTTGCTCGTTATGCTGCAGCGAAAGTTTCCGGAAAGCTTTAATAAATAACGATGAAAATTGGCTACTTCGGCGGGAGAGAGAGAGAGAGAGAGAGAGAGAGAGAGAGAGAGAGAGAGAAAGAGAGAGAGACTCGAGCGTCAAAGGGCATTTGCAGACCTTGTATGAGGGAGGAGTTACCGGCAGGAGTCTTGTTATACATATTAGATGCGGTAATTGACGTGTATTACAGAAACTTTGCCCCCGACAGTGTGCTGCAATATTCCAACGATGACAAAATTATAGTCGCACTCTGCTGCCGCTGCTGCTGCTGCACTCGCTTGGTCTTTTAGCTTCTATTTATAACACACGAGCTATACACAACAACTTTGCCCCGCTGTAAAGCGCAAAAAGCACTTTGTCGCGAGCCCATATTATACTGTATCGATAAGGATCGAACGCGAGAATTTTATACCCAAGAAGAAAAGATACGCCCGATTAAAAAATTCCAATGCGTCAAAAATTACAGCCAGCGCCATTACCCCCAAATCCGTCTCTCTCTCTCTCTCTCTCTCTCTCTCTCTCTCTCTCTCTCTCTCTTTCTCTCTCTCTCTCTCTTAGCGGCATTTCTGCTCGTCCCGGCAGAAAATCCGAAGTACACATCCTCCAGCAGTGTGTGTATATATATATATATATATATATATATATATATATATACATATATATATAGCAGCAGAGCAGACCTCGGCGCGCGCGCGTACGCAGCATTAATATTATCGATCTGCGCGCCGAAAACTGAAGTGCGTGCGTGCCGCGGGGCCGCGCGCGAAAATCGATGACGCGTGAAGCTCTTGCTCTCTGTCCCTTGTATATAGCGTGAATTATGGCTAATTCGAAAAATTAATACTCCACGAGTCACGACAACCCAAAAGGAGGAGGGGTATAGTCGGTGCAGCAGTACGCGCAAGGTGTCCCCTGATGGTGAAAAAAAGGAAGGGCGTGATGGATTTGAATGTAGAGCGAACTCGCATGAGCTCCGTTATCTTCCTCGTGTGTGTGTGTGTCTGTCCCCGTGACGATTACGTGCAGGGGTAATAACCCTGATTGGATAATGTAATGCGTGGTTAATGCGGATGGCCCCTTTTTTTCGTAGGGGGCTTTCCGTTCGGGGGTGCGAAATCATTTTGTACGTACCGCTAAGATTATTTTAATTTATGCCGGCGAGCGTAATGAATTTTTTTAGAGCTATTTGTAATACTTATGTACAGCGGTATGAGTATTGCGAAAAGTTCTTATCGAGCGGTGCAGAGCGAGCCCCCTTTTCTAGAGTTGTGCATCGCACTTGTTTTTCACGCTACAAAAACAGAATAATTCGAGAACCTCCGAGGCCAAAAAAAAGCAAGACAAGTAGCAAACTTTGTTAGGTAAAAACTCGCGCATATGCAGAGAAAAAAAGCAGCGCAACGCGTGTTTGCATCGGAGCACAGAGAGATGAAAGAGAAAAACTTATCGAACACACGTATGTAACCCCCTGTATGTCGCGCGCGTCGGGTATAACGCACAGACGGAAAAACCGAAGGGGGGAAATATATCAAAGCGCGCGCCGCGAAAGATTAATTCCGCCGGCGGTATAACGTACTGCACCGCGTGTGTGTGGATGTGTGGATACGCACTTGTGACTAACGCGTCGATTCGTTCTGTCCGTATGTTGCAGCTCGCGCTGGTGCGCCTGGTCTGCAGTTCAGCCATGAGCCGGAGGACCTCGTGCTGGAGCTTGGAAAATCCGCAAGGCTTGATTGCGAGGCCAAAATCGAGGCGACACCTGGTGGACTCTTGCAGGATCTGCCTGTGATTACCTGGAGGACCGAGGATGGACAGCCCATCAACTTTATTGGGGATAAGTATCGGTGAGTGTGGAGTTTGATTGTTGTTTTTTTGGATTAAACTTTTATCGTTGTTTTTTTCTTTTCTTTTCACACGTGCCTGAGTTTATTATTTGTGCTCAGAAAACTTTGTCGCGTTATCGCTTGAGCAATTATTTTTAAATGTATAGAGGACGTATCAATAATCTGATTATTTCACACGCAATAATAAACAACTCTCAAAAAGATTAACACTTATCTTTCCAAGGAATAAATAAATTTATTTTGTATTCTCGTTTTTACAAAGAAAAATGCGAGGTTGTAAATTTCTCTTGGATATTCTATGTGAATAAATTACGTTGAGAAGGAGAGCATACGTTAAAGCTGTAATTTGTATACACAGAATTCGGCATCATAATTAGCTCATTACAATTTTTGCCGGCGTGTATTGTAATCAGAATCCGAAGCGTATACCGATCGTCATTTCACAACATTGCTGTATGCAGCGAAAGCTGTGATTTCGCGAAACGCGCTATTATTATAATTTTAATTGGATGCTAATTATATACGCGTCTGGCGAGCATGACTCCGTAATTACGTCCGGCATTTACTATTTATTCCGAAGATGAAATTCAATTATCCCATTGACCGAAAGAAATCAATATCGCGAAGAAGCACCGCCGCAGACGCTCAGCCCAGACTCTCTCGCGCCGATATATATATAAAATCTTTTATCGTTCCTGCCTCTCTCTCTCTCTCTCTCTCTCTCTCTCTCTCTCTCTCTATAAATAAATATATATTAATAAAATCAATCAATCCCATTAAAGGCACAACACAGAACTCATTTCAGCGCGGCGCTGCGACGTCCGCGAAATATGACAAAGATACAAAGCTCCCTTTTCTCTCGGATACATCTCCCCTTGTACGCATTATAACTCATCGTCTACACATGAGAGACAGAAGAAACTAGTGGAAGACTTTCATCCCCGTCTATATACGCTCGATTCAATATCACTTTGTCCGCATCAAAGAGAGAGAGAGAGAGAGAGAGAGAGAGAGAGAGAGAGAGAGAGAGAGACTCTTCTCGTCGTAAAAGAAAAGTCGCGACAAGTACCGTCGTCGTCGTCGTCGTGGTATAGTTGGGTCCCTCGTGGCAGCTCTTATCGCTCGCGCTTATCTTCCTAACTGCCGTCGATGCCTGATGTATGCTAGCTGGAAATCTCTTAATGCCCTTTCGCAAGATAAACCCTGGCATGGCGCGCGCGCGTACACACACACACACACAAACACACACACAAACACACAGTATAGGCTATGCTGTTATTGCAGACGCGTCTGCAGGCGATGCTGGCACTGCACACGCGGGGCTGATTAGAGAGGAGGTCTGTTTCGGATGATCCCTGCTTTTCAGATTTTTTCTCTGATTTCGGGAGGATACGCTTCGAGTGCCTGCTCTTATCTTGATGATGCGCGGATAAGGGTAATGGCTGTAGGAGCTCTGGAGATTAGATCTCCTTCTGTTGTGTGTATTGAAAAATTTTCGAAAAATATTCCGCGTATTTTCCTTGTTTATGTCAATAATAGCAGAATAAAAAAAAATCCACTCGTCCGCGCACAATAGCTGATCAACGTTTCCCGTGCACGCGAATCGATGCGTGTCCGCGTCAAGAACTTGCGACTCGAGTCGCGAATTCAATAACAAAGTCGCTTTATTCGCAGACTCATCAATCCTCCATACGCGCAGATGGGCGTTTTCCCCCGAAAAAAAAACAGCAAACCTCGCTGCGCTGATAAAAGATAATCTATCCGATTAAACTTTATAACCATACACGAGCCGGTGTGTATATGCGTTCGGCGGAATAAAAGCGAGTAAATCAACGGCCGCCGGACGTTCATAGATTTTTAACGGTCCTTTTTTATGTCGACACAGGAGCCAGCTGGAGAACGGCTCACTGTACATCAGCGCGGCGAACCAGGAGTCGATAGGCAGCTACCAGTGTGTCGCCTCCATCGAGAACGTCGGGGCCATCGCTTCCAGGACTGCCGTTGTTAAACTCGCCAGTCAGTATATCGCTTTGTTTTTCGCTTGTTGTTGTTTTTTTTTTACGACTGTAGCGTGAATTTGTTCGCATATGCATACGCGTATACAGGAGAGTATGGGAAACCCTACTGTGTTTCCGATTCGATCGGCTCGATTTATGGTTTTTTTCTCAGCGCCGAAACTGAGAGCGACGTTTATGTGAAAATGATTCACTCGGTGTGTTTATATACGACACACTATTACTTCCTTTTCGGGAGATGTATTGTGTTTCCCTCTCGTTTGCGGCGGATCAATAGTGATTCACGCGGCCTTTTCGAGACTTCTTCGCGAGTACACACTCGTCGTCTTCGGAGAAAAATCGAAGTGTCAATTACCGCGAGTTGCCGTTAATTCGCCAAGCGTCGTCGTCGTCTCTCGGAACAAAAAAGTAGATAATTAGAAAAGTTACGAGGACATTTTTCTCTCCGAGCGGTCATCCATAAACTATATACGCCGAGATGAAAGAGGAAGCACAGAGGGACGTTCCCTTCTACTCAGCTCTTCCCTGCGGTTTTTGAAACGAGCCAAGTTTTATGAAACTTCTTCGTTATACTCACACACACACACACTGCACACAGGTTTGCCGGGTTTCGATCGAGAGCCGCAGGACACGATGGTCTACCCTGGGCAAATAGCCTATTTGAGCTGCAAATTAGCCACCAGCGACCAGGTGAATATACAGTGGCTCAAGGACGAGCAGCCGCTGCTCCTGGACGAGAGCCGGATGACTATCCTACCGTCAGGTAAACACTCGCGCCTCGCCTTAGAGCGCCAGCTCTCATTTTCATGAAACAACATTGACGTTAAACCCGCCGCACTATCACCCTGTGATTAGAATTCTCTCTCTCCCTCTCTCATTCAATTTTCGATGTTTGTCGTGAATTAGCCTCTGGAGTTCCAATTTACGCTGTGTGCGATTGGAGATTAAAATTTTTACGTGAGAGAGAGAGAGAGAGAGAGAGAGAGAGAGAGAGGGAGAGAGAGCGAAAGAGAAAACGGTGTACGGAGATTTTATCAAAAATTGTATTCCGCCTCATAGGAGCTCTGGAAATCGACGAAGTCCTCCCCGGAGACGTGGGCTCCTATCGGTGCAACGCCAGCGGCTTCGGACAGTACAGGCTCAGCACCAAGGCCCAGCTCGCCCTGCAGACCAGCGATATCGGTAAGTGCCATTTCATCTTTCTCGCGAACGAAGAAAAATTAATTTTCAATTTCACTACGCGAAATATAACCGATGATGAATTATAACAGCCGCGCTGCTATAACGCCGACTAATTGCCCCCCATTAATTCGCGATCCAATTTCCGCCGACTCAACTCTCCCGACGCGAAATTAAATCAGCGCCAGTATAAGCGCAGCTACAGCGCGAAGCGATTTTTCATCGCGATTGTTTTGACAAGTTTGACGCGCTGAGTAGTAGCTCTCCCCTACTGCGCAAGGAGAGAGCTCCTTTCCTACTTTTTTAATTACACCAGAGACGGGCGTGCTCCTCTCTTTCTCTCACCGATCTTTTTCTTCTTTCACGCACACAGGCGAGGGCGAGAGTATGCCGGTGTTCGTGGCGAAGCCCTTCAATCAGGTCGCCATCGAGAAGTCGACGATCACGCTGGAGTGCGCGGCGAACGGCAACCCCAAGCCCGAGGTCTACTGGCTGAAGGACGGCACGTCCATCGACCTCGCTTCCCTGGACTCCAGGTAATTAGATATGTATACCTCTAAAAGCGGAGCTTCAATTTTTCAGCCGTGCTCTAAGTGGATGAGCTGTGCGCGCGAGTGGCTCCACCGAAAATTAGGATGATGGGCGGGGAGGAAGTAGGTTGCGTTTTTCCTGTTGCAGTCGATATTACAGCGCGGGAGTATAGCCTATTAAGGATTCACGAAGCTGTACTAGTGCATCGCGTTCATTAGCGCTCTGCAGTGTATCACAATAATGTAATCACAATATTTCAACAAAAAAGATCATTTACTTTACGCGCGCATAGCTTCCGATCGATATCGGCGCGTATGCTGCTTGCATTATTCAGACTCAGCGCGTGTGGAGAAACGTATATATCTAAGTATAGTAGCTAGAGCTTTGATGCAGCGGCGAAAGCCATTAAGGCCACTCGCGCGAGGAAGTTTTTCCTTTGCCGAAACTCATAATCGAATCGCCCGGGTATCTCCTCTGCGCAGATACCAGACAGTCGCGGCTTCCAGCCTGATGATCAAAGACGTGACGGAGGAGGACAACGGCTCTTACCAGTGCCGAGCCAAGAACGACATAGACACCCTCGACGCGGTAGCCGAAGTCGTCGTTCAAGGTACGAAATTAATAGCCCTTAATTAAGGCGATCATCCTCGTGATTCTCTGCTTCGTTCGATTATCGTTACACTTTACCCTCTCGAATTTGCAGTGCCGCCACGTTTCATCAAGCGACCGCAGGACAAGGAGGCCAGCGAACACCAGGAGCTGGAATTCGAGTGCGAGATCTACGGGAAACCACCGCCCTTGATAACCTGGCTCAAGAACGGCGAGGTTATCAAGCTCAGCAATTACTGGCAGCTCACCAACGGGTAGGTTGACGACCCGAGGAAAAAAAGTTATAGGGCTGCAGGACTAGTCGATTATGTCTGTATAATTGGCCGAGGATATCTTCTTTTTTCGTTCGAAAGTTCGAAAATCCGTCGCTATTGTTGTGTGTATGCGAGCGTTATTGAACGCGAGCTATCGGCTTCGTTAAAACTTGGAAAATACTCTCGGCATTGTGTCTGCGCCGCGCGCTCACAATAGTCGACGACGCGCAGCATATCCCATATAAGCTACAGTTTTACCCGCTGATTTTCCGGACTAATGCCTTTTACAACGTCGTTGTACACTTTTTAACGACGAATCGCGCGGACGTTCGCGAAAGTACGTTATCTCCGAAAAATGAGCAATTAACGCGAACCTCTCGCCACAATAAAGCAGACACGCGTGTACAGATACGAATCGCGACGGCGGCCGAGCAAAAATGGCAAAGTCCCTTTTCTAAATCTCCGGTGGAACTAGAGAGAGAGAGAGAGAGAGAGAGAGAGAGAGAGAGAGAGAGAGAGAGAGAGAGAGGAGAGAGAGAGAGAGAGAGAGAGAGAGAGAGAGAGAGAGAGAGAGAGAGAGAGAGAGAGAGAGAGAGAGAGAGAGAAGAGAGAGAGAGAGAGAGAGAGAGGAGAGAGAGAGAGAGAGAGAGAGAGAGAGAGAGAGAGAGAGAGAGAGATGAGAGAGAGAGAGAGAGAGAGAGAGAGGAGAGAGAGAGAGAGAGAGAGAGAGAAGAGAGAGAGAGAGAAGAGAGAGAAAAGAGAAAAAGAGAGAGAAGAGAGAGAGAGAGAGAGAGAGAGAGAGAGAGAGAGAGAGAGAGCTCTCTAACAGTGTCCCGCGCCGCAGAGAGAGCGCAATCGAACTGCGGCTAGCCGCGCGCCAACTAGCCTCGCGCCACTTTTACCTTCGCCGCAAACAGCGAGCTGATACAGAAGGAACGAAGCACGGCTATATGGGGCTACTACTCTCTTTTCCAGATACAATCTCAAGATAAACGGCCTGCTGAACATAGACGCGGGGATCTTTCAGTGCATGGGCACGAACCCGGCCGGTAGCGTGCAAGCTTCGGCTCGTCTCACCATTCATCAGCCTAGTGAGTATTTTTCTCTCTTCGCGCCACTTTTTTTTCTCTCTCGCGGCCGGTTAATTTACATGAACGCGCTCGCGAGTGTGTCGCGTGCGCGCAGAGATTTATTCAGATCGCCAGGGAGAGTTAATTTGTTAATGTGTGCGTGCGTGCGGCGGCATTCGGAAAACACGCGAGATTGGTACAGAAGCAGATGAAGAAGAGGAAAAAAAAGAAAGGCTTGTAGATTATTGTTCACGATTATTGTACGTCGATTGCCCGTCACGGCTGACTGGCTGCGCTGTCGATTTTTTCTTCTTCCTCTTCGCGATCGCTCCGCGATATCGGCGTGAAAATATCGCATTCTTCGTCGCGCGCTCGCGCACAGCCTTTCATGCGTAGGATTATTTATGTAATTGAATCGCGGTATTTATGGAGGCGTCGGTTTTGCATTAACATGCAGGAGCCGATCTGTGTACGCGATATTATTTAGATTAGAAATTGCTGTTGTGTCGTAGTAGATTACATGTTATTCGTAGTCAACGCGGTTATATAGTTGTGATGTATATGTCGTTAATATTACGTATATCTCTCTGTGTAGAGGATGTTTTGTGCATAGTATATGGTCGTACGTGATGTTCCATTATTCCAGCGTAATTTATCCAGTTATTCACGTTGAATTTCATCGTTATTTACTTTGTATGTACCATCCCCGTTAAACCGTATGATTTATTACAAGTTACTTTTATTTCACTCGGATATAATTTACTACATCCACTGAATCAGCGTCCGTGTAATTTCGTTTCATTCAACCAGCTGTACATCCATTAATTTCTATTATATTATACACTTTAACTTATGCTTTTATATTTCGATTACGTTCATTTCAATCTGCCTCTTCGAAGAGCTCACGCTAATTCGAAGAGGCAAACCTTATTTTAATTTCGATTGCGACCTTTTAATTTCAATTACGTTTTTCTTTTTTTCAATCCAATCCCATCGTCCTTACAAAAACAAAACCAACAACCTGCCTGCTCCGTGTCATAACTGTGTCTGCATGCTAACATTCGTAAAGAAAAAGAGCGCAAGGGTCCAGGACGGCACCGATCGGCGAACGGCAAGCCCGTCTGCAAGAAGCGCTTGTCGCACAAGGTGCTCTCGAACAGCACGTGGCAGCACCCGAGCACTTTGCTCGGGCACACATCGTCGGCTTACACGCCGAATCCACCCTTGTCGATCAGTCCCTCGGACGATCCGGCCGATTTGCTCAGCGGACCCTTCGCTCGTCTGCCTGTCTCTTCGTTCAAGGATGACGAGTTACCCTACGATCCTCCCTACGATCCCGTCGCTGCTGCTGCTGTTTCAGATTCTCTGGATGGATCGGGAGGCTTGGGCGAGGCTGGCACTCTACCCTTGGCTCCGAGGAATTTGAGCATCGGACTGGTCAACAGCAGATTCGTCGCGCTCAGATGGCAGGAGCCCGAGATCACCAGTGGCGAGATCTCCAACTATCTGATTTACTACAAGCAAGAGGGATTCGAGAGGTAATTCAGCCTGCTACCGTAGAATTATGGCTTTTATCGAAGCCAAGAAAAAAATATTCGCGCAACCGGGTGTCCTTGAATCACTCTATTGATATCTCCTTATCACGCTCTCCTACACACTAGAAACCCTTATCTCTAAGCGCGATCATGGAGTATCGCTCGAGCCGTCGCCGTTAATTATATTAGCCTCGTGCGTTACACGGCTGTATACCCGCAACTACAGTCTGCGTGGATTCTCATTGTACTGTAATTTCCAGGGAGAGAATAGAGCGCACGCCTCGCGAGGAGACGACGGTGACGATTAGCGGACTGCAGCCGGGCACGACCTATCTGTTCCGCGCCGTCGCCAATGTCTCCAATGTGCTCAGCGCCTCCAGCAAGGTCTTGGAGCTGACTACTGAATCTGAGGTGCGTATATGTGTGTATGCAGTGCGTACGTGTACAGTACTGACATACGTACTTAGCCCAGTAATCTCCTCGGCTGAGCGGTGATTTCGATTCGCTAGCTAATAGCTCTCGGCTACTGATGCATTGCCGATAGCGCTTGCGATTCTAATAGTTTGATGAATATCTCTGCGATTGACCGGCGCAGTTTGTAATTTACGTCGCTGACGCTGCGGTATATCTTCTTGGGAAATCCACGCAAGTTAAAACGCTGCTTTGCGTAATAATCGAACGTCTGTTCCACTTGAATAACGTGTGTGTGCGTGTAATAAATTTACACGTGGAGATTGATGAATTTTAAGAGCAGAGCTTGAGAAACGATTACCGTTCCGGCGTTATTTTGATAAGTCGAAACCCAAAAACGCCGAGTGACACAGAGGACGACAGGTGATTAATGAAAAAAAATCAAAATGTTTGCCCTTAGCCGAACGTACCGAGTCATCCATTGAATCTCCGGGGATGGCCGACGAGCAGTCAGAGCATAATGCTGAGTTGGGAGGAACCCACCACGACTAATGGCCGGATCTCGGGTTACCTCATCACGTATGCCGAGGTAGGCGCACTTAATCCTTATAAATTGCCCCGAGTCGATCCCGCGCGCTACAAATATTCGCGAGCGCGTGATTAATAAGGATATCGAATTAAATCTCTCTCTGTTTGCATACGTTATTCGCAGGGAGACTACGAGGAACTGAATAGGAACACGACTAATACGTCGTACGAGCTGACCGGACTCAAGCCTTACAGGGAGTACAACATTTGGGTGCAGGCTATTAATGATAATGGACCGGGAGCCTCGACCAGCGAGATCAGGGTCAGAACTTTCGGTGACGTGCCCAGTAATCCGCCGAACGTCACCATCGAAGCAGGTGGAGCTACGGTGAGTACCTTTTTAATTTATCGACGTTGTCTCAGCAGCAGTTACGCTCTTGGTTTATGCGCTGTTGTACTGCGTGACAACTGTGGTCTTAATGTGACAGTATAAACTTGATTATTACAGAGCATCGTAATCCGCTGGGAACCACCGTCCGAGGGTCAAAACGGCATCATCACCGGCTACAAGATCCGTTACCGACCCACGGATCGTCGAATACATTCCTCGCTCATAACCACCGACGGCAACGCGCGCTATTATGTCCTCAACAGACTGCAAAAGAATATCTCCTATCAGGTGCGAGTCTGTGCTTTCAATGTCAACGGTACCGGACCCACAGGATGTTCCGAATGGCAAGAGGTCGAGACATACGAGAATGACTTGTCGGAGAGCGACGTGCCGAGTGCGCCTACTAATCTGAAAAGTAAGTTCGATTCCGACTTGAAAATTTATCACAGTTCTTTTGCGAAGATTAACAAACTGAAAATCTTGCTTCATATTGCAGCCAACCCCATGTCGGATTCGATAGACGTACGGTGGGGACCGCCGAAAAATCAAAGCATCAAAGTAAGAGGCTACGTTCTTACTTGGGGTAAAGGCATTCCCGACGAATATAAGAAAGTACTGGATGGCAAGCAACGTTATTATCAAATTGATAATTTGGGTACGAATTTTCGGAGATTACTTTTCCATTGTACGATGTGTGAAAATTCGACCAGTTTTGCTAAAATGTCAGTATTGCTTTTACAGAGCCCAATTCCGACTACGTAATAACGTTGAGAGCAAAGAACGAGGCTGGCGAAGGTTTGCAAGTTTATGAAAATGTCAGAACGACTGAAAAAACGTCAGCCGAAAGCGCTGCTCCGTTAACACCTCCAGTTGGTTTGAAAACTGTTGTAATGTCGTCTAGCACTGTTGTACTACACTGGACAGATTCGAAAAATCAAGTAAGTTCGCTCAAGGCATTACTCAACGTACTTTTAAAATTATCTCTTTTTGCGCAAGTTTAATTTAAACGAGTATACTTTTGTTGCGCTCGAAAACCGATTAATTAAATTTAATTTATTTTTTCAGCACGTGACGGATAATCGTTATTACATTGTTCGTTATACCTCGTACCATCGCAGCAGCAATCAGCGATATAAGTATTACAACACGACCGACCTGAATTGCATGATCCACGACTTGAAGCCAAATACGGAGTATGAATTCACCGTGAAGGTTGTAAAAGGTCGACGAGAGTCGCCGTGGAGTATGGTAGTCATGAACAAGACGCTGGAGGCAAAACCAAGTTCACCACCTCGGGATTTGACCGTTCAAAGTATCGATGAGTATCCGAAGTCTGTTCTACTCCGGTGGTTACCGCCTAAATTGTCGAACGGCGATATTAACGGTTATATAATACGGTACACGACGGATAACAATAAGGACGAAAGAGACTGGAAAACTGAGGCATTCGTCGGTGACAAGACGGAATTTGTTTTGCCGGCTGAACTCCAACCTAGCACAACTTATTATTTCAAGATAGGAGCTCGTAACGCCAAGGGCTATGGACCTTTCTCTTCAACTGTACCGTATAGAACTCTGAAAAGTAAGCACATTTTTCATTCAATATTCATGTTCAATGCTGAACGGTAAAACTTTACAAAAATCATTGTTTTTACTTTCAGGTAGCGGCGGATTATCACACATGTTGATCTACATAATTGTCGGATGCTCGGTTTTGGTTTTGACCGGCGTGTCTGTTGTGTTTGTTTTTGTTTGTTGTCGACGGAGTCCAGATTCTCCAGATGGAAAGAAAGGGTATATACAACAATTAATTAACAAAAAATAATTTAGAAAAAGATTTTCTTAAAAATTTTTTAAATAATTATTGATTATTCAATTCTTTAGATATTTGAAGGATACAAATATAAAAACAAATATCAAACCTCCGGATCTATGGATTCATCATGATCAAATGGAATTGAAAGCACTGGAAAAGACTTTGGGAAATGGCGAAGCTTCGACTAGTGCAATAACGAGTAATACTTTACCTAGATCGGGAAATTCCGAGTACAATCAAGAGAGTGCTCATGGAAACTCTGGTTCTTTGGATAAGCGAACTTATATACCAAGTTATATGGGTATGTAATTAAACCACTTAAACTTTAAAGCTATTGCCAGAACTGAACAAATTGTAATGCTGCATCAAATTATTTTTGGAAAACTATTCTGACAGCATAATATTGTGAAAAATTCAGTTTTGGTTAAGCTTATAAAAAGTAATACTGACATAATCATCTTCACAACATCCAACATACAACATTTCTCATTTTATTATTTAAAGTTGGATTATTTCAATCATTTTGCGTTCGCTTCAAATTAGTTTTGTTATTTTCTTAATTTTAAATTCTTGGTTTCTTTATTTATTAAACACCAGGCAACAATGAAGATAAATGCTCTACGTTGAGCAGACAACACAGTCGGGGGAGCCATAAACCTAAACTCATTACACTTCCAGTTGACAGTGCACCATTACACCAGCGTAAGTAGTTATAACCTTATCCTATCATAAAGTTGAGCCATAATATAAGTTATTATAGGTGCCTAACTCATCAGAATCTTCACATGATTACATGTTTTAGTTAATTAATTTACTTTGTTATCATAACACAATCTCAAGTATTTGATATGCGCATGAGTCTATAAAGCTTGGATTAATTTTTTATTGCATTGTCTTTGTTCCAGCAATTGCCACAGCCACACCAATCGTCAACAGTAGCATGTCACAACAAACTATTCATAGCTCGTGTTCCGACGTGCCGTCCATACGGCAAAATTATCCTCGAAGTGTAGCTCAGTACAGCTTGAGTAGGGCGCATATAACACTGGAACCAACACCTGAATCGAGTCCAGATTCATGCAATTTGACTAGCACATACGAAGCGCTTCAGACCCAGGTAAGCAGTTATTACTAATAGTACTTCATATTGTTTGAATGAAATTATCAGAACTAGATTATTTGACAATTAAATATTTAATGTCTATAGCTGTACACCTCAGGAGGACCACAGTCATACAACGCAACTTCGCAGTATGCTCCGAATTCATACGGGGAAAGTGGTCAGCCGGCAAATAGTACGACAAATTCTGAGAGTAATGGCGGAGCTAAAAGACTTCAAGGACACCCACTTAAGAGTTTTAGTGTTCCCGCACCACCTCCGCAATCCGCACCTTCAACACCAGCACAACAGAAACACGGAGGTTCGTTTCTTAAATGTACATGTACAAATGTTAATGTTAAAGTTGTAGAAACTTCGAAATCATATATTTACAAAAAATATTATTTCTTACAGTTTCCCAAGTTACGGTCAGACCTACGATATCTGGAAGCCCTTACAAAAAAGCAAGTGGTTCCAGTCAATTGATAAAGAATAGATTAGCTTCCGTAGCAAATGCAAATCATACTCCAGAAGAAATTGAACGATTAAAGGTAAACTATATTAAATTAAAAGTATCTACACTTTTGACAGTTTCTTCAATTTTTGAGCTTACTTTAACCAAATTTTTATTTGCAAGAGAATTTAATATTTGGGAATAAACTATACTTTTAAAATAATTTACAATTAATGTTATATATCATTTTATAGACAAAAATGGATGGTATGGTTTGCTCTCAAATCACAACTTTTTCTTGAATAACAATATGCCTAACTTTAAAAGATAAATCGCTTTGGCAATAACATTTTGCGTGACCCCTTTTTTTTCCACAGCCCTCTTACAGTACCGAAGAACTGAATCAAGAGATGGCGAATCTAGAAGGACTCATGAAAGACTTGAACGCCATAACTGCATCCGAGTTTGAATGCTAAGAGTGAATTCCTATAAAGCACGTGCCATCCCCATAACCGGATAGACTGCATACATGCAAACCGTTTATTTTATTGCAAATAACGGTTAACAGTTGAAAGAACTAGAGTGATCAACAAATGAACAAACGGCTTGCAAAAGATCGAGTTCTGCTTTTATTTTGAGCATCTTGCACGAAAAAACTTTCGCTCAAGTCGTTTTCTATCAACTCTTCGCTGGCATGGCAAAGAAGCATTGAATTTTACATTAAACAAAGAATTGGCTTGCCCGCAAAAGAAACCTAGATAGCCAAAAGCTAATTTATGTATATGCACACAGAGAATTCAAGCGTGATGTTTTCTTTGTAATTATGTGCTTGATTAGTTATATAGAACCTTTTTTATAACACAAACGTGATGTTATTGCAGCTAAGCGCAAGTGCGCATTGACATGACCAGTTTTTAAGGATATTAACAAATCTTCTCGATCCCTTTTCAAGATTATTTCTTCATTAAAAGAAGATGGAAATAAATAATCATCATTTAAAAACGCTGAATCGGACCTACAAATAAAATAAATGTGTAAATGTATAAAGATTTTGCGTTAGAAAAACGGATACTTGATCATCTTGTAAACTAAAAGACTATTTTGTACGTAAGCTGCAAACTGCTGTTTGAACAGTTTCAAAGTATCGTTTTCATCGAGAAACGTGCAAAAAATATCTTCATGATATTTTTTTTTTTGTAAGCTCGTTTATTTTTTTACAAAAAAATATGTGCAGAGCGATAGCAAGTAATTGCGAAATAAAAGACTCGGATGTATTCTGTTTGGAATTCGAATCCAGAAGTAGAAATGAGATTAGAAGAAAAGAACGTTTAACGGCCTTAAAAAGTTATGATACGTACTGTTAAGCTGCTTCGCTTTTTAAAGATATATTTGAAGCAACTCGGCCGAAAAATTCCGTTATAAATAATGTACTTCTTTTCACATTAAAGTTAGTCGTATAGTATTATGATCTCATTTGGTGAAAAAAATAATTGTTTCTTAGAGAAATAGTATCGTCCGTTCCAATCGACGATTATCAAGAATGAATGTAAAAAAAGATAGGCCGCTTGATCGTATGGAACTACGTATGTAGATTTGATTTGAGGAAGTTTGGTTTCACTGTAAAATAATTGTGTATCATAATAGAAAAAAAGAAACCAAACTTTAGTGAGTTAAGTATTATTAACAAATAACCGCGCACAATTTTTTTCTTTGATTCGTATAAGTGTAAGATGTAGTTTTATGCATGAGAAAGATCTGTATTAGTTACTATCAAGAATTTTCTTTATTCTATATAATGTCGCGTTTTTACAGAAACTTTTATGTATCGACATGATGATAAGGAAAGTTTGTATAATTATATGAAATTTATTTGTATATATATCTAAACAAAATAAGTGTAGTTTTATACATGATTGTTTGAGAGCTGTCAATTATTAAAAATAACACGAAAAAATGTTTTAGTTGAAATCTAAAATGAATGAAAGTTTATATTGCATTTTGTCATATTGTATAAATTTTACAAAATCATCTGGTTATATTATTTGTATGCTAGATCAAAGTTATACATCTTGATATCTGATTTTATAAAAGAAATAGTTTATTATATATGCAAATAGAATGTATAATTATGTAAAATTCTTTTTTACGTAAGTATTTTTTACGACAGACTTGAATGAAACTGTATTTATATCAAAAAGCCAATTGACTGCCATCTTGCAAATGCATATCCACCGAGGAACAACGCAATATGCATGAATCACTTTTTCATCATTTAATCGGATAATAAACTTTGTAATATCATTATAGGATAATAACGTAATTTATACATTTTTACCCTTTTAACTCTTTATATTTTATTGAAAAATTTTATACCTGAGAGAACAACTTGTACATATTTACAGTAACGAGGGTCTGAAAACCGTGACGAATACAAAAGAATATTAAAATATTCCCGATTAGCGTAAAGCACATATGGACATGTCGCGTATACACAAACGAGCATTATGCAATATTGTATACTCGTGCCTAAACAAGACTGTTCGTTTTTTACAAACATCGAGTGCCACCGCTTGCATTCTCTTATATAATAACCATTACGAAAAATAGAAATCAAAGTTTTTCTGAGCTGACACGGTTCGCAGGTATTTGAAAAGAGGATTGACGATGGAATTGTTATTTGTAACAAGTGCTTCCTATTTCTATAGAAGACTTACAATTTGCTAAAACTTTCAGGAATGAGCGTTCTTTTTATAAAAAATACAGTAGAACTTTCTCTTTATTAAATTTAAAAATCAGTCTGAAATATCCACTTCTGAGTGCCTAATATACTTATGAAAGTATTCATAAAAGCCATTTTGCGCTCGCACAAAAATTAAATGAAAAGACTGAGAGCAAAATTAATCATTCTCTACGAACTGTGGCAGTGAAAGAAAGCAGCTTGTAAATGAAAAATGTTTAATGCATTTAATAAAAAGGAAAAACAATGAAGTATAATATAACTGTTGAAATGAGAAGTAAAGAGCCACGCGCGTTTCATACGACGGGCCTACAAAACGTACAGGCCTATATTTTACCACAAAAGTATAATTTAGTCTAGCTACATATTTATCTATATACAATTAACATTATTTATTGGTTCAATAAGTATGCTGAGAGCAGCTAAGCATTGCGAATGTTCGTAAAAATGTAAAGAGGCCGTCTGCTTGATAGTAACACACTGCTATGCACAAAAAAAAGAAAGAATATTTAACATAAAGAAAGCTCATTCGCATCAACGAACAAAATATGTCCCCGTTATTCCCTTCCACGACTCGACGTTTAATAAACAAAGACTTGAGGCAAATCGTGGTTTATATACTAATGTAAATAAAATGAGAACGCACCATTTTATAAGTAATCGATTATTTATATACATATATATAGTCACTTTTAATATAATTATTATATTTGTAAAATATACAATACGGCCCGAGAACATTCATTAAAAAAATCGTGTGTGATAATATTTGTAAAACTTGATATCTAATAAACCATCTTATGTTCTGTATTCGATTTGATTTTATTTATAATTAAATCTAGCCATGCTTATACAGTAGTCATGCCTTACGATATCCGTTAAATTATTCCTAAGGTGGGGATAATAAATACGTCATAGGTAAATAGTGTCTATATAATAGAACATCATAACATGATCACGATAGTCATTCGTCTGTACTGACGAATAACTGAGACTTAAGTTAAGAGTATTCTTTGTGACATTTTAAAAGATATAAATATATAAAGTTTTATTAGTGGACACTCTTTAAGACACTGACAAGGTATAATATTCACTTTCTAAAATCAAAACTCTAAGTATTTTTAAGTCAACTAATGATTCTAATGCTTTATTTAGATGAGTACTAGTTTACGTGACGATACTAAAAACCTTTCTAATAAGATGATTGACTTACCGTGTTGGCTTTTCGATGAACATTTAACTTCTATGGATATCAAAAAGACCATTGTATTGTCGCCAAAAAAACGCAAAGAAAATAACGTGCAAATTATGCCAAATTCTAAAATAAAAAATTCAGTATTCCTAAACAAGACAATTTCGACGTTAATTAAAATATTTACTTTTGTGTGTCAAATTTTTGGAATTATTGTAGCTACAATTTACTGTGAGTAACATGTTTGTTCGTTCTTTATTCTGAATTTATGGCGAATTCAAATAATTGATTTTCTATCATTTTTCAAACAAACAGCTTTTGTCAAACAAAGAATGATTCCAGAACAAAAAAACGATTCATCGATATTGAGAGTTAGCCAAACCGAAACGCACGTTCAAAATTTAAACAACATTATGGCGGTAAGAACGTTGCATTCAAAAAATTCAATTAAAAGCCATCATTTTATTCACATTTTATTCTGAACACGATACAGTCCTTGAGAATGTACGCGAGTGAAGCTGAAAACGAGCACAAACATGTTTCTAGTCATTTTAAAAGTATGAAAACTCGAATTGAAAAACAAGAAGAGATTTTAGACAAAAATCTGGTTGAAATTAATGATTTGAAAGCAAGGGTTAACGAGGCCGAACTAAACTCTGATCAACAAAATAAAGTTATTAAAAGCCTTGGAGAAGAGTTAGAAAAAAATAAAGAACAATTATTGAATGCTGAAAATAAGTTTGCTAGTATAACTAAGCAACTTAGGTCGTCGGTTTCTTCAGAGCCAGCTAACGAACTACAGGTAAGTACACGAACATTTAGGATTTTGTAATTTTTCATAGTATATATGTGCAATGATCGAAATAAATTTTTTCCATGCAAAGATATTCAATGAATCTGACGAAGATTACATTTTTATTATTAATCATATTCGAGACATGAAATTTAAAATACAATATCAGGAAAACCATTTGGCAAGCATTCTTCAATTGATCAATAAATTAGACGAATTGCACGATTTCAACAAAACTATCGATCAACAAACGAAATCAATAATTAATTTGAAAGATGGTTTGAGACGAAAGTCGGCAAATATATTTGAAAGTCTGAAAAACATCGTGGGCCGAGGTTCAGAGTCTATTTGCTTAGATGACAGTGCAGAATCCGAGGTAAATATGAAATAAAAATTGCTCTACTCTCAATCTGAATTTATTTTCATAACTTCCTTTTGATTGGTATTTTAAAGGATGTTGAAGTGTTTGACGAAAGTTTGAATGTGATCGAGCAAAATGCCAAGTCATTTATCGAGGATGTGGATGCTAGATTTGAAATTTTAGGAGGTAACAAGGGACACTTTATACAACCTCAACGAAGATTTTCCGACGCGCTAAAGCAAAATTTAAGTTTCTGCGTCATTCAAAATAGTACTCAAATCCCAAACATATCAATTGCACCCATTGAAAATGTAAGCGCTTGTCAATCAACGATGATTGCAAAAAATGTCACTACTTTTGAAAAGGGAATCCAAACCAGTATCAACGTTGAATGCAATGATGCCGGTTGTCAAACAACCGAATCGCTATGCGGAAATTACGACTCATCTGTAAGCAGTGTTAAAAATATGGTAATTTTAGGATTTAGGTTTGACGGTAGAATCAATTTAAAATTAAAAAATTGTATTGCCCTTTGTAGATGCAAAAAACGCTTGACAACTTTAATTCACTTCAAGAGCGCCATGGAAGGATGAGAGAAACGTTGGATGCTTATAAATTTGATAAAAGTCAATTTGGAAAACCATGTGATAAGTCAATTAAAAATTTGGAAAAGGAAGTAGCTGCATTTAAAACTCAGATTAATGAAAAAGATTCTAAGATTGTTGCGTTGACAGAAAGTATGTAACGACCGATAAGTATGATTACCATGTGTCACCTTACATTAATTATGTGTATATGTAATAATTCGATATGTTATTATATCAGAATTACAGTTAGTAGATGAATTGACTAAAGAAAAGGCAAAGCTGAAAGAACTATTAGATGCAACCAAAGAAGAAAATTACAACTTAAAGGACGAGATTGCAAAGCTTTCATTATCAGAGCAAGAAAAAGACCAAAAAGTAGCTGTTCTCGAAGAAGGTAAATAATTTTATAAACCGCAATAAAAAGACAAAAACGTGGAATAATTATTTGTATATTTTTAAGATTTAAACGTAACAAAACAGTCTTACGAAAATAACATAGCTTTTTTAACGAAAGAAGCAGACAACATGAACAAAGATATTATGTTGCTTAATCAGAAATTATTAACAGAAAAAGAAAATATAAAAAATCTTAAGCTGCATTATAATAAGGTTAATCAACATCTTCAAGATCAGGTAAAGACTAACGAAACAACAATAGCAAGCTTAAGAATGGATCACGACATGTTAAGAAACACATATGACGCTTTGGATAAAATGCATAAGGAGACGAATGTCCAATACAGTAATACGATAAAAAAGAAAGATGCAACAATCCATTTCTATAAACTGGCTAACGAGACTCAAAGTGCTGAAATTAAAAATTTAAAAGAAGAGGTATTAGGCTACGTTATTAAAAATAATATTCAGTTTAGAACACGATAATATTTCTCTTGTCATGAATAAATTGCTATGAATAATTGTTTCTCTTAGGTTAAACAACTGAGTATTTTGCCACATGGAGAAAAAGACAAGTACCCTAGAACAGCGTTACAAGAAAATGTGCAGCGATATAGATCACGTTCTAATTCCAAAGAATACGATGGTAAGTGGATAAACATTTATTATATACTCCCTATTTCAATATAAAAGTATATAGAATATACTTAAATATTATTATTTACAGGTAACAGTAAGATTCCTACGAATTTTGTCAAAGGTACTTTCCCTAATTTACATTCTAACATCACATATCGAGTAAGATCTTCACCAACAGACCGTCGAAAGTAAACAAATTAAGTTAATACGCTTTCTGATGCAGCGAGACTGGATACAATTTATTAAAATTATATATATATATATGAAAATATTTAAGTTCCCACAAAAAAAGAATTAAAAATATCTAAAGGATGAATAATAAGACTTGTTTTAGTCTCAATTTTTTCTGTATTTACAATTATTTTCCATTTACTACTTTTTATGATACAAAAAAGAGTACTAATATTATATGTTGTAATATACTTTAGGATCTGCAAGGGAATAAATTATAATTGTGCTCCACGCAACGAAGAGAAAGAGGAACGGAGAACGCGTACGTTGTTTTTGTTTTCATTTACTTTTTGTCGAATTATTTTTTAAGACGACTCCACAAGAGTCACGCATTTATGCCACGATCATTTCGGTACAACGGATCGCTCAAAACAATGTACAATTGTCATTTTATTTGCACCCATTGTAGAGCATGCGTATAGTTTACATTACATTCGCTATTTGTTTTTCCTTTTCTTACACTTAATTACGCAGAATTAATTACAATAGATTGCTAAAAAAGTTTCTTTGAAGCTTTCTTCCCCTTTTTGTTCCGTTATATTAAAACAAATTTCAAGGGAAATTCAACATTTTAATAAAAGTTTTACGCAGTTTTTGTCAATATCATAGAAATACGAGTGTTATTTATAGTTTATAGAAAATTTGTTTAGAAAACATTAGAAAGCTTTTGAAATGATTGCGAAAAATTGTATGGTTTCATTTAAAGTTATGATTTTCTGTCATTACAATTGAGAAGGTTACAGATTGTCGTAAATTAGTAGTAAGGTATATGAAAGTAATATATATATATATATATATATATATATATATATATATATATATATATATATATATATATATATATATTGTGATTCATACGTTTTTTCAATCTTAAAATTTTTCTCAAAAGTTTAATTTTCTGTCGTTACATATGTTCATCAACTCTATTTTTCAAAGAATTGCTTTTATAATTTATTCAAATCATTCAAAGAAACTTTTTCACCAATAATCATTTGACAGACTGTGATCTTAACTTTTCTCTTTAGCTCTTTTAGTTCGTAAAAGAGTAGATACTGAAAAATTTACAAATTTTTACTTGAACGTCTAATTTACAAAGTTAAACGCAAAGGGGATAAAACGGTCTACAGCTAAATGTCTAATATAAACTAATCATCGCCATTGAAATATTCACAGTCAGTTATCATTTTCAGATTTCGTTTAATCCACAGTCTCTCTCTTAGAACACTAGAACATAATAGTCTGATATCATAATAAAAGCTCGCTCATTATCGCAACCATAAAATGAACTTACGAAACATAGCCTTAGGTAGAAGTTTTTGTTCGTTCTGTTTTTATACAGAAAAAGCCATTATAATAATCTCTATGCGGTTACTGAGACGTTCGGCATAGCTCTCTAAATTTGTTCTTCAAATGGGAATCGTCTTAATTCGTTTTTTTTTTTTCTACAGTGGTTCAAATGTTGTAAACAGCGATTTGGTTAGCGCCAATTGCACACAGCTTATTTGTATTTTACAAAAAATGTTCCATTGCCTTTTTTTACAGATAACGAAGCTTTTGATTCAACGCAAAGTTTACAAAAGATATGTGTGTTGTTATGAAAATTATTTACAAAATTTGTAATTTTACAATAAATTACTGATCGTGATTGTAAAAAAGACGTTGATAAATAGTTTTTCTTTTTTCGACATGTTTGTAATATCACAAAGCTTTGTCTTATAAATAATATTTTTATAATACAGACCACTTGTTATTTATTTACGCGACCATAAGTACCCTATTTCGCTGTTGTGAATCGAGTTTTTGTTTATTCACGCCATACTCAGTAGTGTCAATCTTATGCAAACCAAAAATTTCTTTGCTATTTTCATTTAAAATTCGAGGTTTTTTAGACTCGCGAAACATTATTAAATATGAGGGCTAAGCCACTTTTACGCAAACGATACATCTTTGTTTGAATGAGGGAAAATTCAGAGTCAGCGACGAATGTATGCGCACCTCCAAGATTTTATCACCGGCACGTTCTCAGCATAGTTTAAACGCTCTCACTTTCTATTTTTTTTTATCATTAATGTTAATCTAATCGAGCTACAGCGCTCGCGAGTAAGTATGTATATGATATGTCCAATAAAATAATCACTATAAATGATGATGTATATGTATACGATGTTAGAATAATAATAAGAAACTCCTAGATTTACCCAGCTGCTTGTGCCAGCCGAACAATGTCGATTTATCGACAGCCTCTTGATTAAGTACAAAATCTTTTGAAATTTTTTTACTGAATTTGTGTGCCTGAGGAATATTACTTTTGGACTAATCGTGTCAAACAGTTATTGATATATCTTTTTTTTTAATACTTGTTCAATGACGGAAACTGATTCATAGCAAACAAGCCAAGTTACCAATCATTATCAATACCACCTTTCTCTAAAATATGGATTGTACTCTCGTCTATAACAATTCTCTTTATACGATATGTAATAACGCCTTGACTAATTTAATAACAATCATAAACTCGTTTGCGTCTTATCCTTGTCACTTATTGAAATAAATAAAATGAACAGAGACTGCAATATCTATTACATGAAAATTTTAAATTATTTTAGAAAATATGCAATTTTACGCTAAATTACTGACTACTCTCTTAATTATTTCTATCGTTGTATGTTAAAACTGGATCATATAACAAAACTCAAAGTATCACTGAACAATCGGATCAAAAATTTAATTCTTAGGCAATTTATGAGGCTACTAGATAGAATAAACTAAGCAAGCACAAGCCAGCTGCAAACAACTGATATTAGAAGTCAAGAGCAAATTGAAAGCAGAAACTTCTTGCAACCGGAATTCTTTTAGAAACAATTAAGCTTATACATATTGGTATTCATTGCAGCACAGTACATTTAGTTTACGAAGTCTGCAGGTATACATAAAACAATTCGTTCCAGAGCGCAGACTCGATTACAATATATGTACAGAGAAATATGTCTGTTAAACCGCGTTGCAGTGCAAAGAATACGTGGAATGTTCGCGAAGACATGTTACTATATGATCCTAATAGCTGGATAAAGTCAATCACTGGGTATATCGCGAAAACTATACAAGTATTACTTAGTACCTTATCATTCTATTGAGATATTATGCGATTACGTAAAAAAATACGCTTCCATACAGTAAAGTTTATTCGATTGATATTACAATAGTAATTTTCGATACTAGTGCGAAAGAGTCTATTCTCACACGAGTGGAGAATCATCTTCCGCACGTGTATCGAGCTCCGTTATGCGATTCAGGGTACGTAAATCATAACTTTAACAATTTGTCAAATAAGTAAGGTTATCCTTTACGTCCACTGTATTAAAAAGCCTATTTTATACGCGAAAACAATTTTTAATCATAATATTCCTGCTTGCAATTTGCTCTCGATGAAACAAAGCTATGGATACATTTCAGTATACGCACAACAATTTTCTATATGAAAAATGTACTAACTATTACGGGACGTAAGAGTTTTTAGAACCTATTAACAGCGTTTGTTTATCATATTATTCGATTTTTCACTAACAAGTGCCGATATGTTACAGTCAATCTTTTTCAGAGCTCTTGGATAAATATAGCTTATTGCCTATTACAATTGTTCGATACTACGCACAAAGATGCGAATCATTCATCATTTCACCTCTAATACGACCTTTCCTTTTATCTTTCGGTTGTTTTATCACGAGCTCACCAGTTTTGCTATGATTGCATAACAATCTGAGTAAGATCTCATGGAACTTTAATAATGTTCAATAATGAATCTCCAAAGTATGAGATTATTTTTGTAAGCTGTTGTATATGATTTCTTCAACGACTTGGTAAGCGATATATGTCAACAACCTCTAAAATGTGTGTATGTATAGTACGCATGTATGTATGGATGAAATAAAAATTGAGCGAGTATTATCCGTCTATGCACGCATTGCAGAATCAGAAAACAAGAAAAATGGTTAATAAGAGATCGATTTCAAACTGTAGAAAACTCAAAAGTTGAATTTATCTCAATAACGGTTACTTTGAAATATAATATGTCTCGCAAAAATTGATACAGCGTTTTTTTTTTGCTTTTATATTGCTGCAACAAGTGCTTTCTATCTATCGTTGGCCTGCAATTCATAATGTCTATATTACTGATGCTAAGAGTCTATAGATTATATTTCATTGGTATAAAGCAAAAAGGTATATCATCATGAGATACAAATTCAGTCCGATATTTCCATCGAAATTTGTGTTTCGCTTGAGTTAACTCGAAGGCGCATACTTTTCCGAGAAAAGTTTATTTTTAAATATTGATGTTGACATCAAGAACAATACATATCTAATAGTTTTTCGTCTTGTTATTGCATCGTTATATTCCCTCGTGTTTTTCACTTGAATTGACAGATTATTTTAAAATGTAAGTTGAAAGTAGTTTGCGCGGCTTATGAGCCACTCGAAAGTGTTTTACATTAAAAATTTGACACTTTAATACAAGATTTTTTTCTTTAATAAAGTACCTAGAGCGTGCGATTCTTTTCGCCATTATTATAAAGTAAAAATTTCGAAGACCCTTAGCAAAAAATGGTGACGTAGATAGAAGTACCGTTTCAAAGTACAAGAAATTGGTCTTCAGAGTTGATTCAAAGAAAATTATGTAACTACAAGTGTATCAACATTGGTCACAACCTCTTTTTATATAATCTCGTAACATTCTTGCACTTTCTATAATGTGAGTACACCAATGAAAACATGTTACATATTGACAGATATTTGTTTGTCGACTGTTTACAAAATTTAAGATATTCATTGACACAGAATATTTTGCAGACAGTTAAAAAAGAAATATTTTATTAGACTTAATTAGATGTTTTCTCGGTACAGACAACATGCGCGTAAGTGAGAACTTGTTTGTTCTCGATCCATGTGCGAGAGAAGCTGTTCTTCTACGTACGTCTCATACGGCGCAACCGTCGGTTACTTCATTTAATTATTACATTTTACTGTTCAGCGTGAAAATTTTTAAACACTCTTTATCCAATATTATGGTATTAAAATAGTCTTTTCATTTTGTCTCAAAATGAGCTTTGGATTAGAAGCTTCTTATGTAAATGCAGTATTCACTAGAAGTATTAACTAAAAACTTTCGAACCGCTTTGTATTCCTAACATACAATTCTTACGCAGGTATAAGTTGACTCATAATTATGCAAATAGACATCCCTGGTTAGAAAAATTATATAAAATTAAATCATAACGAGTGACAACTGATTACATACATTTTTTTACATCTGATTTGAAAACAAAACCAATTAAAAAGACAATAATTATTACACCAAATAAAATATACAATTACCATATTCAATTATATACAATTCATGCATTAAAATTTCGATATAAATACGAATCTAATTTCGTAAAATAATTATTCGATTCTTATTTATAAAACACATCTAAACATTTTTAATCACTGTATTTTCTAGCCAGGGAAATTCATCGCTCTTATTGATTCAGCGACAAATTCACTGATTACCAATTTCTACCATCTTTAACGGAGACATTTTGAGTTGCTTGATGATTCTAGTAAAACTCACACTTTCGTTTGACACACTTAGCGGTTCCTTTCAAATGTAGAGGATAGCGTGTGCGTTTTTCGAAATGAGTCTTTCGACGACTCGATAATTGTGTTTTCGCTTTATTCTCGCACTTAGTAGAGCTCTTGCATAGTAAAAAAATCGTTTAAAAACAATGCAATTAAAAACCATCTAAAATATACGAACAATAATGAAATGTTGCTAAGGATACCGTCTACGTTGCTTTCAAATTACATAAAATCGCGGATCCTTAACAAAAATCTTATACTTTACTTGCAGTTCTACAAACTGTATTCTTTGATCAGGGATGTAAATTTAAATCGTTTTGAGCAGTTCTACTCCTTGTTACCTTACTTTGGTCCTCTAAAAAAGAACACGAAAAAATTTGCTTTCTACTCCCGAAGCTCTTGGGATTTACCACCGTTACGAAGATTCATCACAAATGATACGTACCTACGTACGTATCTTAACTCATCAGCCTCGACGATTCACCGTGTCGAACTTTCTTTGGATACGAATCTCACAATGTTCCTGTGTATTATTTCTCTCGAGATGCTTACAAGAAGACTGAATGAGTTTGAGGCAATTCGAGAGTGGCTATACTGGCTATTAGTAACGCCGCTGCAGTCAATAATGCGGGCGCGACCAAGGGAGCGCCTACAAGAGTCTGATAGGTTGCCGTCCCTATCAGACCGGATATTCGAATACAAGCTGCCATCAATCCAAATCCAGTACATCTGTATAATGTGAATTGATCAATATTTAATAGGGTATTCAACAAATATTTATACATTTGATTGAAGTTCTACGAAGTAAGATGTCGCATATTACCTTAAATGAGTAGGGTAACACTCTACTGTTACCAAAGTCAATGCTGTCCAAGCTATGGCAAAGATTGCGATGAAGCCACCTTCAAAGCCAAGGACGGCTGTGCTATTTGTACTGACCAGCAACAAGCAAAGTGAAACGATGGAAGAGAGGAACAATGAAACACCTACAACAATGGGATTCGTTTTTCCTTTAAATCGGTGTGGAAAATAACGCGGTTCTCAAAGAAATTCACAGGAGGAATCGTCTCAAAAGATAACTGGAAAGTTAGTTTACTATTCACTTTTGAAACGTTTGCTCCAGAAGTTAAACATTTTAATAAAATTAATTTATCTTTGCGTGAATCATTAAGACTAACCAATCATTTTTGGCCGCTGAAGAACTGTAAGTGCCAGTCCAGCCAAAGCAGCCGCCGGCACGAATGAGAGTTGGGCCACAAGATGACCGTGCAGTGCTTCCTCGATGTAGATATTGTAATCCAAATCGAGAGTGGGGCACGGGCCGCTTAAACTGAGCTCCGTATTATTTTCTAGTTTGCATCTAGTAAAAACTTGTGCAGAGAGATCGGTGTCGATAAATCTATAAAACAAAAGACAAGAGTCACGTTCCTGTTTTCTTTCTTTTGAGAAAAATAAAAATCTAAATGTATGCCAAACAACTCACTTTGAATCGACAATTATACTATCAGTAAAGTGCGTCTTACTAGATTTTATACTACTAAACTCCACTGACTGGAAGGTGCAATTATCAAAGTCTACATGACTGAATATTATTTTAGAAAACCTAAAACAAAAAGAATGCATACAATTTTATTAATTCAGTCGAATAGGTAATTTAAATAAATACTGATTACAATAAACATATGAAGAGGCTTTCTTACTTGCAATTCTGGAACTTGGAATCTTTATATTTAAGATTTTCCAAAGACCCACTGAAAGTTTGGCCTACATATTCCTCACCAACTAAACTCTTGGTATGATTTTCGTATTCAATCGATCGCAAAAGTTTAAGATACTCGGGACACCATACCATCAGTCCATATAATCTGTAAATATACATTCTCGTGACTGAAACCCCTATAGCATTGTATGCGTGCAATATGCACATACTGTACACTTACCCAAATGCTGTAGCTGACCAGATGACTAGAAGCACTACTGTCACTTTTAAGTGAGGAGCGGAAAACAACTCCAAGAAAGAACTCCAAAACTGCAAAAAGAACACATTACTCAAGATTGTGATATTACAGTTTACCTGTTTCATTGAGCGCACCATCGTCTGACGATTATACCTACCATTTCAATAGAACACATGATGTCTGCCAAGACACTTGTATTGTGATTAGCCGGAGAAGGTGGTGCCAAACCACGTGGCCTTTTATTCGGAAGCTCTAGTTCAGAGAGCTGGTATTGCGCTCCGGCAGCACTCTTTTGTGCATTGTTCTTCTTGTAGATTTTCTGATAAACCATCATAGCCTCGACGTCACGGCCAGCCTCGACGAGGTACCGCGGACTTTCGGGCAGGAATATGAGGCCGACGGTGGCGCATAACGCGGGCAGGCAGCAGAACAGCAGAAAGCGGTGCCAGGCGCTAAAGTGTTCCTTGTTTTCGAGGACGACCATTTCACCGGTTGTCGGGACAACAGCCCAGGCAAGCAAAGCCGCGTAGACTCCACCTAAAGCACCCGCTCCAACCAGCATTCCGATCCACTTGCCACGGCTTGAGCGCGGACAGCATTCGGCCAGATAGGCGAACGCTAGCGGCAGCGAGCCTCCGACTCTATTTTTACGTTAACAAAACAATAAAATAATCATTAGAAAGAAGCTGCATTAAATTAGTCTGATTTGCTTCCATTTTTCTATCTGGTTTGGTAGAAATATTTGAAGTTCAGTAAAATACGACAAAGTGAAATTTACTCACCCCACTGCAGAGCAAAATCTAGTGGTCATGAAGGTTCCATATGTAGGCATGAAGGTAGCAACACCACTGAATAGAGCATGAACAGCCATTGCCGATAGCAAGGATCTTCTTCTTCCTAATCGATCCCCTAAACCACCCCAGCAAATTCCTCCAAGAGCCAGGCCCATCAAAGTTATGTTGCCTGGAATTTCAATGAGATATGAAACATGATAAAGTTCAAGGCAAGAAATTGCAACAGCATGGTCTAATTTTTATTATCATTGAAAATTGAATTACTTTTAAGATTAGATTTGAAAGAATTGCGATATGTGTTATAGATTAAAATTTCAAATGCTTACCAAGCCATCCTTTCTCACTGTCCTCAATGCAGAGTTCAACTTCTGCACTTGGTAGAATGTACGGTACAACAAAAAACTCTACTGTATCAGCAGCAAGACACAGGCCGACATAAAATGCTGCTAGTGCTTGAAAGTATCCAACTCCAGCCTATGATAAGACAGAAAGATAGATTTGAAACATTTATTTTTTATGAAAAATCAGGTGTAACATTATGCAGAAATAGCAGAGAATATTAAGTATAATTAGTCATTGGCAACTCAAACTATACATGTTTGAGTTATTGTACTGTAATTGATGATTCGCAATACTTGCTAGATGATAGATAATTGATAATAAATGGAATTTAACCTCTCAAATCTGATAATGTATAACTGCGCCAAGTAAGTAAAAATCTTGAAAAATACAAAAAATAAAATATTACTTTTTGTGCTTTTTAGTTATTTTATTTTCTCAATTAAATTGATGATTAGTTAAATTAGCATTTGAGTCTAGACATTTTTAAATGTTTAATACAAAACACATTTCTAACCCTTTGTTTCAAGACAGAATACTGAGAGATGAATCATCTTAATTAAGGTCTTGAAAACGTCATTATTCACTTGTAACCGGACAAAAACCCATACAGACTCTGCATTTTAAAATACAACATGGGAAGACTACATTCTCAACTCTTAAAAATTAACAACAAATATTTACTATATAAATAAC
Source organism: Nasonia vitripennis (assembly GCF_009193385.2). NCBI lineage: Eukaryota > Metazoa > Arthropoda > Insecta > Hymenoptera > Pteromalidae > Nasonia > Nasonia vitripennis. The sequence continues at coordinate 9,655,513 of NC_045758.1, read as the reverse complement.
AATTCAACACCTTCATAAATATTCAAATAAGCATTCACTCAACAATCTCTCATCTACAGCCAGCTATAAGTTATTAATAAAAACTTGCAACAATTACATAAAAGTGTATACATATATATGCGGGAGGCTTTAAATAACCGCAATTAACTTGGCTTTCTAAACTTATTACAAATGCGCTTTCGATTCGCTTTAAAACGCAACGTCCTAAGTATACACAATAGCAGAAGAAAAAAATCGATTCCCTTAGCAACTCGAAAATTCCGCACTATAGATATAGGCTCCAAAACCATATAAACAGCCTCCGCGCGGATTCCTTTGTTTGCAAACAGTGTGCTTCATCTCGAAGTGCGACCCGTCATTCGAAAACTAACTAAGTAGCTCTCTTCTATCGGTTCGCAGAAACTCGGGCCAAGCACCATTCGCACTAATGCGGAAAAGTCTCGTTATAACTATAGAGTATAGAACTCATCAGATGCAAAAGGAAAAAAATCATTCGGCGGAGATGCACGCACATCTCTCCATTGTTTCCATAACCTCAAACCAGAACAGCAGGCAGCAGCACACAACAGAGTTGGTAGGTATACAGTAGTGAAAGCATAAGAGCGAATATATGCGTATATAATTACAGGAAAATCCTCGAGGTAGGTCGTCGGTTCCCAGGGGGGAAACTTCGGCTTGACGAAGGAGTCGTCGAGGACCTCCTCCATGGCTTGCGAGGGAGAGTTGGCGACGTATAAGAAGATAAAGTATAGGTGTGCGGAAAAGAAAAGACTATGCACTGCACTGCACACGGACAGACGCGCCCTTCCCCGAAAAAGTGTAGCGCCACGCACTACTGCTGCACACAGCCGATTACACTCGTCGCGATAAAGTGGAGTAAAAGAAGCTGCTGCGGTCGAGTGGCCGCCGGCGGAGGTCTTCAGACATCCTCTACACTGTGATACGCTCTGGGAGAGAAGCTGAAGCTGTGTGCGTAGGTATAAGTATACGGAGTAGAGGCTCGCCGCTCGCGGCAAGTCAGCCGAGCCGGACTGCGCTCGCTGCTTTGTTTTCTCGCGCTCGTGCAGTGGCTTGTTGCGAGCGAGTGGAGTAGCTACTGTACTATACTGTACACTGCACTTTCTCCGTGCGGGTGCGCGCGCGAGCCGCGAGACATACACTTATTGTGTCTGTAGTAGTATCTTCAAGTCAGTGTATGCTATGCATATCTATATATGTATCGCGCGAGGGGGACGAGAGCATATATCGCGCGTGCTAGACCGGTTGCGGGGGTGTAGGCGCGCGTGAGACGGGGGGTGTATTTTATAAAGTTTCGATTTTTCTTTTCACATCGGTCTTGTTATTATACGCGCCGTCAGTGTGCGAGCTTCGCTGGTATACTAATTTCAGCTGATGCTTTTCGCCGATATAACTCCATCGCGAAGTTTCAACGGTTTTCAATTAGACCGGTCATAAAAATCTATAAATATTCATAGATTCATAGCCGCGCGCCATCATCAAGGTATTTATATTGAAATGTATGCGCTCGGCGCTTTTAACGTGCCACCTATATACTCTTTGTGTCACTGCTCTCTGTCTCCCAGAATCGATTCAAGAGACTAATAATTTTTCAGATAAAAACGCATAACCCACCTGCTTGATTGCGTCCTCGTGAAACTGCGCAAGAAGAGTGGCATCGGAGGAGTTATCAATGAGGTCGTGCTCGGCGGAATCGGCAACAACTGCAGCGACGGCCTGCTGTCCCGAGGCAGTTCCGCTCACCGAACCTGCGCTGCCAGCATTGTTACCACCAGACGAAGTGCTATTGTTGTGTCCGGCAGCCATGGCTATGCTACCCGGCTGTTGACTGTTGTTCTGCTGCTGCTGTTGCATCTCCTCGGTGTAGAGGTGGCCGGCCATTCTAACACCGGCTCGATGATGATGATGATCGCCGTGATGATGATGATGATGATGACCGGAGGACAGGCCGCCCGCCTCGCTGCCCACCAGCCACAGGCTTTCCTCCTCCGACGAGGGCATCACTGCCACAAACCATCTGCAATGCGAACGTGTCGCGTTTTTAGATTTGCTGCATGTAGTTATAGGTTTGTAAGGGATCACACGTGTCTGCATAGATATATGCAGGCGCGCCGATCGATACGAGAGAGCGTTTGTGTATTCAAAGTAAATAGAAGCCGATATGTTTGCGCAAGACTTGTGTGTGTGCGTGTGTGTGCGTGTGTGGAGTAGGTATCGATGCCTAAATGTTTAATCGCGCGCTTGTAAACTCGGCTGTTACGACTCTGTTTTACGAACGCAATGAGCCTTTTCTGTGTTGCTATTATATATACAAGTCTGCAACTAATCGCAACTGACAACGAGCGTATAACCATATGTATTTTGAAAGAACCGATTTTCCGTGATAAAAGAGCGAGTATATAGCTATACACAAGCGTAGGCGCGCATGCGAGAAAATCGAGCGACGAAAAAGTACTGCAGGGATATTTATAAAACGTGCTCGTATGCGCGCGGCCTTCGCTTGTAATTTCACATGGAAAAGGCCGCGGTCACGCCATTCGCGCCCCTGCGAAAGTATAAGGAGAGCGAGGAAAGAGCGCGGACGAGATTCGTTACGGGAGGAGAATTTTTATTACGTGTTAAGTGGCTGCTTCTGAACTTCTTTTTATATAGTTTTTTGACGAGGATGCTTTGTCAAAGCGAGTCCGGGTTCGTTCTCGTACACGAGTATTTGTGATCAAACCATCAAAGAAATAATACAACGCTTTAAACTTTTATCCCCGCGACAGAACGCTAGAAAATTTATTTTTAAGACCACGAGCAACACGCTCGAATTCTCACGAAGCGTCCGGAGGACCAATCCTCTCAGGCCATAAAACTCGCGCGTCCAGTAAATCTAAGCCCTCTGGCGTACCTCTCGATCGTAAAAGATCCTCATGTTTTTTTTTCGCCGTTGAAAATCGAGACACGCTATACTCTGTGTGCAGCGAACAATGCACCACCTCCTCTTCTGTCCATGAGCGAAAAAAAAAATTCGATAAAACGCGAGCGTAAAAATAATACAACAGCCAGTGTGTGTCCTTTGTACGGATCACGTCGGCGTGTGTGCATCGCGGAGATGAATGCGGATTATCGATGAATGCGTGTTTACGTAGAGGAAATATAGAAGCGCGACTGTCGGGGGATTGTTTATTTTTAAAGGTAGCGTCGTAATTTTACGTGTCGCAGAGTATGTATCCGTGAGGGAAGGCTCGTGTAACGAAGCGTCTGGATGACTAAATGACTACTTTTACGTGTGCCTGTTTGATACTCCGATGAATGGCGAATAACGAAGATCGATCCTCAATTTTAGCATAACGATGCGTATATACGATTGTATATTTTCGCTTATCGAAAAGAAGAGAGAGGGAGACCTCGTCACGAAAAAGCTCTCACACGCGAATATAAGTATAGGCGGCTGATGCATACCGATTGTTCTCGTGCAGCTCATTCAAAATGCAAAACTTTCGTGTACACACAATGAGGTCTATCTAACTTTTTAACTCGCTTCGCGATTCACGCACACATGCAGCGCTTACTACATTCGTGCAATAACGAACAGTCCGCGATCGAGGGACTTTATACCGGGCGTCTTATTGAAAAATTAGCAGCTGCTGCGTGATCAAGCCGGCTTCCGCGTGTCTGGACTGCTCGTAAATTGTCGCAAATGCAGCAGCAGCGCAGGCAGTTTCGATTGAAATGCAAATTCAGGGCAGGACTAATATACTGCGGCCGGAAATTTGCATACACAAATGTATATGTATACGTCTTTGCTGCGTACTTACTAACTGACTATCAATTAAAACTTATAATTGCGCCGTCCCCCCCCCCCCTCTCTCACTCTCTCTATCCGTCTATATAAGTGCTTCGGAGAAGATGTTGCCGATGCTGCTGTTGTTGTCGTTGCCTTCGCTCATCGTTGCGGCGACCTCGATCGCGGGGAGAATCGATAATGGCTCGTGATTCATTATATGCGCGCGGCACTGATTGTCATATCTAGAGACACTTTCTTCCGAGGATTAACAGGCTCCGATAGACGTGAGTGATTTGGAATTATCGGCGCGACTCATCTGCGGATCGATATGATTTAATCTGTCCTCGGTGATCTGCATATTCTGGGTTATTATCGCAGGACACTATCTCGCCGGTTTTTATAGATGTTATATACGAGAAAATGCGACGATTATTTGCAATAAGACACTCTCGACACCATCACTCGATAAACAACACTCCGATTAAATCCATCACCGCCTAAAAACTTCTCTCCTCTTCTCGTCCAAGCCTTAACCCTCGAATACCCGCACTTCCAATTAAGCCGAGCAAATAAACGAAGAAAAAACTCTCCCTCGTCTCAAGCACAGCAGCAGCAGCAGCAGCACCGACGACAGCACAAAGACATCAAAGCTCATACGCATCCGCGTAATAATTCCGGTAGACGGAGCTTGCGTTTTGAAAAAAAAGCGCGCGCGCGAGAGTCGAGGAGCCGCTGGAACGACTGCGTGTACGCGATTGATCTCGCGCGCAGCAGCTACTGGCCCTCCCTCTCTCTCTCTTTCTCTGGTGCACCTTATACTCTACCGCGTCTGCGCGGCTAATTAGCCGCTATATATTTTGCTGAATAAACGTCGGTGGCGCGGTGACGCGCGCCGCAAAGCTGCATTGTATGAGGAGAGAGAAAGCGATCGCGTGCGACTACATAATGATTCCTGTATTCGCCGGGGATTATTTGCATATCGTCTCTGTGAGGTTTCTCGCGCGTGTGATCTTGAAAAGTCGAGGAGACGCTGATGTGTACTGTTGGTTTTCGAGATGTCGAGTGTAGATTGCGGCGGTGTAGCCAAGTTTATGGATTAATGTATTCGTATAATAGAGTTGAGAAAAAATCTCGCGGGTGTTCATTGCTCAATTAGTGAAGTACTGCATTAACGAGGGGACATGGCTTGGAATTTTTGCAATTTATCTGCTTCAAAGCCGTTGAATGAATATATAAAAAAAAGCCGGCGCAGTAGCTCAGAATTTCATTCGAGGCGCTGGCTAAATGTCTCTTTGATCCTCCCTCGGCGCGAGTATATTTTCCTTTACTCTAACTCCTCTTTATTCCGGGTATAATACACGCTACTCTTTTATTCTTACTTGCGCAGGTGCTCGTCGCGTGTATACTTTATACTCCGAGCTTACTCGACTCTTGTTCTCTTTTTTTCTCGTACTAGTAGGGTGAAAAGCTTCTTTTTCAAATTTGCGTTGTGCATAATACTCGGCGCTTTTACTCAATCCTAATCGAATAAACCCATTCATCAGTAAAACTTGGCTCCGAAATTCCAACAACAATTTTCTCCCTCTAACACGCCCCGCCTAGCTCCATATAATCTTATCTCACCCACTACACCCGCATATACACCCACCTCGCTATATATTCTTTCCACTCGACTCTCCACTCCCTCAAACGCGACGAGCTTCACCCTATATACACAGAAACGCTCGCGCGCGACTCGTTGTATCCTTTCCAACGAGCTCGAAAAAAAGAGAAGCTCTCTGCAGAGCTTTGACGCCGAGGGGAGTCCCTCTCTCTCTCTCTCTCGTCGCGGAGCATAATTGACATTGAGATTTTTTCTCTCTCTCTCTCTCTCTCTCTCTCTCGGGCGCGCACGACGTTTTGCGTGATTGCGCGTTATTATATACGCGCCGGGCTGCGAGATTTGCATGAATTTTCGAGAGCCCCAGAGAAAGGCGCTTTGTCGTCGCGTGTATATATATATATGTATGTATGTCTCTCGTGCGCACGAAGGCCGTCTTTGTAATATGCGCGAAGGCTCTGCGAAGGTACACGCGCTTGTATTATAATATACTTTCGGAAAGTTTTTCGACCGACACGAGAAAGATTTCGTCCTTATCGCGTCGAGCGCTGTGTGTTTTGCAGAAGATGATGATGCGTTGCATAATTTATTTCCGAGGCATCAGCGTCAAATTTTTTTACGCTCGATTATCTGAGCGCGGCTTCTCGTAATTGATCTATTTTAGTATTACACACGCGGCGTTGAAATTGTCTCAATGAAATCGATCGCACATAGGCGTGGACTACTTCTGTGCTGTACATACGTATATATTCGCGATAGGTAAAATTCCGAGCTTGTATTATCCCATCAGCAAACTTACTTCTTAAGCGCCTCGAAAAAGTGCATCTCGGCTGGAGCTCCTGCAGCGACACTTATTTGCCAAACTCACAGTAGTTCACTATATAAACAACAATAAGCACAAGACCGTGTGATATCACAGTCGAAAAGCTCGATCCGGCTTCGAGCTCGGAAGGAGACCGACTGACATCGCACACAACACACCTGTTCCCCTCTTTCTCTCTCTCTCTCTCCTCGTCGGAGTATATATGTATAAGGATATAGGTGCGTGTGCGCGGCGCGTACGCAGGCGTCAGCGAGATATCGGGGCAAATGTTTGAGGAGCTGCTCTTCGATAAGCTTTTCGCTCTCTCTCTCTCTCTCTCTCTCTCTCTCTCTCTCTCTCTCTCTCTCTCTCTCTCTCTCTCTCTCTCTCTCTCTCTCTCGCACACGAGTCTGAATTTTCGCGCCCACGCTTTCGCATCAGCTATGTGTATGTATTGTACGACTGAAATGCTCTGATGTCTCTCTTATGTGTGTGTGAGCTGGTCGTGATGTATCGCGCGAGAAAGAGCGATCAATAATCGCCGTTCGTGTGAGCGCTGATAAGGAGAGGCACGAGTTGGACGCTTACACTGTGTTTCGAAGATTTTTTAAATAGCCCGCGCTTAAGATTCGCCCGACTTGTATTTTTTCGAGGCGAATTCATTCATTGTATACTCAAAGTATGGGAGAAGAATAAGAAACACGAGTTCATTCTCTTCCTTCCACGCGTAATTACGTGCTTTAGTAGGCAGTTAACGTCCGACTCGGTGCGCGGCAAGGTGACGATTTCAGGCTCACTTTAACGGTCAAGTTCATTACACGCGCGCGGAATAATTCTCGCGGCGAAGGAAATTGCACGAAAATAACTCGTAGGTAGGCAGGCATAAACGGAGAGGTTTATGGCACACGTACGTGTACATATCGCGCGCTATATTCGTCGCGTTTGTTTTTCGACGATATCAAATCGATGACTCGTTCTCGCATATATAAGTGCGCGCCTATTGTCTCTGTCTTTGTGCTCGCACGTTTATTGATGCACTATATATTATGCAATTATACATACTGTGTCAGGCGCGTTATCTCCGAATGTAATTTCATCGGTGATACGCGGCTGCACGATAATGTGTCAATTTTAAATCCGTGTGTGAGTGTGTGACGTGAACATTTTTAATTTTCCATAGTACAATATTAGCAGACACTCCTCGTGTACGACTCCGGAATAGAAAAAGTACACAAGCAACCACTTACAGATAAGACCCAATTAAACACTCTCGCGAACATCGAGCTCGAGTTTCGGCGCCTCCTCGAATAGACACACTATAACATACGCCCGATCGCATCTGATAGTGTCTCTGCACAAATCCGCATCCTTACATTAATAAATCATCGAGCCGCGAATTCCGCGATGAGCCAGTAAATAAGTTTTCCTTCGCGCCTCGCCTCTTTTCATTATCGGCAAACAAAAAGACGTAGTACATGTACGATTGAAAAATCGTGCCGTAATTTCGCGGCGTATGGAAGAGCGATAAGAGCGAGCGTACGTGATTTTTCGAGTGTGTGCAGAGCAATGTATCTCGCGTGTGTATTTTTGTCAATAATCGATACGATAGCGTCGAAGTGTGAAAATCGCGTTGCTAAAGCTCTGGGTATGGGTGTTTCTTGGAAAAGAGTTACATAGACATGTAATGTTATAAGCCCCGTGATTATAATAGCGCCGCGCGAAAGCTCTTCGCGGGGATGCTGCAGCGAGTGTTCGCTCACATAGTATGTATATGTAGACTCCAATTTCACTTTAATTAATTGAAAGCTGCCGTCTCGCGCGCGCTGCGTAACAAAGAACGGCCCTGTGATTAAAAAAGCGACTAAAAAAGATACTCATCCCCGTACGTTTGTAAATTTAAAAATTGAAATGCCTCGTTATACTCGATGTATACGGCGTATAAAATTTCAGCCGATTACGGGCTCAATCGGCAGCTTGTAAAGACCATCCTGTGCGGAAGTTCGTCAGCAGCAGAGCGTATTTCGCATCTTTTCGCGCGGCAGACGTTTTATCGCGACGGGACGCTTGCCAATGAGCGGGGGAGGGAAGGTCAAGGCTTTCGTGCACGCGACGATGCTTGCAACAAGATATATTTCACTCGCTGTGTGCAGTGTAGTGTGCGCCGTTACCGACTACTTTTCCACGAGCTTTTCGCAAAGGCCTTGGCGCCGAGATGACGATGTGCGTCGATGGGATGCCAGTGATTGGCTAACGTTTGCGTTTCGAGATGTATATACCTGTGGCTCTTTTGTATTTTGGCGACGAATAAGCGACGCCGTAATCAAGTCTGTACAATACGAACTAAATGAGTGTACACGCGCGTGTACAATCGTGAGAGAGAGAGAGAGAGAGAGAGAGAGAGAGAGAGAGAGAGAGAGAGAGAGAGAGAGTGAGTTTACCTCTGCGTCGCGAGAACTTCCCGATTCGAACGGTTCACTCGAAGAAAGCTATATACTGTACTCTGCACGTGTCCAAACGACGGCTGTAATTAAAGCGCAAATCAAATTGACAGCCCGAGTACGATGCTGCGCGCTGCACACAATATACGCACGCGTATCGCGTGCAATTCCGCGGGAAACGCAATAATCGAAATGACCCACATTCGTCGGTCCTTATCGCCGGGACTTTTTTTACGCTGGGATAATTGGCGAACAAAAACATCGCCTATACATGTGCATGCGACATCGAAGTCGTTATCGAAGCATTAGTTTCGCTACGACGAGTATATTATATAGTCGAATTTTCGCGCTCGCTGTGTGAGCTTTAAGAAGTGACTGCAACCGTCATTATTGACGGAACTATGGAGCACGTACACGCGTTTGTTTTCGCGAAAGATAGAGATAGAGAGACACGCGTCGCTGAAAAGTTTAAAGGATCGTAAAGTTGAGCCGAGATGCGTTCCCGATATAAAGTTTTCGAAAAAGAACAATCGATTCGATGTAGCTCGCGTTACGCGACTGATGTACAGTAGCAGTTGGATTACGCAAGTGGAATAAAGATACACATTGTACCTTATACGAGTTATGAAAGATGTTAGCTACTTTTCACTGCGTAGAGATGAAACGTAAAGCAGGTCACCTACGCATATAATAAAAACCGCCAACGACTTCTTCGTTCGCTATTATATTACCGAGAATTAGGAGCTGATAATACCACACTTTCTTTCTGAAATTGGTCTCGCGGACACGATAATTATCATCCACTCTCGGGGATGGATTAATTTTTTCTTCGCTTCCGCACACTTCGCACACTTTTCGCGCAATAAAATGAGCGGGAAAAAACGGGGCGATGCGAAAACTGTTTTTATCGCCTTACACGTGCGGAGGAAATTATAAAACTTTTCGCTAATTGAGCGTAATTTCGTCCCCTCCCTCTTTCAAGATAAAGTTTTATCTACCGCGGAGAGACTGCTGCAGTTGCTTCGAATTCAATTTTTTTCCTCTCTCTCTCTCTCTCTCTCTCTCTCTCTCTCTCTCTCTCTCTCCATCTAATATCGCGCGCTTTTTTATTTTCTTTCGGAATACAGCTCCTTCTACGTATACCTTTTTCTTATATAATAAAAGAGAGTGTATATGAAATTTTTACGTAAAGCTCGCCTAGATCGTACAAGTCCGAAAAATACAAAAAAGGTGTCGTTCGTGTACTTGGTAAAAAAGTTGAGGTCTATCTCGAATTTTTCCTAAAATTCTCAATCGAGAGCCAAAGTCTCCCGCGCGTAACCCCCCACGTCGAGCTCGTTTATAGAGAAGCCGGTACAGTGGTAAACGCCGGCGTTCCATCGGTGCAGAAGAGACAGCCACGGGCGCCGATCGTTAAATCGCGCCCTCCTACTTTCTCCCTCTCTCCGCTATCCTCCGGAATAGAGCTTTACGTGTATCTTACCTGGTTGAGAGTTGATTTCCGCGATATCAGCAGCGCGCGCGTCTTCTTCTCCCTCTTCTCTCTCTCTCTCTCTCTCTTTCTCTCTCTTGGCCTGATTGTGTGCGGGGGACTGGGCTGCGAGAGATATTTTATTTTATTCACTCGCGATGCTCGATGTTTGTCGTCCTTTAGATTCTGTAGCCCTGTGGATAGAAGAGATGCTCGGTGTTATTGTAATACTTTTTAGAAAGGAATATATAGGGCTGGCAAGTATGGATGTATCGGCGCAATCAACTAAAACGAATTTGTGCACGAGTGTGTGTACAGAGCAGTCGATGCATATCGAATGTAATTTTAGAAATTGCAAGCCAAGTGGGCTACCGATGGATAGCCGATTCGATTGAAAGTCAATATTGAACTTCAAAATTATTTACTCTATTCCGCCGGAATCTTCGCTGTTTGAACAGAGGAGCTTTATTTTTATCTCTATACTATGTATTACTATATGGGTACGCGTTCTATATTATTCGAGTCGAATTGAATCTATTAACGCTAGATATAGACGTAGAGAGACGCAGAGACATATAGTATATAAGCGACGCGCTAATGTACCAACAGTTTAGATACTAATCCATACATTGTAAACCGCAAGAGCCACTTCGGCTTCGCTCATGTTTAAATGGATCAAGGCATAAATACCGATGGTGAATTATGCATACCGGCTGCGAGTGTAAATTATTATAACTGCCGGAAATGATGCGTGCGTTATTATTGTTATTTTTTTTTTCGAGCAGCGCACAAAGCACCTTTAAATTAAGAGCGAAAGTCCCGATTTGTCACAGTCTACGAAAATATATCGCGGGTTTGCTAAGTGCGAGAAACGTTTGGCGCATTATGCAGAGTTTCGCGTTCGGGGGGCAGCGTGCCAGGAAAGAATTTCGAGTTTTCGAGCTAACTACCGCAATGCCAATGCCAAATACTCTCACGACGAGCTGTCCCAGTGGCTCACGAGCTCGAGTATATTTTCGCGCGGCCCTTTTTGCACTTTCGAGGAAAAAGAAAGAGAATGTATTAGCTTGCTCGTTATTTTAAAGTTTGTAAACAAAAGCGTCGGCGTTTCAAGAGAGGCACATCGGGATGAATATTTCAACTGAGCAAGTGTACCATTACATTCAACAACGAACGGCCAAACCTACCCCGCAAATCAATGCTCGCGAAAGAGTTCACGAAAACCTAATAGAGCGCGCGGCATGAAATCGATAAGCCCGCGACATGCCAACCTCGGCGCCTCATGAAAAATTCCTCGAACAATTAGCCCCCGCTCTTTATATTGCACACACACGAAGCGTCGAACATTCCGCCATCGGGAGCACGATTCGGCCAAACTTTCATTCAACAATCCGCCCAAAGCCGAGAGCTTTCGGGGCCACTCCGATGTACATCCCCGGAAACAAAGAAGCAAAAGCTCTCTCTCTCCCTCTCTCTCGCGGTTCATCGACCAGCATTTACCTGCTCGGCGTCGATCCCAGGCCGTCGACGAAGTAGCGCACTTTTCCGCGATCACTTCGCGCACAATCTCCGATCCACTTTGACGGAATAAGAGAGAGCTGAAGCAGCGAGCGAAATAAAAAAAAAACAACAATCCACACGACACTACCGAAGAAGCAGTCTCTCAAGCACGGCGCACGATGCGCAAGCACTGGTTGCGCTTGCGGCGGAGCTTGGCCAGCTGCTGAGCCTTGCGCTCCTGCACCGGCCGCCTTATGGCCGCCACAATTGCCAGGACGATGCGCGCCAGCAGTCCGAAGAACCTGGCCAATGGTTTCGGCGAGACGACGCTGCTCGGCTGCTGTCAGACCAGCCTTTTGCCGCTGCTGCGGTGCTGCTGCTGCTGATGCATGGCTGCCGCGCCGCCCTGACGCCCTGTGCTGCTTCTGCGGCCTGTCTCCTCGGGCATTGGGCTGCGAGAGAAGAGAGAGAGAGAGAGAGAGAGAGAGAGAGAGAGAGAGAGAGAGTGAGAGAGTGAGAGAGAGAGTGAGAGAGAGAGAGAGAGACGGTCACGGCGGCGAGCACGTACTGCGGGGGCTGCGCGAGGTGGAAGATTCGACGGGCGCGCGCTCTCGCGGGCGGTGAGCTTTGTTGTACACGCGCGCACAGGGGGAGGATGCTGCAGTGCCGCTGCAAGCTCGCGCGAGCTTGCGCGGTGAGAGCAAGAGAGAGAGAGAGGATAAGTGAGTTCGCCGGGATTTTGAATGAGGACAGAGAGTGAGATTTCTTTGTACCATGCGCGAACTGGCTAAGAAACTAAAGCCGGAAACTTGCGGAAATTAGGGATTATACTTCCATCATCTTCATTATGGGGGGTGAAAAGTTTCCGAGAGTATACGCTGGTTTCCCTGTATATGCTCGCTTTTCCCGGGAAAGTAAACGAGCGAAGCGCGTGCAGAAAGCTTACGCGAGTGCGTGAAAGCTCTGCTCGAAAAGGGGGGAAAAAGTGACAGTCACCGCGTGTCTCGAGCTGCAGCTCGCGGAACGCACCTTCTCCCCTCTCCCGGGCTTCGTATCGATCGCGGCCGCTTGCTATATTCGCACCCACACACACCGGCGCACGTCCCGGCCATGTGGCACATACATACGCACTCCGCAAGCGCGCCCGCGTATTTATAGAGCGAGCGAGAGAATGAGCGACGTATGCACACACACACACACACACACACACACAGGGCATAATTGATATAGGCTGCACCAGCGACGCTTTTGCGCTATGAGCTTGCAGCGGAATGTCGATGCAAGATTCGAATTGATGTGAGCTTTCATTGATACGAGTTGATTCGACGCCAAAACTGATTGGCTAATTATTCGATAAGATTTTTCAGATTTTCATACAAGAAAGTTCTAAAGTATATTTCAAAGTGAGACTCTCGCGTCCACGAACGCAGTCGGTTCCGCAAGCTCGCGTAGCAGAAGTTGCCATAAAGGTCCCTGTGCAAACTCAATCAGAGTTTGTATGCGGCGCGTAATTAATCGGATGGAAAAGGAAACAGAGCTGCAACGCGGCTTGTCGAACGTGTGGAAATTGAAATTTCCATCGCTGTGCGGGTGAACCGTAATTAATAACTCGGCCCTCTTTACCTCCTGATTCGCTTATGTAAAGTTCATGCAGCGACTTGCACGCGAACGTTTATCGCCCGACTGAAACATAACAGCGACTTCTGACAAATAAATAATTCTAATAGACCTATAAAAATGACTCTGGATGTATAAAAGAAAGCCAGAGCACCTCAGTCGAGAATCCCGATAACTCTCCGCAACGACCTCGACGATAATAATCCCGCGAGCTTCAATTCCAAGCCGACAGAGCAACTCCAAGCTCAGCGAGTTGAAAATTCAGAGCAGGTTTTTCCGGAAATGCCGCTTAATGTCGGAAAAATCTCGACGGCCGTGCGCGCAGAGCATTCATGCGACAAGAGAGAGAGAGAGAGAGAGGAGCAATCGATAAATGCACTCTCTTCTCCCAGAGCCATGCTAGAGCGTCTCGCTCTCTTTGTTTTCGGCTGTCTTTTATGCCCCAGGCTCTTTCTTTTGCCTTCCTTTCTCGTACATGCTTCTGATGCCCGCGGAGGTATAAGTACTACGACCTTTGTGGACCGGGACAATTGTGTCGCTGTAGAATGAGTTCCCGGACGAGAAAAGGCGAAGACGTCGATATATTGAGCTCACTCGACTCGTTTAATTGTTTAATTGTGCGGGGCTGGCTTTCGTGTGTTCGTAGTTTGTTCTTGTTGTCGGAGCTTGTTTTTAGCGGAATGATGGATGATATACGTTTCGTAATGGTCTGTCCGTGTTTGCTTATTACTGTACTTGCGATGTAAGTCATTGATTAGGTTGGGCTGTAAAATTTACATGCTGAAGTTTGGACAAGAACGTGGATGATCAGCCGGTGGTATCAAAACGCAATGTTAATATCGCGTCGAGTTCAAGATCAAACATTTGATCTTCCCTCTAATTACTCTTTCGATTGACTTGTACACACACGACGATTCAAATTAGCCAACGTTTACTTCCCGCAAAGTGCTGTCCCTTAATTGAACGACGCTTTGAATAGGAAATACTTTCTTCATACATAAATTGATAAAACGAACACCGCATCAGAAAGTAGAAAAATCCCGATTCGGTGGAACACTTTTAAACTGCTTCAAGCCAGATCAGCGAAAAGCAAACACGAACTTTCATTTCAAAATCCATATCCTCGCTACTCCATACATACATACAGTCAACACTCCATCAATCTTCGAGCAGAAAAATCCCAGCCCCGCGAGCCATACATCCCACAATTTTCTGAAACATCAATACGGAAACCATCGTTCACACCTCCACGATCCCAAAAAGCCTCCATCACCCTTTTTCCATGAATCAAATTTTCCCTGCGTCATCAAAATTCATAGACAACACCTTCGACCAACCATCACCTACATAAATAGGCTGCTCTGTAAATATCGATTCCGTCTGCGCTCCCTCTTCTTTTTTATTCTTCTTTGCCTGCATCGATTGTGCGCTCCAGCGAGTCTGTGGCGGCATTAGTAAATCATGCCCCAAAATTGAGCGGAAAACACAAAGTGAGCCGCACAGACGGAATTTTCAACGAAGGGATCTCTTGCAAGAGTGAGAGAGTACACGTGAAAGGATGCGATGACTTATGCAGGCTGTGTTATTCTCTTCGCTGGATTTTTTCGGAGAGTTCACCTTGCGAGTCTTGAATGAGAATCTTCTGTTTTTAGAATCTTATGTAATGCGTACATGGGGTGGAATGACTGCGGATGCGTTCGTTTTATGAAAAAGTAACGATTTATTCTTTTCAGCTTAGACGCTATATGTTGATCTTTTACGATTAAGTATAACTTAGGATTCTGCAATAAATCCCACAACATGATAATTTAAAATCCAGTCTATTGTCATCCTCTTCACTAAAATAAAATCTATAAGAACAATTCATTTTCCTAGAATCTCTGTACAATCACAGAATTATTTATACACGATTTGGCTTCTCAGTCGCTGTCGTCGTCTGATACTGCCTTGTCCTCCATTTCCTCCATTTTCTTCATAATCTCCTTTGCAGGGTTAAACACGCCGTTTGTTTGGACGTTGCATATGAAACACCTTGTGCTCTTCTTGTATTGTGCAAGAGCGCACTTTTCGCAAAAATAATGTTTACACCTGAAAAATGATCGCCATATTATCGTTTGAAAAATATGTCATGGTTTTGGTATTAATGTGCTTTAATGTATCAAGGGAAAAACTAACTTCGTCACGACAGGATCTGTAAATCGCTCCCTACATATGAAGCATTTGAAAGGAAGATGTTCTTCATCGCTATCAATCTCGTATTTTGTATCATCTTCGTCGCCACTAGCGTCATGTGTACCAGTCGCTGCTTCACGCTCTAATTGCCACCCCAACTTGTAATCCGACCGATCGTGCAGGAATTTACAACTGTCTGAAAATTACGAAAATACAACAATCATTAAAAGCCACTTATTTCAGGTTAAGGTAAATAATGCAGCAGTACAAACCTCCAAAACCACAAAATCCAGTTTCTTTGTAATCTTTGCAAATATCGGGTTGGTAATCCCATCTAACAGTTGCTCTTAAATTAGCTGGTGCTCTGATGGGGCCTTTACGAACCATACCACTGGATGCATTGCCAGCCGCCGTGTCTTTCTTCTTGTAATACTGTGCATAGTTGTTCATTCCTCGATATATCTTATCATCTTCTTTACCTTCCAATTCTTCATTAATCTTTTGAGCCTTTTCAAATATTGCTTGCGCATCTCTATCCAGTTCTGTCTCTGTCTCTAAAGTCGCCGTAGCTCCTTGATCACATGGACCAGATGGCAATGCAGTCTTCTTACTCTTGTATGACACCAACACAGATTCATCTTCACTGTCGCTTGAATGCTTAGGTTTCCCTTGTCTTTTAGAATTTGTCTGTAAATTAGTATTTTTGTACAAACTCTATATTTTTATAGTTTTATGGAATTTAAAAGTATTTCTGGTCCAAAAAACTTACCCTCTGTATCAAGGGATTTGATTTGTCGATTTTTTTTTCTTTTTTGACAACAGTAGTTGTGTCATCGTCACTGCTCTCTACAACATTGTTAAAAGTTTTTTTTTTTAAGCTTTTAACAGTCATTCATCACTACTAATAAATGATAAATAAGTTTAAGAATGCTGACGATGATTATTTAACACAAAATAACAGTTCAATACACTTATTAACGTTGTCAATCGTTTGAAAACAAAGAACCTTGAAAAAATTTGTACTCACAGTAAAATAAAAAAAATGCTTGTTTACCATTATACTAAGACCGTAACGTCATGTAAGAATAAATTTGAAATGACATCTTCTGCACCGGAATAATAATAATAAAAAAAAGATCCTTGAAAACACGAGTATTCGCGACATAACCTCCAAACTACTGCGAAGCCAATAATTTTTCAACAAAACAATAATATTCAGGTTTTGAAAACTCACCATCGTCATCCCTCTTTTCGCGCTTTCTGGACTGCACCTGCTTCCTCACCCTCTTCTTGAAAAGAAATTTGCAGGTATCCTTATTTTCCATGGTTTCTTCTTCCATTCGCGTCACCTGGTCGTCCATGTTTGTTTTGTAAACATCTGTTTTTTCCATCAGCCGACCAGCCATATCAGTGGCGCGCGCGCGCGCGCATTGAGATCCGCAACCCCTCGTACTTATTCGTATATGAAACGTATAGTATAGTGTATAATATTATAGTGTGTGTGTCCTCTTCTTGACGCTTCCGTAGTTTAGTCGTCTCGTTTCTTCGCTAATTTTTCTAGTTTCCTTAGATCGGACTTTGGGTTACTTCGCTTTATTTCCAAGAAAACAAGTGGGTGAGTAGCACAGAAGAAAAAAATCGCTAGTGCGGGGGGTGGAATTATTACTTGTTCGGGCGAGATATGATGCGCAGAAAAGAGGTTCGACGTCAATGCGGGGTTCGTGCAGTGCCAAGTATTTTGGTCGTCGATATTTTGTGCCCCCTCGCTGGGGGGTGAACTTTGAAATTGGGATACTAGGGAAGTGGGCTGGAATTGTTTGTTTTCGACCGCGTTTGCTTTATTGAGGAGGAGTATTTTTGACACGAGTTAGGTGGAAATTATTGACCAATCGCTTTGCATAGTGTTAAATCCCTTTGTTATCCTATATATAAAATAGTCAATAATCTAACACTGTGGATAATTATAGAAAAAATAACGCGATTATATTTTTAAAATCTTACGTTTTTGTCAGGCTCAAACAGACGAGTTTTCTTTCTTTTATATTGAGTGTGTATTTTGTTGATAAAATAAGTTACTGTGATCACTACACTTCTTGCTGATATTTTACTAATTCTGACTCGCAGGAAACTACGTAAGCAAAATGAGTAAGTCCAAAATGTCCATTTCCCTGAACAACCAAGAGAACATGATTATGTTGACAAAGAAGTACTTGAAAAGGAAAATCATGTGTCCAGAAACAAAATTCAGACATCATATTCAAGAGCGACTCCATGTTCTTGAACTAGTGAAACGCACCGTTGATATGGGTGAAAGCAATTCTGTGCTACTCATTGGTCCAAGAGGCAGCGGGAAAACTACTGTAATGCTCAGTATACTCAAATGTTATAAGATACCTATAAACTGAAATCTGTTTAATCCTTGATTCCATTTATTTTACAGCTTATTAATAGCGTATTAAAGGAATTGGCATGCTCAAAGAATTTTCAAGACAATGCAGTCATTGTAAATCTTCATGGTTTGGTTCATACCGATGATCGATTAGCTTTGAAAGATGCAACAAGGCAAATGCAATTGGAAAATGCTACTAATGATAAAATTTTTAGTACATTTGCTGAAAATTTAAGCTTTTTGCTAGAATGTTTGAAAACTGGTGATAAGAAACGTTCTAAACCTGTAATTTTTATTTTGGATGAATTTGATTTATTCTGTGCGCATCACAATCAAACTTTGCTGTACAATCTCTTTGATGTAGCTCAATCTGCTCAGGTAAGATTTTTTAATTATTGAATCAGACAGTAACTGGACTTCTTTTAATATATCACTTGTAATTTCAGGCTCCTATTTGTGTAATCGGGATAACTTGTCGTCTAGATGTAGTAGAGTTATTAGAAAAGAGAGTAAAATCAAGGTTCTCTCATCGTCAAATTTTCCTCTATCCTGGAGATACCTCTGGTTCTGAAGTAGTAACTTCTGCTTTTGATGATCGTTTAGAGCTCTTTGAGCATTTACTCAGTCTACCCGATGATGAGAATGTTAATGAAATAGAACAGATGAATAAAGAATGTAATATAGATGCCAAATTTCGAGCAATATGGAATGAGCAGATTAGGAAATTAGCTGACAATCCAACTATTACCACTCTTCTGAAACAGATGCATAAAACTGATAGAACGGAAAGGAAATTCAGGAACTTCTTAGCGGTAGCTATTTCATCGCTTTGCACAAATCAT
The DNA here is from genome assembly GCF_009193385.2 of Nasonia vitripennis. Taxonomy (NCBI): domain Eukaryota; kingdom Metazoa; phylum Arthropoda; class Insecta; order Hymenoptera; family Pteromalidae; genus Nasonia; species Nasonia vitripennis. The sequence continues at coordinate 9,636,892 of NC_045758.1, read as the reverse complement.
CAGAAATTAGAAGTTGATGATTTTATTCAAGCTAGTAAAATGTTTACTCAAAATGATAAGGTTTTAATGCTAGAAGGATTGTCCACTTTGGAAATGTGCCTGGTAAATGAAATACGTTTTGCCGTTTCTTTTACGTAACTCATTTTGAAAAGTGCATTAATGATTATCTCATTTATTTACAGATTATAGCTATGAAACACGAAACTGAAATTTATGATGGGGAACCTTTGAATTTTGAAAAAGTGTACAATCGTTATTTGAAATTCACAAACAAAAATTCTTCAATTGAGTCCGTCCAAAAACCTGTAATAATGAAGGCATTTGAACATATTAAAGTGAGGGCACGCAATTATTTTAAATTGATTTTTCACTTATTAAATGGCAAATCTAAAACAATCTTGATTTTCCAGAATTTGGAATTAATAATACCAGTGACAACAAATCAAAGAATTGAGAAAGAGTATCAGTCTTACAATTTCACATTAACACCACAACAGGTCATGGAAGCTGTGAAAAATTACCAAGGATTACCAACTGATATTGCTCAATGGGCAGATAGTAGTATATTCTAAGAAAAAATTGAAGAAGTCAAAGATGCCATTCCATTATATTTTACATATTGAAAAGCAGTGCGTCTACGATTTTGCTAGCAACTATTTTTTATGCAGAATATAACGTACGTCTTACTACTATACAAAAGATTTCTCGAATACGTTTGTCCAAGTCTATTTAAACAAAATGAGTTTATATCGAAGTGAGTATAACGTCTTTTACCAGTGCCATTATATATACTTATTCAAGTCATAGGGACAAGTGTATTAATGTGTGTGTCAGTTTCTTAACCAATGTAGCAAATTCGACTGACTATTGTAGGATGACGCAGTGAAGAATTTATTTATTGCGAACTAAACATGTGTTCATTCTGTAGATAAATGACTTTGCATATCATACAGTTGTTAGTATGGTTCAAGATACTTTGTTCAATTGTTGTGGGTCACACAGTTAGGAAAAAGATATTGTGTCAGATTTACGTTGTTGAGTACATTTTTAGCGTGATGAAAATTCCATTTACAAATATTAGTTGATAATCAGACAAAATTAAAAAAAAAGTTTAAAATTAATTGTATTTGCATAATGAAAATTTTGGTTTAGAAGGTTCTTAGAACCTAAGTTAATTTAAGGCTTTGAGACAAATAATTATTAATTATTCTATGAATAAAATAATTGTCCCTTTTTTTATAGGAAAAAATCGGTGACCGCAATAATTATACCGCATAATTTATATCGGTCCATCAAATTGTAGTAATAAATTGTACTTACATTGAACAGTTGATAAAAGCAAGGTTTGCTTGATGCATTTAGTTATTTTAATAATTAATTTCAGTGATATATATCTAGTTAATTTCTAGAATACTTCACTAGTGCCACAAAATAAAATTACGCTTATTTTTATGGACTATTTCCGCTATTAGTAGTGAAGAACTAATGTTACCGCAAACGTTTGTAAATAATGCGTCATCAAACCTGCCAAAAAATCTAGTTCGATAAAACCACATACAATAATTTGTGTATGCGTGAGTGAGTGTATGTCCGTGTATTAGCAGTTAGTAGAAATTGCACGGACAAGTTCCTTCAGTAGGATACAGTTGTAATTGAAAACTTTACAACAAAGTTTTCAAGTCAAGATTTTCGTAGTAGCTACATGAATTAGTCCTCGTGCAGAGTAACGTCCAGGTTTACGTAACCTACACACATACACATAATTATACTGTGAGATTCATTTTGCAAGCTTTTGTAGCTCGTAGGCTTCGTATTAGAAAAACTGTTTTCGCATAAGATTATGCCGTCGATTATGCCGTATGTGATTAAATTGCAATATAAAAAAAACTCCAATAATGTCGCCGTATACATATTACAAAAAACAAAGCTTGAGCAAATTTATTGCCAATACACTCATCGATAAATGTACATAAGTATTTATATAAGTTATTTATTTTCATCAATGAGCTAATAAGATTCATATCATTCGTAGAATCATAAGTGTAGAAGAAAAATACTGAATAAGTATTTAGTATAACCATACGTAATTTTAAGTGTTAGTGAACATGTTATATCGACGCGTCGATTGGATTAAAACTATTGAAAGCTTCTGATTAATTAGTCCAAGCTACCTTCAGTGTACCGAGTTGGTCCGAGTTGATCGTCGAGACCGGTAGCGCCTTTTCTAAATTACTTCTCGTTTTATTTAGGGGAGGACGATTGAAAGCCCTCAATCCATTTTTGAGCCGCTTTGTGCGAACGAATTTTGTCAAGAAAGAATCATGTCCTACGAAATTATTGAAACAATATAATGTATCAATTAACGTGTTGACTAAACTGTGTATACATCTTTATAGCGAAGAGAAACCTATAGCCAAAGTGATATGTAGTGTAATCTACTTTTTCGAGTGCTTATATATATATATATACTATAATCTCGCACTGCAGATCTATTTTACTGAAATTATTATCGAATGAATTTGTCTACAGGTTTCTCGACTGAATTTAATTTTACCTGGATTCCTTCCGACCGAAGGAATGTCAATCAAGCTCGTTTTTTTCTTAGATAGGGGCTGGAGCGCAGACAATGCTCGGCTCACGCCAACCTAAGCGAAAAAAAGGAAAAAAATCGTACCATATGTGGTATTAAAAAAAAAAGCAAAGCATCACTATAATATATTCTTGACTAGTCTCTAAATAAACGTGAACTTATACACAACGTAGGCATCATGTAAATAATTAAACATTTAAACAACAAGTACTTGTGAGTGGCGTATCCGATGCTCCACTAGATCCGCACCGAGTAATTCCTCATGGGCGTCCATTCTTATCGGTATAATTTTATCTATTATCTAGCATTGGAGAACCATTATAACAATAAACGTCATTCTTTATCAAACCGATGACGCTCGAGTTGTTATTTATCAAATTTTACCCATAAGAGAATGATCGACGATAGGAAGCTCCAGACCGCCAGGCACAGAGCTGTAAGACTTTGTATTCCCAGCAAATACCATCCTCCACCTGACACATCGATGTATTTTTATAACGTTCTTATTTTTTTTTTTTTATTTTAGTACATTTACTCTCTGCGCGGCGTGGTACCTTTGAACAAACCCTTTCTACCATTGGTGGTGTCAAGAGGATAAGGATTGTCAGCAAAGAAGCCTATAGCTATGACCCCCCAGAATCCACTGGCGCCTGGAAAATGAAATCAACAGCTTGGATTTCCGTCAAAATTTTTCCGAACCATCGAGCATTACCATGAGTAGCAGAAGCTCCAACAGGATCATCTATGCCCAGTCTGTCGAGCATCGGCATGAGAAAGCACGTTAAGAAGCCTCCGATCATTCCAACCAGTATAGCCTCCCAGGCTTTGAAGAGAAAGCAACCACCTAGCATTGCCAAAAATTGGAAAAATAGCATCCAATACATATATATCTATGTTTTAAAAAAAATATCAATTATATACCAGTGATGGCAACAAGAGCACCGAGTATCCCATTGATTTGGCAGAGTATATCGATACCCTTGGGATTGGCCAAACTAAATCCAAGACCAACGAGTCCACCACCCATACTGCCAAGCATCGTCGAGACAGCCGCCCTGGCAGCATATTTCCAGCGCTGGCCACTGACCCCGTAGGTGCTACCACTGTTGAACGCCAACCAACCCCACCTGCGATATCGAGTGATGTACGTACAGACATACACCAATTATCGAGCATATTTTCTTAAAATTATGTTGTGGTACCAGAGAACGAAGAGTCCCATGAGGGCGTTTACAGGACATCCGAGAGGCAGAGGATCGATGCCGTTGTCGTACCTGCCCAGGCGAGGTCCCAGCATTATCGCACACGCCAGGGCTGTTGGTTTCATTTTATCATATACCAGCATTGGTGATGCAATTCATTACATTAGAGTAGTGGAAATCGAGTTTACGTGCTCGATCGACATTAGGTGCGCGTCTGGTAGTGCTGAGATTGCGTGTGAAACTGTCGTGATTGAGGGATAAGGATAATAGTGACGAAACACGTGATTGATGCGCTTGACAAGAATATTGAATTAAAATCTAAGAAATCAAGTGTGTGTATATATATATATATATATATATATATTTATTTATTTATTTATAAAGTACCGGATACCCCGCCTACGAGATGTACGGTACCAGAGCCAGCTATGTCAACGGCTCCCCATTTTCTCAGGAAACCATGATCACCCCAGACCCATCCAGCTGGCATGCAGTACACGACGGTGTTCAAGAAGGAGAACAGACAGTAGGCTTTGAAATTACACCTGCGACAATGTTGTAAGTATTTATCAATATTTCAGTTACTGCAATAATGTATAACAGAAGTTTATTTTGCAGATTTTCAACTTCGTTTTTCGTTCGCGATAAGTTGCGAATGAGTCACTCGTAATTGCGGTTTTTAAAAACTTTATCTCTGTGCTAGTTTATGTAACCACTAATGCATGTGACTCGAATGCTGCAGTATACTTTAAATTGCGTCGCGCAGGTGACATTATCTTGCACACAAAAATAACAAGCCGGCTGCGTTGTCAACATGCATTGCGCATTCAACATTCGAATTCGAAACGTGAATGCAAGAACGGCTTGATTAAATTACTACCTTTCGGCCATAGCACCGCTAACGATAGTCGTCGAAGTCGTGGCGAAGCTCAATTGAAATATAAAAGCTGCGCAAGCTGGGCCGAACAGATCGTCGTCTATCTGTGGATCGATCAGATATCCACCGACGCCGATGAATTGATTCGTTGGTTTGTCCATACCGAAGCTCATTCCGAAACCAAAGAGCCAGAACGTCAAGCCGCCAAGAGCAATGTCGACGACGTTCTTCATCATGATGTTGACTTCGTTTTTTAAAGATACGCAGCCGGATTCTAACATTCCAAAGCCTGATCGTCGTGAACCGCAATACAAATTAAAAATGGTTACGTGAGCAAAAAATAAAATAAACAGAAAAGCTTGATTGGGCGAGATCAATAACAAATTTATTTATTTAAATAATTGGTAAAAAAACCTAAATTTATAAATCTTTGTTCGATTACCCGTCTGCATGGTAAAAATTATAAAAGCGTTCGACACGATCCAACAGCTGTCTTCTTGAGTGAGTTTGTAAGGTGAGCCAATGTAACGAACCGTGATATTAGTATCATTTGCCTCGAAATGCCGCGAATCCATGGTATGCGATAACGTAAATTTTGTTCCTCCGACTCCAAACTTCTTACTTCGTAAAGAAATGAAGGGAAACTGATGCGATGTAAGAATAGGCGCTGTCGTGACTATTGAAGAAAACAAGTTAAATATTTAAAGGGCTTTGATGTCTCGTGCGATTCCAGTGCAAAGTGCAAGTAGTGCTGTTCAAGGAGCGTAAAGAGGTTGCAAAGAACGTGAAGAGTATTGCCTTCGGTTTTTTTATCTTTTTTTATTGGCCCACAACCAGCCGTTACATTAATTTTCTAATTGTGTCGTCTGTAAATGTTTCCTTCCCGTTCTAAAACCGCGGATTTATACTTTTAAAATTCGTGAATAGAGTAACATCTAGTCTAAAATAAAGAAACAATATCACAAGGATAAATCTGTCGGTAGTCTTTTTTTGTCATTAGTGAATAATGGTAAATAGTAAAAATTACAATTATTCGAATACAGTAACGCAAAAACTCAATGCTATTTAGTAAATAATAATGACAGCGTATACGCTAATTATTAAAATCAATAGTTGTATTATAATGTTCTTTTTTTCTATTTTGACACTTTTACCAATTTTTTACAATGCCGACCAATCATCGCAAAACAATTGCAACGTATTTACCCGGCTTCTTTTGTCTTATTTTTCACTGCACACACTTAATTTTTTTCATTTTCGTAATTCGAAAAAGCGACGCAACTCAAAAAAAGAAATTCAAGAGTACACACGTCAATTACAAAAGATAACTCTAAAACGCTTATCTTGGAAAACAAGCGAAATTAATACATAATGTTGAAATTTCCAACGCTTTTAACCGATAGCAGTTTTTTTTTCTTTAATTCCATCTCAAGCGTCTATAAAGACTACAGTGTAGATAGTAGACCTTCATTAGTATTAGTTGCTGTCAATCTTTTTTTTATCGCGAGATTTTTATTTCTTGGAATATTAATGCCCATACACGTTTTCGTCGCTATATGCGATGTACAGGAAAAAGTCTTCTTCGTGATGCTCCTGTAAAGCAGAAAAAAAAATAGATAATGAAGTTGGTGCTCTTTTTTATAACCGATGAGTCAAGCGTATGTATACGAATCGCCGGTCATTCCTTTTCGTTTCGAATCAACTACCCGAGTTATCCGAACAGAATTTAAGTATAGTCACGCGTCTCAGTCCGACTTATTCCAACTCATATCAACCTCTATTAACACAATTTTGAACGACGATCTTTGAACAAAAAAAGGGAGTCAAAATCAACTATTCGCATAACGAGCGAATATCTAAGAAGCAGCGAAATCCGCATTGTTTTTGTCACGTACAACCAGCTGACTACTGCCACACGACAAGGCTGTGTCATTGCATAATGGCCACGAGCGATGGCACGCTGCCCGAATTTTGAGAACGCGCGAGAATTGAATTTTGAAAGGAAAAAACAAAAATATCAAACGTGCCTGTACGAAAATAGCACGCATCGCTATCCGAGCACAGTCGAAGGCGATAAAAGCGAAAAAGTCGGCGTCTGGCGATTCGTCGTTGATTAAAAAATTATACCTGATAGAGGGAACCCATTGTCGCGCTGGTTGGCGGGATAATGTTGTTGACGAAGAAGAATAGCGCGTCCTCCGGGCGTAGATGGATCCGCTTACGGATCAAGAAGTAGAATTGACCGACCGTCAAGTCGGATGGTACCAGGTACTTTTGCTTATCTAAGTCGCTGATTTTCGCTTTGGGGGCCTTCTCGACGATCACCTGGAAGAAAGAAGAGAAAATCGTACGTTAGTAAATTAAACTCTTTTAACACAATGCTGTGTATCTCTGCGTAGTGTTCATTAGGCAATAAATTACAAAGTGTATACACGTTTATATTAAATTTATCAAGTAGCATTTATCATCGTCTTCTCGAAGGCACAGACAAGTTCGTCTGCATAGCAAAAGAATTCGAATTTTTAATCCGCCGTTTCATTCAATCAATACGTCGAATGAATTGAAACTCAAACATCAGCCAAAGCTCAAGACAACACGATCGGTCAATTACAAAATACGTCGAAATGTTAATGAACCCATATTATTCATCATTCGAATTGATTGCGTTTTAATATCTCGATACTTATCGGCGCCTCTCTCTCTCTCTCTCTCTCTCTCTCTCTCTCTCTCTCTCTCTCTCTCTCTCTCTCTCTCTCTCTCTCGTTTATACAAAGAAAATAGTTTCGAAAATCGCTCGGTCACACGAATACTCGTGTGTGTATATGGCACAGCGAATTAAAATTGTCAATCGAGGCGCGATTAGACAAAGTCGAGGCGCATTAAAAGAATACACACATATCGCAATCACGACTAAACGAACATATCGGAGAATGGACTGGACGAAGGCGGAAGTACACATATCGCGCAATGACCAAAGCTCTATTGCGATTCAGCGCGCGCACACACCACACACCTCTTGACAGTTTCAAAATTTCGTTTCGATAGAACTGCTGTAATTTAGAAACGTTCGCACCTGTGCATTGAAATTTTGATGCCAATTGCGCAACATCCATACAGCCATTGCTTTTTTCTCTCTTCCCTCGAACATGGCACTATATAAACATTGTGAGTGCAGTCTGCGACATTCGCTTAGTCACAGCGTTTACAAAAGCATTATCGCGCGATAAATCAAGTTTAGCTAGTTCGAAGAAAATTCGATGCAGAAAAGCTCTCTCTCGCTCTCGCAGCCTACATCGAAACAATAGTTATACTCAATAACCGCGTTCGTGACATTCAAAGTTATTTTTACGCTTTTAACGTCTTTCGAAGAGCGCCTTTGATATAGGTTAAACTTAAACGACGAATATTAGACCTCCTTATACACCCGTCGAAGAGAGATAAAACGAGCGGCAAAACCTTCATTTTTCCAGCGAGCTATCGGCAAACGCAGTGAAAAAAACTTCGAGTCGTCGATAAATAAATACAATAATAGAAACTTGTTACTACAATGTAAACATCAACAACGAGTGCACTCGCTCCTCCGCACACGATTTTCATCAATACAAAGAGAATCGACGTATAAAGTGTATCGCGAGAAAAAAATCAGACATTCAAATGCGCGGCCGACTCGACTTTTCCCCCGCACAACGCGATAACCATTGATTAATTCTCGCGCGATTTCGTAATCTCAATTAATTGATCCCGTGTATATTTTTCGCTGCTGAATCATCGGCCAGTCGCCGTGTATAATAGGTAGGTATAAGCGTCTACGTCTCATAAACATCAAAACAAGGCTCTCTTGAGAAAAACCCAAAATTCTCTTGCGTCTGCAACGCACGATGTGTATTTTCACCGCTGGAAAACGGATATGCGCATACAAGTGTAGTTGCACCCGCAGACGCACGTCACTGAGTGAAATCGAGCATAAAAGAGCGAAGAGAGAGAAGGAGATAACAATGCGTCTGCTGCCAGTGACACATAGGACGGAATATCGTGCGGACACACGAAACGTCGACGACGATGAGGAAGAGTAAAAAAATAATCATAATAGAATGAACTGCTGCGACTGTATGTATATACATATATAGACAGTGGGGGAGGTGAGGTCGAGTAGAGAGGAGAGTAAGAAATCAATATATACATATATATATATATATATATAGAGAGAGAGAGAGAGTCCTCTTGGAGTGTTGTGGTCGGTGACAGACACACACATACACACAGAGACAAGGCAGAAGCAGCGAAGAATGGCAATAGCTTTTCTTAGGTCGCACATAGCCTAATAAAACAGAGCTGGCGTGCGAACCTCTCCGAAAAAGTAAGTCTAGGTATATACTTGCGACGCAGAAAACGCGCATCAGGCGAGCAGCGCTCTGTCGTCGACCTTGGCTATACAGACGCACATTTCTGCTGCTGCGACGTTGTCGCTGTACCTCCAGCCATGATGAAAAACACGAACGTCGAGGGAGAGACAGAGCCTGACTCGGCACTAAAATTGGGTTCTCTCTCTCTCTCTCTCTCTCTCTCTCTAAAAGCGAAAAAAAAAATAACACGGCGAAGACATTTCTTTTTATGTAACGCGGAAAACTGACTATCTTTGTTTTTGTGCAGTGCGCGAGTACAGCGCCGATGATGATAATAGTTTATATACTCACGGGCACTCGGTCCGGATACTTTCTGCGAATCTTCTCGCCCTCGGTCTTCCTCTTCTCGAAGGGATGTTCCTCCTTGTACTGGAACTTCATGGCGCTGGATATGAGCGCGCTCGGGTGTCTCTTCTTTACTCTTCTCTCGCTTTTGTGTACCTTTTAATCTAGTTGTATCGAGAGCACGAGAGTCTTATGCGTATTACGATCTACACACGAACAATGGGCTCTGAGGACGAGAGAGAGAGAGAGAGGAGAAAACACTTGGCGAAGCGACGCGTGATGCCACTGCTGGCACGTTCGCGTAAGTACTGACGATTGGCCCGTCTCTCGAGCTTTCTTTCTCTCTCTCCCACTCCCCGGACTGAAACTCGGCGCTAGTGCTGTCTTTGTCCGACGAGCGAAGCAGCTGCGCAACTGTCACAACATGCGCCGCCGAACGAGAACATCGTCATGCGGACTATAGGTTCGTTTCCCTGTCGAGAGAAGAGGATGGAGTGAGAGATATAGATAAGGCGAGAAACGCGTGCTTCGGTCGGACTTTTATTTTGTTTTTGTTATTTTCGCGCGACTGGGAGAGATAGGTGTGAGACGGATATTCCCGAGCGACTGGGGGGTCGATAACTTTTTGTTTTACGAAGAGATTGGAATTCAATTATAATTATTGCGGACGAAGTGGGACGGGGGAGTTTATTCTCTAATAATAGAGTTGGTGTGAGTTGGCAATTTTTTTAAGAACGTGCTCGATCGATGTCACGACGAATATTTTATTATAAAGATTCGTTGGGTTTTCGATCTACGTATATTGGACATTCATATTTAAAAGTTCGCAAAGAAGCGTAAACATGTGTTCGCGCAATGACGTCATCTCTTCGGAATACGAACGGACCTACGCTAAGGAGGAAAGAAAATGACGCAGCGGCTGCATTGGCTGCAACAGCACAGCAGTAAGATCAGCTGCTATGTTGCATGCATGGGTGCAATAACACCTTGACGCTTTGAAAAAATAGTAGCTATCGTCAGCTGGAAAATTTGTGGCTCTATGGCGGACATGACGTCATTGAGATAATGCAGATTTTCCATTTTACAGCAGAGAATTTTTCTTTATCTATTTCACTTTCATAAACATGGGGATTTAAGCCCAAAATTTATGGATAAGAATTATGCTGACTCATAAATTGACTGCAATTATTTACAGTAAACAACTTTCTAATGCATTTATTTTATTTTAGATCTCATGTTGTACACAAATTTTACTCAATGACACTAAAATTTATTAAATTTTTTATTATGATTGGAAAATTCAGAACTTTTTTTATTATAGTAAAATTGCGGTTTATATGGTGAATAGGAGACGTTTAATGAATGTATAGTTCATAAATTTGGGTTTTTTGGACATTTATTAGAATAAGAATGGAACAGAGTTCTATTCATACCAAAATTATGTACAGATGTTGAAAATGTCATTTTTATAGAGTAGAAAGGATATTATTTTACTCGGCATCTTCCTCATCGTCATCTTCCTGGCTGTTAATCTGGAAGTAACGAAGCTCATAGGTTTCCTTGTCTTTGGAAACTACACGGAGCCAGTCACGCAGCTTGTTCTTCTTCAAGTACTTCTTCGTCAAGTACTTAAGGTACCTATAAAACACATTTTTTCTTGGTTAGTGCAAATATCGTTCTAATCAATAGCTTAATTTTTTTGCAGAAGACTAACTGCTTCATTTTTTTTACATATAATTAATAAAATCATTTCTAATTTCAAGTTTAAAATTAAATTTGGTTTCAATTAATATTTGTGTGTGAAAGCAGTTTCATCGTGAATAATTGTATGACACCCACCTCTTGGAGAAGTCAATGTCACTGTTCACGGACAGCTTCATCTTGTTCCTCTCAATGGTAACATTGTTTCCAAAGTTGTTGGTTTTGCCAGCAACCTTGATGCGTTCCTGAAGGTACTTTTCCTGAAAAGAAAATCAAATTTTTCTTAATAACAAAATCACAGAATTCTTATTGAAAAGTAGTACAAAAAGTATAAGTATACATATTAAATTTCATGTTCTTCTACTGAAATAGTAATAATAATAGAAACTTTAATAATAATACAAAAAATATTCAAAGTCTTAAAGTAAGCAAAGATAGTTTAGAACCAATGCTTTTAACTTTTTGAGATAAACTTCATGAAACTTAATTTGCAGGTATTAAAAAATACTAATTGCTCTAAATATCTATGAAACTGAAAAGGTACAAAAGTACTTACGAAGTTGGCAACATCCATGATGTTGTCCTCGACTGGGTGCGTGCAGTCGATGGTGAACTTCAGCGACACCTTCTTCTTCTGGTTCTTACCACGAAGGTGCTGCTTTTTGTTGACCTGTACCTTAGGTACATTGGTCTTCTTGGTGACCTGAAAACACATATTAACATTAGTAATCAATGTAACTTAAAATTTAGCAGTGATGCCCAATGATAGGTATAGTTAGGTTAGAACCACTACAGTAAAGCTAAAGAAGTAGATATAAGTTCAACATTAGAATTTTATACGCCGAGTAGTCTTTTAATTGTTTTTTACATTATGAATTTATAACTTAACACCAATGACCACTGAAAAATAACTCAATAAGACACCATGTGGCGCAAAGTGAACACTGTCTCTGTTTGACGTGTTGATACCGAACATTTAAGCCGCTAAAGGAATCTATTATTTTCAAGTACATCATAATTGGCATTTAAAAAATACGGCTGCAATAATTTAGATGGGCGTTTCCAGAATTCGATTCAAGTGAAATTTTCCTTGCTATATGCCTCTAACATCATATAAATAAACAATTTTTTGAAAAATAATTCTTACCGCGACCATGTTTGCGTCTTGTAGCACAACGAAAGAGGTTCGTCGAAGTTCGTTACTCACCGCATGATGGCGCGGGCGTAATTTTCACTTCACTTTTTGACCAGAAGAGTACGCTATAGCGGTCCGCGGTAACTATAAAATTCATATTATTATATTAACGTTTTTAATTATCAATAATATTCTCAAAGACACTCTCATTACGCATATATGTAGACCAATGCTTGTTTACTAGTTTTAAAGTTTTTTGGAAACAAGTGTAAGCAAAGGAACAATGATTGATTCACAAACTCCGAAACAATTGAGCGCATGTTCCACTTTCTCCAACTTAAATTCTTCTTAAAATTATAGTAGTACCATTGAAATCGCTTCATGATATGATGACAAAATTGCAAATGCTTTTACAAACAAATAATAACTTAACAGTTGTCTGCTGCAAAAAATTCTTGTATCGAACTTGCGAGAGGGCGTAGGAGTGCGAAGCGGATAACTTGCGGAACAAAAATGGCTACCCCTGTGCAGACAGTTACTCGCCAAGTCAGACCACTTTTATCGTTAAATCAATCGGAAGCTCGAAGGAGGGTTTTTAATTTGTACCGAGCATGGGTCCGACAAATACCTTTCATCTGTAAGTACTTGCATTTTATTTAAAAACTAGATTCGTACTCATTTGGCCGAAGTGTTATGATCTGTTAACCTCAAATTCCAGCTACTTTACTTTATGTAACGTCTGTTTTGTTTTTTTCTTCGATTTTTAACTTAAAAAAGGTACAAAATTAATCAAAATAAAAATTTTTCAGTCATTGATAAGGTAAATTTATCAGAATCACATAGATTTTTGTATGAGAAACTGAATCAAAACTATCTATTTTTAGAGCTTATTTATTTAGTTAAATTACTTTAAACAGGATTCAGGAGTTTTGGAAATATGACAACTATTTACGTTTTTTATTTTTTAATTTTCAGTACAGGATTATGAAATTCCAAAAAGTGACAAAGACTTAAAAGAGAAAATCAGAGGAGAGTTTATGAAGCACGCAAATATCAAAGATATCAGAGTTATTGATATGCTTGTGATCAAGGTATAGTATCCAGTTGACTTTTTGGAAATTGTTGAAAATAATCATTTTAAGCAAATCCAGCATTTTGAATGAAGTACCTTTAATTCTTTTACTGATCATGGCAACGTATCATTTATACTATATTATTGTTGACATCAAGTATCTCAAATTAAAATGACCTTGAAATCAAAATCAATATATATGAATAGTGAATTGTAATATTAGAAAAAACGTATGTGTATCAATTCATAAAACGTTGTTTAATTTTGAAATTATTTCTAGGGACAAATGGAGTTGAAGGAAGTGGCTGAAAGATGGAAAAACAAGGGTACTCTTATGTTTTACTTTAAAGATACTGTTGAACCTAAACCTACTGATTTTCTATCGAAATTTATGTCTGGTCATGATCCTTGAATCAATAAATATGAAATCTAGTTTATGTTATTGCTAGTATTGCCAAACTTGTTTTATTTTATAAAAGGTATGTAAAAATGTTACAAAACACGAATAAATGTAAATTACAGGGAAACTTAAAATTGTAAAACTTGTGTTATCTTACAAAAAGGTGTTCGCTACTGAAGGATGGATTAGGAAAAATGTAAAATATAACACATTTCAAAAGGTACAAGTTTAATTGACTGTTACATGTAAGGCAATAACTTGCTTTTAATTTACATATTATTTTTACATTGATATATTATTATTCAGTTATATACATTTGACAACATGATATATTACTAAGCACCTTAGGTACAATCTAGTTCACTTTTCACAGCCATGTGGATAATTTGCTTTCCTTCAGTGAACAAATATAAATACATATAGATATACGTACACACACGCAGAGTGTGCATGCGCCTATATATCCATATCACATGTCAGTGAATATGTTCCTTCATATGTATTTTCCTTTTTTTCTTTCGTTTATGTACAGACACATGTATACAGAAGCGTCTTGCCAAAAAAAGACATCGTAGTTTCTATTATCTCTATTACTTTTTAATTTGTTCATGCTAACGCAACAACAATAACAAAAAAAAATTTCCCATCCATTCTATTTTACATTTATATATACTTTGGTTAGAATAATCGTCTTTTTTTGTAAAGAAATTCGCTCGCTATTTTCTCTGCTACTCGCAATATTCTCGAAATAAAAATTATATATATATATATATATATATATATATATATATATATATATAATGTACATAGTATATCGTTTAAGCGCGACAGCACACTCAATCTTATCGCAAGTCGTACTCATAATTACTCTCGTTTGCATTGTCAGTATTTCTATGCATACTCTCAATGTAGTTTTATATTATACAACAAATAGGTATTAAAAATATACACTGTCGGTAACTATCATATACAAAAAAAGTAGCAAAGGGAAGGGATAAATAGAAATAGGGAAGGAGATTGCACATATACGCTAAAAAACGGGAAGAAAAATGGCAACGTTAAATCATGCTCTCATTGACTCGAAAAACAGAAAAAGACCTCTTTTTTCAGATCGACTGTCAAACCAAGAATCTTCTTCTAAACTAGACAGACATTCCTATGTTTTTATTAGAAACTATCTTAAAATTTGATTTCGTTGCTGTTGATATTATATACTATAGCTTACTATGAATTTCTTTATAAACGGAGTTATTTTTGAAAAATATATTTTCCTAGTAAGTATGGGATGGATCTACCCTGGTTACAAAATAAAGTCATTTACAATAAAAACTTTAACAGAGTTCTCGATTCAATTTTTGATGACGATCATACTCAATTCTCAATGATTAAAATGAAATCAGTTAGAGTGTGGCTAAGTCAATCTGTGCACATTTTCGAAATTTTATTTGAGTAATAAACCTTCAGCAAAAACGAAACGAAAAATATGTTATCTTATTTGTTGCTTGATTGATTGTCAGGGGTATTGCAATAATCTGACTTTCCACGCAGTCCTACCTAACAACGATAAGCTTTCACTTATGTTTTATTCATTTGTACAAATTCTACCAAGCGTAAAATCGTCTACTCTTTCGGAGAAACGTCGGAAATCATTTAATCAAAAAATGTATTTCTCGCTGAATTCATACAAAAAAACATATAAACATATAAAAACAACCTTTTATTTTTCGATCAAATAATTATCCCCAACGATTCTGTATGGAGCTAGACGATTTCGTAAAGTTTAAAAATGCGTTTCGTCACCAATAATTCTATATTACATCTTCATGATTGCAATATCCGTCCCTTCAAAATCGCCTACAAAATTTACAAAAAGAAAAATATCCAGAGTAAATCCTTTAACGAAAAAAAAAAAACAATAAACAATATCGCTCGTGACTCTTATCACAGTAAGAGCTATACCATCCAATATGAACAATAACAAAACAACGCCGAAGCCATGCTCGAGTAAAAAAAATGTATGTTAACTGCCAGAGTCTCAGACGATGCTCTCCCTCTCGGACTGCATGTCGTAACCGGGGATGACGCCACGCCTGAGGGATGCGTCACTACTTCGCAGTCCGTTGCCGTTAAAGAGATTTGCTAGCCAGCTTCGTATCGAGTTCCTGGCGGAACTCTTCTTGTCGGCCAGGCCGCCACCGACCGCTACGCAACCGCCTCCGCTGCTGCCGTTGTCCGGTGCGGCGACCTGATCGAGGGAACGCCATCGTTTGACGGGCATCGATAGCTCGCCGGACGACAGTAGGCAGTTCTCGCCTAGCAGAAGTGGCGTTTCCGCAGCGTCTTGATCGTTATGCTGGAATGGCACCAACTGCTGTTGATGCGACTGCTGATGACTCGTGATATTGGAGTTGGCTCGTTGATCGTCCCCGTTGCTCTGTGCGGGCACAATAATGACGTTGCCGTTGGGGTAGTTATTATTAAGCAGCTTCTCGTTCGCGAGGCTGGTCTTGGAACCCTGACGCGATGTCGGACACTTGTCGCAGTTCTCCAGCGAGCGAAAACTCGACTTTCTTGGCTGTAGCTTCCAGGTCAGAAGCTGAGTGGGCTCCAGTTTACGCGAGTTTAAGTTCAACATATCAACCGGGAATGGATCCAACGATCTGGATTCTCGCAAAGCTAGAGCTTTACACTGCGCAGCTGGTTGACCTGGATGGTCACTCGTGGAGGTCGAGGAGGCCGCTATTGTCGACAGCACTCGCGCGTTTTTCCGGAATTTGGCACCGCTTGGTTGCAAAGATGGTAATCCATTTCCAGCTAGTACTGGATGTCTGCAATATCATAGAACACATTAATGAGGTAATAGTAATGGCAACAAAGTTGCATAAAAAATCATAGTATACCTGTCCGAATTATTAGGAAAGAGATCGTCGAGGACGAGCTTGATGTTAGCCGCACGAGTCTCGGCTTCCTCGCGCACCATGGCCATGTTATCGAGCGTCATCTTAGAGGAGCTCTCTGTGAGGTAAAGCGGCGAGCGTTCGAGTTTTCGTGCAGTTAAGGCTGGTCTGGCTTGCAGAGGACTGGAGTTACCGCACTGCGAGGCCGAATCCGCGTTATCCGAAGGTGTGGGTCTAGGTACACTGGACTGTCGACGACTACCTGCACCCAGGCCGCCCAACAGTGAGGCTTGGCGTGAATCCGGGTTCAACTTAGGACTGCGCCGCGGACGACAGAACAGCGGTGGTAGGTCATTCACGTCGACCTGCAAAGCAAACAGATGTATGTATTCAACGTTTTTCTTTTCACTCGGTTTTTAAAAGTTTTGTTCAATAGTATCGCACCTCTCTCTTTTGTATAGCTTTCTCGGTTGCTCCAGTCAACCAGTAAGTCTTGACTTCGCCTTTTCCTTTCATTTGTACTAATCCTCGCTCTTCGATTACGTAACCACCAATTTTATCCAGCGCATCTTTGCATTGCGCACTTATGTGTATCCTCAATGGTTCCCCATTCGACTCCATTCGCGATGCCGTATTGACCGTGTCGCCGAATAAACAGTACCTCGGCATGGTTAAACCTACTACTCCCGCTACGACCGGGCCTACGAAAAGGGTAATGCGTTGATTAGAATCTGTGTATCGAGTGGATGATTATGTTGAGAAAATTAAGAGTGTATTTACCAGTGTGAATTCCAATCCTAAGTTTAAGCGTTTCAGATGGACGATGAGCTATCGTGTGATGTTTCACGGCGTTCAGCAGTTCCAGAGACATAGACGCGATTTCTCCGGCATGCCTGTTGCCGTTTTTGATCGGTAGCCCAGAAACCTGTAGCAGATTTATTCGATTATGCAGTGCGACCGAGCAACCAATCAATCCATAAATCATTACAAAGGTTGATAGAGAAAAACTCACCACCATGTAAGCATCTCCTATCGTTTCTACTTTATACACGTCGTATCCTTTTATGATACGATCGAACAGAGTATACAGGTCATTGAGGAAATTGACGACCTGGAAAACAAAAATCCGCATATCGTTAAATTTTCCTCGAATCGAAGATAATTTTGGGTCAAGCTTCTAAAATTACCTGAAACGGTGTACTCTCGGCTGACATTGCTGTAAAACCAACAATATCGCTGAAGTAAATAGTGACCAGGTCGAAGGCTTCGGGCTCCACGCCAATGCCGTTTGTTAGGCAATTGGCAACGGGTCTAGGATGAGAAAATAACGTCTTATTATAACCGGTATGAGCACTTAGCAAGGCAATAAAATATTATTCAATTCGCCAGTTATAATTAAATTTCTGCATTTCACTCTGATGTCGTTATCAGATAAGTTCTAAGTTTAACGGCATAACGATGCAGGCATTTCGCAAGCTCACAAATGGCTTTTTCAATTAAAAGTTTAAAACCAATATTTTGAAACGTTTGTTTACGAGTCAGAAACGAAATTTTTTACTCACTCAGGTAACATTCTATGAAGTAGGTCCTCTGTCTTTTGCTTTTCCTCGAAGAGAAGGCGCGTTCGCTCGCTGACTAGATCTTCGAGGTTGTTAGCGTACTTTTCCATCATGTCCATCATTTGGTCCATTATGTTACGGTGCTTGCCCGCCTTCATTTTCTTCAATCTCGTTCTGATTGTCTTGAAGTCGGGCCTCAGCTCCGGACTCTCTGCCCAACAGTCGGTTATCGTATTCACGATATAATCGGCACAGTCCGCCTCGGATTCCGAAAGTATGTCCACGTTCGGCCTGAACGGTGGCTCCCCGTCCTCCGGATACCTCTTCACTCGGTCTATGATTTCTGCGAAACCGAATCGACCATTAGCTTATGCTTGTCGAACAACAAAAAATGAAAGTGAAACTCGAGTTAAGACTACTACTAACCTTTGGGTTCTAAATTAACACCTCCATAAGGCCCCTTTCTTCCGATTATTTCAAATAAGATTATCGCAAAAGAATATATGTCTCCCTCCTGCGTTCCTCTTATCGGAGCATGAAGATTTCTCAATAACTCTGGTGCTTTCCAAAACAAATCTGAACGAAAGCAGAAAGAGATCTTAGAACGCGAACCTTATTATGTTTCGATTGAAGAAAATAATAAATTAGGGCGAAAACGTACTTCGATAATACTGATGTTCACCAATGCTATCGGATTCAGCACAGTGGCGCATATCATGAAGGCCAAAATCAGAAACTTGAAGTACCCAGCGGGAGGTCACCACGCAATTCGAAGACTTGAGATTACCATGACAGACTAGTACGGATGACTCGTGAATATACAACATCCCCTGTAGCAAATCAACAGTCGTCAATAGAAAAAAAAATACCGAATCCAGTGCGCATCGGTTTCGCTGAACGACCGGTGCTTACCTTAATGAGATCATGAATTAAAGACGCAATGAACATATCATCTAACTTTATATCTTCGTTTTCAATGATGTCCTGCAGAAAAAAACATTCGCCATTAGTTCAGTGCCAGTATACGGCATACAGGATTCGAAAGAATATACACTTTGCAGAATTGACTCACGTAAAGACTTCCTTTGGCACAATAATCGGTAATTAGTAGTATCCTCATTGGCTCGACGCAGGCACCGATGAATGAGTTGAGATTACCGTGTCTGATTTCGCGAAGTATTCGCATTTCCTTCATGACGTCCCTCGATATGTCCTTCTTCTTGGAGAACTTGAGCTCCTTAATACGCACCACGACCCCGTGGTAATGCCCGGTTTGAGCGAACACCTGGCCTCCGCATCTCGACTCGTACGACATTGCGCTAACTAAACTTAACTGTGAACATAAAAATTTTTTCCAAATTATTACTAAAAACAAAGAGACGATCCAAAGCCGCAGATCAAAACACACAATATACGCATTCATACAAGAATCGAAAGAGTCGACGTCAAAGCCCTCGCGTTTAACTTCGCGACCGCAAAGGGTAACCGCCTGCTCTGCGGCTAACCCAGAGAGAACTTATTTTATCGCACGGCCTTGCCCACGGGCATATCGCATATAGCCATATGAATTTTCGAAAAAAACAACTTTCGATGGGTATACCAACCTTACTAGGAGAGGACATCATGTTGTCGAGATGCGGATAGCCGTGTATCTCGCTGGGGTCGATCTTCCAGAGCAGTCCCTCGATTTCCTGCTCGATCTTCCACCTCCGGTAGATGCTCATGGTGATGACAGCCGCGCAGAAGAGAAGCACCGCAAGGACGCCGGCGGCTACGATGCTGCGCATGTGAGTGTCGTCCTTGGGACAGTGCTCGTTCAGGAAACCGCAGCCGGGCTCGGCCTCGGGCTTGTTCTTGCCGGGCCAGTCCACCGCCTCCGACGGCCGGTAAGCCTGCGTGTAATCAACCCCCCGCGTTAGCGACGACTGTACATTTTCTTTAAAAATTTTTTGATCGTATGATATTCGTGTTGCTTTTACCGACCAGATTGTCGCCCTGCTGGAACTGGCCGACCGGCTTCATCTGGAAGTCGCAGGAGAAATTTTGGATGTGCAGCGGCTCCTTCTGCAGAGCCAGCACCGAGAAGTTACCCTCCGAGTCTCCGTGGCTGTCGAGCTTGATCGTCGCTCCGCTGATACCTGTCGAGAACATCGTTATTTTTTTTTAGCATTTCACGCTAGGTCCACGCGACGATCCGAAGTACGAAACGGATGCTCACTCTGATACGTGTGATTTTTGATGATCGTTTCGATGATCAGCGTGCCGTTGCTCGCGATCTCCTCCAGCGGTTGATCCGGATAGTCGCGCAGGAGCTGGTCCAGAGCCCTGGCGTACAGCTTCACCGAATCGTACAGGTAGGCCGCGTAAATCGAAACGTACTGCAAGAAGCATCGAATCGTTATATAAAAAAATAACTCAGTATCATCGGCTTCACTGTATAGCGTAGAGACTATCGCTCACCTTTTCGAATTTGTCGAGGAGGAATCTCTCGGGGACGGGAAAGTTGAAGGGCTCCTTGCTGCTGTAGTCTCGCACCTTCTGCGTGAACTCCTCGTAGTTCTGCGTCGGTGGAGTCGACGCCACGACCATGAGGGATCGCGCTCGCTTGAGAAAGTCCTTGTCCTTTGGGTCTTGACAATCTCGCAGGTTGTCGTAGTGCTCGGGTTCTGGAAGAGAGGCGACATATAACACGCGTTCGTCGACGTATCCGTTGTTAGATGGGTGCATTTTTTTTTTATTAAAAGTAGCATAAGTTATCTTTTTAACTAAGCAATAGAGGATGGATATGGTATACTAACTCCATAAGTACTTCATTGCTTCCTTCGGCGTGTAGGTCATCATGTCCACGTAGATCACCATGTACTGGCCGTTGTCGAGTAGCCTTTGATTCTGCATGGCGTTCATGAACTCGATCAACGATATCGGCGTCCCGAGGAATATGTAAACTGCAACACGAGATCACACATCTTTAAACTATAGAAAGAAAAAAATAAAAATCCAACCTCACATACACTATACCCGACGCGCGCGACTTGAATTTAATTGACTCGGACGAGATCTACGCGATGCTTATCGAAAGACGCGCGCAACAACAGTTCGAATCAAGATTTATCGTCGGCATTATATACAGCGAACTAGCAGATAAGAAGTCGACTCGATGTAAAAATTAGCGATGCCAGACACGAGGAACTGCAATTAGCATTGTAAATACAATTAGCAGATAGTATAGCCGCAAGATTTGTTTATAGGATTTTGCGAAAAAAATTACGCAACGTTCACTCACTACGCGTCATGTTCTTGGTGTCCTGGATGATGGGGAACCAGCCGCCGCCCTGACAACAAGGCAGTCTGTCCTCGCAGCAGACGTGCCTGTCCTCGACGCTGAGGAAGTGGTTGATGGTCAGGTTGTTGTAGGCGGCCTGGTTCTGCAGGGATTTCGCGACGGTCGACCAGGGCTTCTCGGCTATGATGCTGAACTTGTTCCAGTTGTAGTGCAGCAGCAGAGCGATCACCGACTTGGTCACCTGGGTGTCCGGCGGCTCCGTGCGGGCGAATGTGTTGACGTTCGACGCCTTGTAGTCCGAGCATTTCTATAAGTAAGAATTTATCGTTAGTCTCGCGTTCGATCATCGAGTTTTTTTGTTGTACGAAGAAATGTGAACGATATCTCGATTTTACGAAAAATTTATCATACACCATAAACACATGAAATTTTCAATTCCAACACCGCGTCTCGCGAGATCGCGAACGCTCGTGCGGCGCTGTTAAATATAGCCGAGCTTGCGGCTTTGAGAAAGGAGAAGAGGAGGAGGAGCCGGAGAAAGGGTTCGGGCCCAGAGTGTACGGGTTCTTTTTTCTTTGATTTTTCTTCCTCTTTGACGGCCGTTGGGCCTTAGGGTTTTTTATTGCGCGCCGCGAGGGAAGAGGATGATTTGATTCTATTTTTAGACGGCGGGGATCGTTGCATGCGGGCGGATTCTCCGAAAGGTGATTCAATCTCGATGTGCTGCGCTCTGGGCCCGAGATCAGACCTGATTGCGGACTATTTCTAGATGCTCGTGTTTGTGCTGCATTTAAATTTAGATTTATTATAACTGCGCGTATCACACGGATTGTTTTATTTTTAGAGATCTTTCTATTACGATTACGAAGTTTGAAATTGTTCGTTCACCATCTGATCGAACGTCGAGTAACGAGTTGTGTGTATAGGTATAACTGTTTATAAATCAACGCTTAACAGTTTGTTGATCCAATTAATGAGTGAAATACGGCGATTCGCTCATCAGCGACAAACGCTCGTCAGCGTGTATGAATTAGGCGCGCGACGGGAAGCGACTCTATTATTCATATCACCGAGTATAGCCACATTCGTTTATAAAATAATCGATGCTGATCGTGTACCTACACTTTTTTCGCAAAAAAGTGAGGAAAAAAAAACACGTACTCCAACTCGGCGCTTTTATATTTGCGCACACGATGCGGTAATCGTTGCGAGAACACATAGCGCGCGCGGCTATATATAGCGCTCGGGAGAGAGAGAGAGAGAGAGAGAGAGAGAGAGAGAGAGAAAGAGAGACAGATAAAGAATTGCGATGCAGGCGTGCGGGGCGCCGTTGATGCTTTTGTGGTCCTGCGCGCGCGCGCGAAAGAGAGAGAGAGCTTCTTTCTTTTATTCTTGCTCTCATTTTATACATATATACACTCCATTCAATATTCAACGTCTTCTTTTTTTCGGCCCATTTCGCCTTTCTTTCTCGAGCCGGCGTTGGTTCCTCGCCGGCTTTTTAATCTCGCGCCGAAGGCTGAGGCTCGTGATATGCTGATTGTCTCTTTTATGGAGAGAGATATTATATTGGGCTGATTTTTTAGACCAAATGTTCCTTAATTTTCTAAATCATACTCGTATAGTTGAGAAAATAGAACGACGGGATGTAAGTCAAATTGCTTGAAATTTTTGTCTCGAGAAACAGCGACGGCGCCTCGCATATATACTAACGGTTCCTCTCTATCTTTCTCTCACTTATAACTTTCGGGTTTATAAATCTAGCGAGCGAGATATAAGTGTTTGTTTTGGTGATTAAAGAAGTTATTTCTGTGCGCGCGTGTGTGTGTGTTAAACGCGTGCTCGTTTTATGCTAAGCTCGAGACACATCACGGCCGATATTTTCATTTAAGAAACATTCCCAAGCGGACCTCTTCCATTAGCGAAGCGTTTATTACAAGAATTATATATGTATACATACATATACTCGCGTGTGTTATGCTTGCGGAATAGGAAATTTTCTCCCGACTAGCACTGGTAGGATATATGGTTATTTTATTTAGCCAAACGACTACACTATACTGGCGCCGAATTTTTAATCGCGGAAATAATGGATGGTTCCGTAATCCGTTGGAACTGATCGAATGCTGAGCACACGACAGCAGAAGCAAACTGGTTCTGCGTGTGTTTATAGCCTAAATCCGCAAATTTCCGACTGTACACAGTATAGAAGTCACCTTAATTGCCCTGCCCCCCCCCTTTTTTGCTCGAGCGGTTCCGCACAGCTTCTTTGACTGGAAGCCGGCCGGCTGGACAGCTTTGTGAAAATCCTGAGGTTTATCACGTGTTCCAGGCAATTACGCGTCGTTGGAAGCGGCGGCCTCGTTAATTGTTAAACGATCTTTCGTTCCTCCCTGATTGTTTCTCGAAAGCATCCGCGGATAATTATTGTAATTCCTATATTAGCCCAACTGACGCGGCTATTAATTTGCGGTAGCCGTTTAATTTTTAAGTTTGATTGAAAGCTCGAGAGCTTTTTGTCGCGGAAGAGATATCGATCGCAGGCGAAAAGAAGTTTCGCTGCAGTCTGTTGGTTATATATAGAGAACGAGCTCGAGGCGCGACGAGCGGCAAGGGATTTGACACCTGTTGCCGTAGCCGGAAGACGAGAGAATCGAGTCACGTGTTTTTTGGCTCGGATTTTAAGAGCGAGTTTTTCCACTGCGGAGTCGTCCTAGTACCGACTATAGAACTTTCGGTTCAATTGCTCGACGTTCGCAAAAGTTTTGTCATTAATTTAATGAGAGTTAAGAAGGCGATCTATTTTAATTCGAGAAGTATAATTGAACGCAAGTTTCGCGCGCAAATTAATGGCCAATTATTTTCTGTTGACGTAATTGCGCCAATTATACTTTGTGCAGCAAGACGCGGCGGCTTCGAGCTATATCGCGCAAGCTCAGAAATAGATATTAATGAGTTAATTAAGCGGCAGTTGATAGCAATTGTCCGGATAGATGTATCTTTGAACGGCTCTCGACAACTATTCGAACTACCTCAAAAAAACATTCACACACACATACAGCCGCGAGACTAGAGAGAGAAAAGAGGGCGAAAACAGCAGCGAAATAAAAAAGGAAGAGGATCGCACGAAGAGGAAGAGACGGAATCGAGAGCGAGGGAGAGGTACATAGGAACCGGTCGAACAATGGCCCGGGGAAGAAGCGGCGGCGCGGCAAAAAGACGACGGAGACGACGTCGAAGAATAAGAAGAAGAGGCAGAGAGAAAGAGAGTAAGATTCTCGTTTTTTGCCGGACAATGCACGCCGTTGTGTTGCACAACCCCTCCTGGGCCTTCTTTCCCCCTCTCCTTTCTTTCTGCCTATATAGCGCGGCAGCCCTTCGGTCTGTCCGATCGAGCGAGTCTACCTTCTCGCGCCGCGCTCAAGGTGGTCTCGTGTCTAAATATAGCCGACTGCTGCCGAGAATAACGTTCGCCACAAGAGAGAAGGAGTAAGTATAGGAGCGCGCACGCAACGGCCTGTGTTATATGTGTATTATGAGGAGAGAGATCGGCAGTGAGCAGAGCGTTACTCTCTACAGAACTACTGCCATTTTTTTAACCATGAAAGGGCCAAGTACGCGATATTTATTCGAAAGGGATCAAACGGACAACCGAACAAAGGAGTGTCGGCATTTTCCGAATAGCCGGCGATTTTTGAAACTATTATCCCTACGCGTTCTCTCTCTCTCTCTCTCTCTCTCTCTCTCTCTCTCTCTCTCTCTCTCTCTTCGACCCGTTGTTTATGCGTCGATTGTGCAGGTATACGCTTATACACTATCGTACCGCGGCTGCAGGAGAAGTTCTTGAAAATCGATTTGCCGATCGTAAATTCGAGCCTCTCCCCCCCTCCCCTCTCTCTCTCTCTCTCTCTCTCTCTGTTGGGTTTGCATTGTCGCGAGCAGTTTTATGGCTGCGCAAGGGAGCCGGATGATGTCATTATGCACGCGTGTGCGCGCATACATCAGAGCGGAGGCTCCTTTCTTTGCTCTGAGGAGCTGGAGAGAGAGAGAGAGAGAGAGAGAGAGAGCTTCTGCGGGATCGTTACAGAATCTAATCGTTGCGAGTGTGCGTGTAAGAGATGCCGATTTTACCGCAGGATATGTTTTTCGGTAGCATCAGCGCGAAATTCTCTCTTCAGACGAAGAACGTTTGTTTTTCTTCGATACGCGTGCGAGAAAGCTCTAATAATAAAGCCGGGAGTGTAAAAAAAAGAAAGGAAAATATTCGCTAGTTGGCGAGAGGTCGAAGAAAAAAAAAACATACTTATGTGCCGTGGTGTCTAGGGTTATTCCCGTTTTGAAAATTGACAAATAGCTACCGGGCAATAAATAAACACCTCCCGCGCGGCTTGATTTATTCCTGAATAACTTATAGGCTTTGACGGTACATGCGAAAATAAGTCAAATAATTTGCAAGCTACGCGAGCGCTGTGTGTGATCTATTACGAAACAAATTATAAGCCGCTTTTAACAAGCGCGTTAACGTAGTAAGAATCGGAATAAAAATCCATCTCAAGAAAATTCATTGCTTTTTCAGAGACAGCTAATAAACGCGCCGAGAAAATTAACTTATCTCACCGACAGACAGATTATAACAAAGTCCGCCGCGAGCATCAACTGTGCGGTGTACGCGTGTACAGTACATGAAGATCCTCTCGTTTCACGCAGCCGCAAAAGAGCCGACGGGGAAACAAGGAAAACGCGCGTAAAATCTCGCCGAGATCGAGTGGTATAATGTATATGCGGCGAGAGATAAAGAAAATGACGCGATGCAGGCTTATGCGTATACGTTGCTTACTTATATGTGCATTATTGTGCGCTCGGAACGAGAGCAAAGAAGACCTCAAGACAAAGAGAGGAGAGCGATAGATGTGCACGCTGCAGAGATCGAGGCTTTTCTCTCGACGACTGGAGGTTCGATTTAACTTGTGTGTGCGAAATTTTATTATTTTGTTATTAATTGTTTTCAATATGTCCAAGAGTATTAAATTTACGCTTGTGTTACGTGAAACTACCGTGTAATAGCTGGCCGTTTGACAAAGCTTTCGATTGATTACGATGGTCGATTTGACGGAACGAAACCTGCATTTTCACGAGAAAAACGAAAATCATACAACTGGCTTCAATTTTCACCAGAGTCCTTTTTTTGCGAGGGCGAATGACTTCGAGGCTCGGAATAGAAGAAAAGCCATGGAAAAAAGTCACAATCGCGAGCGAAGATCGCTTCCTGGAAGATTCTCGCGCGGTCCGGTCGTTAATTACGTCGTTCCTGCCTAATGAGCGCTATTAGCCTGGGAGATATAAGCTACTTCGCTGTGTTATATACGGAGGCAAAGACGCCGGTCATAGGGAGATGAAATTCAGGCTCCGGATCCACTATGTTAGATTCCATATGTTGTGTGAACCGATGCTCCCATCAGTGAATCGTCGATTCAACGAAATTCCTCGTTTAAAGTAAAATCCCATCGGCTACAGCCGTTACATTAATTTTGAAACTGTTATGTGTAGCCCATAAACGTAAATTATCGTCGCTGGCTGATGATTCCGTGTGCGTGAGCGTGATAATAATCGCGCGTTGCATTCCAGCTTTCTCTAATAAAACCGTACCTCTAGCTCTTGCCTTTGAAATTCAAAGTCCTCGGATTTCCCAACGAGAGATTCTGCGCGCGCGGGGCACAGCGTACACGTTTGATGGCGATTTATGGGACTTTTATCTGAATAGATAACATCTTGTCTAGAAATTTGTCACTCGGAGCTTCTAAAAATAGCTTGCCGCGCATGATACGCATTTCAATTTTACTTTTCCACTCTATACGCGTATATTCTGTATACGGAATTGATGTATGTATAATTCACTCCACTATCGTAAAACTTTGAGAATTTTCAATTCGAACGCGTTAAAAGTGTGTATTCGGTACACGTAATGTCACACAGAGTCGCAAAGTTAAGAAGACAAAAAATTATTTCACATATCGAACAAAAATATTTATCGCCAACGCAGAGACCTTACGTAAAAAAGTTCGAAAGGCCAGCCCGTAATTTCACCCCATTATAAATACAGCAAATACTGTATATTATAACGTGCGTGATAACAGCTTCGCACTGGACTCATAGCGCAAGATTAATTGTTGGGTACAATCAACCGCGAGTCGAGGAAACTGCGCTCATCATGTACACATACGCACACACACAGAGGACAAATCGTCGGAGGTATGCCACCTCATGCATGTGCAAATCGTCCTCTTCTCTTCTGTATCACGACTCCTTTGAGAAAGCGAGCGTTAGAATAAAAAAAAGAAGAAATAATAAGACACACAAACGCGGGCTTTCATTTATTCATAAATCAACGGGCCGCTCCGCGGGTCTATTTATAGAGCGACCGGACAAATGGCGATAGTCTCGTTCGCGAGAGATGTGCAGCTCTCTCGATGTTGCATACATCCTTCTATGCTGCTCGCTATGCAGTTCGTAGTTTAAAGAGTTTTCGCTTCAGCTCACGAGAATAATAGCAAATGTCGCCTGTATAAAACTCTTTGTTCGCGGCGTATATAAAGAAGATATCAATTAATTCTCCGCGGCTTGATATATTGCACATGATTCACGAGCTTGCATTATTCACGCATAATTCGTCGAGAGCTGTATGATAAAACGCTATTTTTGCATTTTCCAATTAGCCGCGCGCACGGCAACGAGACATTCTATTTTTTTTCTTAATCATCGCGAGAGAAGATATAGAGTCTCTGTGTGGCTGCGCGCGTGCAGCTGCCGATTGGACAATTTCGGGCTATATTAAGCGATCGCTTGATTATTTTCGAAGCTTGTTCGAATCGAAAATAAGACGTTATTGCGGCAACGGAGCTCGTGTAAACAGCTGGCGGTCTGTCAAAACCGCAAACGTTGAATATCGCGTCGAACTGCCGACTATGCCAGTTGCCTATCAGTCTTGGGAATACTTTATTTTTAAAGTCTTTTTTTAAAGACAATGTACCCAGCTATATACATGTCTGATTACACTTTGCTGTCTATATGCGTATACCGGCCGCTGGGCAAACGACCAGCACGTTACGCGTAATTAGTTTCTTTGTGTCTTTTTTCGTTTCCCTTCGATGTATGACGAAATATGAAAAAAACAACGCACTTTCAGTGACGCGAGAATGTAGAAAAATTTTGTTTGGTCTATAGATCTGATCTATCTTGTTTTGTTACTTTTTTATTTATAAAACATATGCTTCGACTTTTAGATACAAAAATATGATCTGCGCAAAAAGCTACTTTTTTGATTTTTTATTTATATAAAAAACTGTGTTACGTTCATCAACGTTTTTCCCCTCTTTTTAGCATATGTAAAATAAGAAATAGAATATATAGAAAAGGTTCAAAAAGTATGAACAAAAACGTTTCTCTCTAGATCCTGGGATTTCCGACATTTTTTTCGTGGATTTGGTCATATAGACTTATTAATTGCCTGACTTGCGTCACATGAAATACATAGATGTGAACAAAAAACTTATGCTTTTCCATAGACTAAGGTTTGTCTAAAATAACACACCGAATCTCCAATAAAGCTCTCAGTTACAGCGAAATAGGTATACTCTAAAAGACAGTAAACACAGAGAACCTTCAACACAAACTAAGTACAACCGTCAGGAAAAACGACCAAAAAAAGCAGCTGCAGAGAGAATAGAAATCGAAAGCAAACACGCCTCCTCCGTAATATAGCTATATACCCACACGCGAAAAAAAAGCAAACACACTGCACACACATCTATACCTACACATATACGTGTATATTCAGCGTATGAGATTGCGCAGTTGCAGTTCGCGCAGGAAAATGGAAAAGACAAGCGGGCGAAATCAAACGACTCGAGTGATTTACGGTTAGAGACCTATGCGGCGATTGCGTAGGTGTGCGTATGCGTACACGGCTAAATAATCACGCGGGCGCGCGCGAATTTTCCGCTCGCGTTGTGCAACAATATTTTGATAGGACACGGGAAAATTCGCCTGTTATTTTAGGACTTAGCTATGTTTTCGCAATCGGCGTGGTGTAATTCCATTGAGCTAATTAGCGAGTTTTTGGGAAAATAATTTACCTTTACTGCAGGTGGGGGGGTTTTTAATTAAAAGTTCGGACACATTAGTATTATACGCGGGTGATTTATATGCGCCAACACTCTCCCCAAATATCACAAAGCTCGTTTCGTTCTCGCAAGAGTCGTCGCAGCCGATTCGATTAACTTTGATTTCACCTTGAAATTAAAAATCTGCTCTCGATTCTCCGCAGCCGACATTCTCCGAAAATTGTGCAACACTACCATACGGCTTATTAATTTTCTTTGTGCGATGCATATAACACGCGTAAATTAAAGCCCCGGCGATCGACTTTTTACTCGATAATCGCGATCGATTTCGTCGACTCGGACGAGAAAGAAAAGACAGCGTGCAGTCCTACTGACATTGGGATCGAGATTGCAATTGGAGCAAACTCTTCGAGCGGTAAACCATTTTTACGCGTATTCGAACACGACGGCGAACTGGAGTTTATCGGTATGTCTCGAGTGGGCTGCCTATTGGTATGTACAGCCAGTCATTACAACTTATAGTCGCTGTCTTTTTGTTATATGCTATACATAGATAGACGCACGACTCGAATCGCAAACAAACATTTTTGACATTGTGCTTTATCGAGTTTCTATATCGCGAGAGATAGTGTGCGCAATTGCAGTTCATATAAATAGACTCGCTACTCTCGTTAATCCCAACGAACGTAACCTACATACGACTATTATTTTTTTCTCTCTCACCACCGATCACTTCTGTAATCTGATTTATGATCATAATTATACCGATGCACTTTTACCGATCGGAGTCTATTTCCGTATGGCAAAAATTCTTCGCTATCTGAACTCTCGAGAGAAACAAACACACATAGCGCGACGCCTAGTTAACGACCCGGTAACCAGACGCTCACGAATTTTCCAGCCGAGACTGATTTATCGAAGCCAATAACCAGACACGCCATCGATTAAACCCGGCAAAATAATCATCTTATCGGCAGTATGTACGTAAAGCTCGTCCTAACAATTGCCGAAAATACAACAAGTAAACAGCCAGAGGCGCCGCTCGTAAAAGTTCGCTTTTATAAATAACAGAGATGAGAAAGCTCTAATACTGCACTCACCGCGGTCACACACGTATTTTCACAGCGGGTTCGCATCGTTTCGGTAAATCGGTATTTATACATACATGTATGTGCGTATATTGACGGTGGCTCCGGGCCAAAGGGGTTTTCTATATGCCGGCCGCTGAGATAAGGATATCCTTTGCTTGGCGAGTCGAGAGATCTATTGCACGCGAATAATGGATTATCGGCTATTTGCTCTTCGAGCTGTCGCTTTAGTTGCTTACTTTACTCGGCGATGAGAAAGAAATTCTTTTTTGACAAAAAAAAAAACAGTGACTCCAGTAATAGTGCAAGGAGACAATAACTAACGATTGGCAAGCTTTCAACCGAAGCTACGCTTTCCCGGCAAAAGTAGTAGTCAGCCCACATCACGTTCGTACTTCGTCTGCTGCTGCATCACACACGGTTTCAGGAAACATTTGCCGCGACCATTCGCGTAGTTAATCAACGGCATACGCGCGTGAGTGTAGGAAGTCATTGTATAACACGAACAAATTTAGCCAACAAGATTTACGGCCTCGTACTGATCTCTCTCTCTCTCTCTCTCTCTCTCTCTCTCTCTCTCTCTCTCTCTCTCTCTCGTGTAACTCATCGAAGCTCTACGCGATGTACCGAAAACTACATAGACGGTACAACATCGAGAGCTTTACTTTACAGCATATCGTATAGAATAACTGGCTTATGTATATATACATTTATAACGTGCGAGCGCGCGGCATTTTTAAATACGCCCGCGGAGAGACCTTGACTCGCATTAATATCTATTTTAAGCCCGGCGCGCGCACTTGTATCCACGCCGCAGCGCGGCTATGTATGTGCTCGTGCATTTTTTTTTCTTCTCTCATTCGATGCTTGATCTCTCACTCGCGCGCGCGGCTATACTTTTCCGCCTACGATGTGCAGCGTGTAAAGGCTGTGAATAACTATGCGGAGGCTGATCTCTGTGTTGCGTATAGGAACGATAAGGCGAGTTTGCGAATTTCGGTATGAGGTGTGCGAATATAAGGGTTTGAGTTGGTTGATTTGAAGAAAAAATCGCTATGCTATTACAGTCTTCGCAAATACACGCGCAGATTCGAATTCGTTATATTATACGACTGAGCACACAAGAGTCCTACCTATACAAAATGTAGTAAAATATAGTCATCAACATCAGCTGGAGAGCCAGTTTCGATAAAAGTTTCCACTGTTATTCGTCTAATCAGCACATTGTTTGACGCGTGTAAATATTCGCCGAAAAACAAATAAATACATATAGCCCCGCGGCGGCGGCCGTTGAATTTGCTTAAAATTTCGGATCGTATTTTTCTCTTCTTCTCTCTTTCGGTCCTCGCTCTTATCTCGCATAGAAAATAATCGAATTCAAATTTATGGACATGTCGGCGGTTATACTCGTGAATTCTAATGGTCACCGCTATCCGAGCGAGAGAGTCGCGAGTCTCTTGTGCGCGATGTTCTAAAAATAGAGACGCGCGCGCGGCAGTGTGTTAACGTACACACTTATCTGTTTTCAGCGTGATTTTGAATTTTGTACGCGCAAGACGATAAAAAAAAGAGAGCTGCGCGGAAATGTGTGTGGTGTAATTGAAACATCGAGAGCTTTGAGAGTCGTTGTGTACTTTGTGCTCTGATGGGCCTTATCGTTGTGTACTATTAATAAGCGAGAGCCGGAGTCTTCTTGAAGCTTTGAGCAGACTTTTGCGCTGTTATACCGAGCGATATTTCCGAGTCGCTTGTTGAAAGATTTGTTGAAAAAAATGCAGTGTATCTCGCGAACGTCAAGTGTAGAACAGGCGGATAAAATGGCAACCAATAGTCCATTCGATCTATATGTACCTGCGCGCGTTCCTCGTGATTTTATTTTCTCCTAAACTTTTGCAAGCTAGCATTTTACGATTGTCGCAAGATCGCCATGTTCGAATCAAACACGCGTGCAGTCGGGTGTCCCCAACGAGGAAGCTCCCAAACGAAGCCCCTTGTGCCAATTAATTATAGCGATATAATGCCGGCATGTAATAATACAATAACACACACACGCGCAGCATTTGTATAGTAAGACGGGGATCTTCTTCCCGCGCGAAACGTGGAAATATCAGCTCTCGCCGGCACACACAGGCAAGAGAAAGAGAGAGACGGGGAGAAGCACGCGCTCGGCACGTGCAGCAGCGAAGCAAAGACGCGATTTCGCTTCTTCTCTTCGTCGGTGTGTGCTCGCGGAGAAGCGGTGAAACCGACGACGAGATGCTGCGCTTATAGGCCCTCTTTGACATTGACCCACAGCTCGCCTTCTAGTAGTACGAGTCTTTTCTTTTTCTTCTTCTTCTTCTTCTACTTCTTCCTCGTTTTCGACGCCGGCTGTCGCCGCGCTGCTTCCGTGTGGCTCGCAAATTTTCAACCGCCATCGCTCTCTGTCGGTATCTTTGCAAGAACAGATGATTTTTTGTAGCTTCGGCGACGCTTAAATCACAGCTGCTGCAGATACTGCACATCGATATGTGGTAATTCATTTCTCGACGTGAAAATCTCGAAATATATATATATATAACATACACTCGGACGCGATAATTAATTCGAGCGGTAAGAGAAATCGTATACAGCATCGAGAAGATAAGCATTAAACAAATCGCCGAAAAATTGATCCCACAAAGCAGCAGCTATACATAAGACACGCCGATAACCCGCTCTTCACTCGCACCTGCGCGTGTATGTATACAGCACTCTCGCGCGATGGAAAATTTCAGCTGCAGCCGACACACGCGCGAACCGAAACGAAAAATCGGCCGAGCGAAGGCCACCCGCGCGCGAGAGTATACACACACGGCGGAAAGGCGAAAGGACTGCTCGATCTCTTTATCGGCTCTCCGCGCCAAACCGGACGAAGGGCACGCACGCGCACAAGTATATGTATATAGCCGCAGCGCTACGAAGAGAACTGAATGACGGAAGAGTCCTTGGACTCTCTTGCGCGCGACAATGCGTCGCGGGCGCAAATTACAGGCTGTCGGTGCAGGATGAAAAGTTCGAGCCGGAAATTACCGAAATTACCTGCCGAGTTGAGATCGAGCGAGATTCGCTGCTGATTCACTGCGCAGGCGTTGATATACTCGAGTAGAAGAGGATACTGCGACAGGTGAGGATTTTTCGAGGGAGATTATATCGTATCGCTTGGAAACGCGAAGCTGAAGCATCACCGAGTGAAAAGAATATCAAGAGTGGGGTGAACGACTGGAAGATGACGGAGTGTATTATTCAATTTCCTTTTTAACTCTATCGCATTAGCGCAACGATATTTCGCTTATTAAGTGTGTACGACCATTAGAATACACGCTATACTGCTATGAAAATAGCCCAAGAGCATCAGCGGACGAGTCAGTCAACTCGAGACCGATAATACTCACGCTTCTCGTTTTACTTGTATACGCTACTTGGATCAAAAATCGAAAATCTTGACTTTGCTTCCCCTCACGCGCAAGAAACCAGCATCGCAGCGAGCTGAGAGTCCAATAAATCAGATCCGTTTATCGATATACCGGCGGCCGTATCTGATTTTTCGCAAAAAACCCGTCCGCAGTCCGAAAAATCGCAGCCTCGAAAATACATACCATATACCTTCTTCTTGCAGCGCTGCACTCGAGAGCTCTGTGTGCGATTATGCATATTTGCACAGCGTCGCGCAGGAGAGCAACAAAAGCTACGCACACACGAGCGCGTATATTCGAGGCCTATAGAAAATCGATCATTTCCAGAAACGATAAAGCGTATAAACGCTGTAGTGTCTTGCGCGCATATGGTATACGCACACACGCAATGCGCTCGCGGCGATCATTTTCGAGTCCATTTAACGTCGCTGCACCGTTTAATCGGAGAGTATACGCGTATGTGTGCGTTATACGGGTTATGCGAGGGCCGTGCGTGAGTGAGCTATATACGCAGGACAACTCGTACTCGGCAGACTGGACGGCTCCTCTCGCGTGTATACCTCTCGCTCCTTTTTCTCTCCCGCGAGCCGAGAAGCTTTTGGCCTTTGATTTTCTCGCGGAGAAATTTTCTAAAATTATAAATCGCTCGGGACCAAGTATGATACACCGTATACAGCGAATTACAGCTCCTCGTCGGCATATAATACGCAGTACACACACACACACACGCAGACACAGTCGTACACGCGACGTCGGCGGCATCGGCTCGCGGTTGGCACACACGAGCAATGGTCGGGGCTAAATATAGCCACGATAAACACAGTCAGTTAGTGTGTAAGCCGCTAACCCTCGCCTTACGCGTCTGGATCCGTATGCGCACGCGTACGTATACATCCTTGAATGCTTAAATAATGATTCGAGACGCGGATCCATGCTGCTCGCTGTGAGACTGAATTTTTCGGCTCGTAGTCGAGCTATTCTTTATCTCGAGTCTACCGCGATTTATACGGAGTCTTTCGCGAGAACCTCTCTCTTCTGTGCGCGATAAATCGCATCTGTACACGCGCCTGCTTATCTGGCTTTCGACTCGAGAACCGCGGGTAGTTTTCGGATTTTTGTTGTTATACGTCGCCAAGGCGAGAGATTCCGAAAATAGAGGATTCGCTCGCCAGCTGGAGAGAGAGAGAGAGAGAGAGAGAGAGAGAGAGAGAGAGAGAGAGAGAGAGAGAGAGAGAGAGAGAGAGAAAAGATCGAAGAGAAGACCTTCGGTCTGCCATCAGCCTCGAAATTCCGGGCTACACTTTGAAAACTCTCCCGAGGTCCACTCGCGCAATAACTCTTACCGGAACACTGTACACACTGCAGTGCGCCGCTGCTGACCAATTAAATTTATGGGCCGCGAACGAGCGGCTGTAAGCGGGACAGCATCAGTGCGCGTCTTCGTTTGATCGAGTTGTTCTTTTTTTTCTGCGCACCGAGCGTTCTCGTAAGAAGGGGTTACGTCAAAGCGAGAGGAACGTTATCTTCGTCGAATTTTTCAATGTTAGATATTGGCTTTATCTGCGCTAGAGCTTTTGCGTCAGAACTTTCTCGAAGCTTTATATACTCTTGACTACTGTGTGTATGTGTTTATAGGGAAGCTGTCTTAAAATTGACGGCACGCTTCAAAAATCGATCGCTATTGTTGTATACACACAGCTTCGATAGTGAAATTGGAGGGCTTCCAAAAGGAACACAGATGTTCGAAAATTCAACGCCGCGTCGGCCCGAAATAGTCGAGCGCAAACTCTCGGTAAAATCTTGAGTTTTTTTATAGTACATAGGATTATTGAATCTCATTGAAATTTATTTCCAAGAGATCGATAATAAGCTCGAAAAGGTAGGTGGAAATCGGCGGTAACATATAATGAGTCACCGCACTCGGAATGCGCGATTCGCGTCGATAACGCAGAGCGGCGCCGCTGCTCGAAAGTGGAGTGCGCGCACTCGAGGAGCTGATAATGAAATATATGTATAGTTTAATCGAATTATAATCAGCTACCGTGTGCGCTGCGTGCGCTCGCGTATAATCCTCTCGATGCCACGATAACGACCGCTCTGGTATTAATAGATCGGTATCGATGATTCTTCATATTTTATGTTCTATTCATCGGACGTAGAGCTATGTGTCCACTGGGGTTCGCAGATTACGATAAGAAAGCGTCGCGAAAACGAAGATAAAATCGTTTCACCACGTCTTTTTTAAAATGAATAATACCATACACCGTCCGAAAAATCAATCTCAAATCAGTCAGATTGTTGCCGGGAGCGCGGGAAAAATTTTAATTCCGATCGCGATCTCCCGCCGAGATGATGTGTATACACGCAGAGAACAGAAGAGAAAAACACAATAAGAGCGATGGCAATGAAGCGAGTGTGTGGATACCAGCATCTCGCGCACGAGCTCGAGCGCGGCTAAATTGATTTGACAAGAGACGTATACGGCCCGGGAATTCTATCGTCGAGCCTCGGAACTACTGCGACGTTAGATATATATATTATCGTCGTCATCCTCGTGGCTCATTATTCTCGAATTAAAAGTCAAGGAATTTATTACCAGCGAAATAATAAACGTTCACCGATATGACTATCCTGTTTGAAGAGTCTAATCGAGACACTCACCGGCGCCCCGCCGGCGGCTCATTGTCGTTGTCACGTTCGTTCATCGCATCAACATTTTCCGGCAGGTGCGTATCGAGCAAAAAAGTCGACGACTGCCGAGTGTGCATATGCAGCGCGTTACGCAAGGCTCTCTCGATCGCGAGTGATGAATCGCGCTATTATTAATGCGCTGTACATAATATCTAATTCCTCGTTTTATCATCTCCCGGGGTGCGTTTGTAAAAAAGAAGAGCCGACCGCACACAAAGATTCTACTGAATATTGATGACGATGTTAATTTCCTAACGATCCAGAGCAACTTTTTTTCGTCGAAAGAGATCCAGAGAATTCGAAACGAATAGCGTGTCTTCGAAGGTTACGCAGCATCGAGAGCGATAATTTCTCTCTCTCTCTCTTCAAGTGCATCGTATTCGACAAGCTGATGATGAAGAAGATGTATAAACATGTGAAGATTGAAAAGTAACACTTAATAATTCTATAAGCCGATATCTCTCGCGGCTTTTTAATCTTCGCCGACAACGACGACACGAGGCGCGGAACGAGGCAACCCGATACCCCATCAATTGAAGGCGTTATGTGTGCGCGCTGCACTGCACACGAGAAAGAAGATGTTCATCCTGTCTCTCTGTCATAGCGTGTAATGCGATCGATTTCTTTTTTTTCCCTCTTGACTCGACGCGTTATGCCATCGTATATGCGCCGAACTACGAAACGTGTGAAAAAATCCTCAATTTACAAATTTATTGCGCAGAGCGGAGTAGCGACGCACTTCATCCGACTCGGTTAGATAAGGTCTCCCCCTACTCCAGCACCGCTTGTGTATCCGACGATTCCGGAGAGAGTATATAGCTGCAGTGTGACCCTCTGAATGCGCAACTTGTTGGAACTGTTGAAACGGGATCGGGAGTTGCATAGCAGAGCAGAGCAGCAAAGAGAGAGAGAGAGAGAGAGTCACGCAATACTGCAAACGCTCGCGAACGGCTCTATATTTAGAACCGCGACATTAAGCAGCAGCAGCCGCTCGGCGAGTTCTCTCTCTCTCTCTCTCTCTCTCTCTCTCTCTCTCTCTCTCTCGGAGCGAACAACTGTTAGCAAAAGTGTGTGTATATAACACGAGAGCTGCGAGAGAGCCGATATAAAGCGGATAAAAAGGCCGAGTTCGATGTTGCTGAATAATTCTTCGTCGCGCACAATGTGTTCACGCGACGAATCCAAGATTTACGAATATATCACGGAGGTATATAATATGATATCATGTGTAAAAGAGACTGCGTGCCAGTCGCTATTATTTACTCGGACAGAGATTGCCGAGGAAGCGGGTAGTTAACGCTTGATTTTGATTAAGATTACCCGAGAGAGAGAGAGAGAGAGAGAGAGAGAGAGAGAGAGAGAGAGAGAGAGAGAGAGAGACAGAGAGAGTCAGAGATGTTCCTTCCCCCTTTCTCGCACATTATTACACATACGCATACTATACACACACAGAGCAGCAGTCGCTATACTCGGCGATATTTCTCCCCGTAATTATACCGGCTCCCATATAATATTATGCTACGCTGGGAGGATCTACACATCGAAGAAAAAACACGTATCCGCGCGAGAGAGCTTTGTTATTATACGAGCACACACAGCGAGAGAAGAGCATCAGCGCGTGTACATTGTTTACACTCGAGCGTATCGTTGGCCAGCTGATCAGGTAATTATCGTAAGTAGATGCGCGCGCGGCTGGATCTATGACGCGGACTTCTGACAGATACGGTGTACGAGAGCTATGCTGTACGGACTTGACGGCTGTATCGCTGTACTCCAGTGTGTGAGTTGCGGCTGAAAATAGCGGCGAGAGGTGCCTTTTTGCCGACGTCCGCGCAGACGTGCCGAGAATTCCGCAAGCTCGTAATGAACACTCGGAGTTTTTCAGCATTTGCCACAGTACACACGATCGGCGGCGACTCCGTTCCTCAAAAATTTGCCGCGTCGTCTCCGAAACTTTCGCGCAATCATCGCGCGAGAGAGCTTTCACTGCTCATCAGAGAGAGAGAGAGAGAGAGAGAGAGAGAGAGAGAGAGAGAGAGAGAGAGAGAGAGAGAGAGAGAGAGAGAGAGAGAGAGACAGACAGACAGAGAGAGAGAGAGAGACGAGGGTAAACGTATGCAGCAGAAGTCGAAAAATCTCCCTGACGATCGCGTTATGACATCGCGAGGATCAGACACGCGCGCGTGTATAAGACGACGCTTCGGAAAGAAATTCCAATCCGAATAAAGTAGGTCTCTCCCGCGCGAGCGATTTGCATTTCTCGAAACTCTTCTGCTTCTTCACTTATTTGAATTTCAATTTTTACTCGCGACACCGAAGCGCCGAGAGAGAGAGAGAGAGAGAGAGAGAGAGAGAGAGAGAGAGAGAGAGAGAGAGAGAATGGCATTCCACAGTCGGAGGATGATTTTTCGACGCCGAGTTGCGCCACGCAAGTACCGATAGCTCGTGTTGTTCGGAAAAAAAGTGCCGGAAAAGAATTTTGCGCGAAGCGGAGAAGGCCGGGTGTGCAGAATTTTCGATTTTGAAAAAAAAGAGAGGTCGATGACCGGTATCGCGCTGACCTTCGTCGCTGATGCGTCAAAGTTTGAAGGATTCGTCCGTCGCGAAGACGAGGATATATTCGTGTTTTTTTTTGGTTCTATAATTAGACGCCGCGTGTTGTAAAGTCCGCGGTAGAGGCGGAATCGAAAGGAAAGGCTATTGTTTTCAGAATATGCAGTGTGTTGCGTAACTTCTCAAACGATGCGGGTGTCACCTTTATCCTCGTTTCTATCCAGACACTTTTTCAAAACGTTTTGCAGTGCGTTGATATTATAATAGTCGAACGCTTTCGAAAACGCTCGCACTCGCGTCTCTCAATACTGCAATACACTAGCGATCCTTATCCAAATCTCCATAAAAGCCGGCAACTTTCACGAGAAACGCGAAAAAACAAGCGCGTTTCAGCCCGATATGGCAAAGCGGTTAAAGAGAAGCTGTGAATTCGTTCGTTACTTTAGAATCATTATAAGGTATCAGTTCATCGAATAAAACAATAGAGTTTCGCAAAAGCTCAGTAGCCTTTCTTCAGTCCGACTATCCGGTTTCTCCCTCTCGGAATCTTTGGTCGTCGTCGAAAATCGCGACGAGGACCTTTACTCGTACTTCGCACATAACATACGAAGACGTTCCAATAATTCAACACCCGATGCGCGCGTGACGCTGCGGTTGCGAGCACGGCGTCAAAATTGACGCCTCACTCGAAGGGGTTTGGTATTATACGCATACGATGTACACTTTTGAATTTATTCCTCTCTCTTTTTCTCTCTCTCTCTCTCTCTCTCTCTCTCTCTCTCTCTCTTGTTTACTCTCCGCGATGGGATTGAATTTCACCGAGAGTATAGAGAAAAACGAAATTATTATTCCTCATCCATCAGTTTATGCATAAACGCGGCGTGCGACGACACTTCGATAAATATGTAAATACGTCGCGAGCGAATATTTTCGAAGCGATTACAAGATTAAAGCACTGCAGATGAGACACTGCGCGTCGACGGGGAGCTTCAGTCGAGATCAATCGGAATTACATATCTCGAATCCGAAAAATTCCCACGCTCGTACTGCACACATGAAGCGTATTGGGT
Organism: Nasonia vitripennis; assembly: GCF_009193385.2. Classification (NCBI taxonomy): domain Eukaryota; kingdom Metazoa; phylum Arthropoda; class Insecta; order Hymenoptera; family Pteromalidae; genus Nasonia; species Nasonia vitripennis. The sequence goes on along the minus strand of NC_045758.1, from coordinate 9,596,532 downwards.
CGTTTGCGCGCGCGTGACGGCGCACTTTGCGCTCGCAATTATTTAGCCATTAGATCGCGCGCAAGCTCTGTCTGTCTGCGTGTGTGTATGACACTTTACGCGTTCAACGGACTGTGCCACGGATTCACGCTGTGTTTGCGGGTACATACGTGTAACGCAGTCACGACAGACTCTATGACGCTTGGAAAAGGGAATGCGGATGAGGCGCGAGCTTGTGCAATTTTCCGCTACATTGCGGGAACTAGGCTACTGGGTGAAGATTGCTGCGAGTTGTTTTTAGAGTTTTTTTTTTACATAATTGATCTGTAAAAAAAAAATAAAAATAATTCAAAACCAAGTAAAATTCTCTATTCCCAAGATATACGCCCACGCAGCTAGCAGTCGACGAATGAAGACATAATTCAGCGCAGCATCCATATAACTCGCATCAAGACGAAGGAAAGTGCGTGATGAGGCGAGCTCAGGTCAATTAAGCCGGTGCCCAATTGAGAGCACACTGCACTGCATCATCAGCGTATGTAGCTATTCTCTCTCAGGAATTAAGCGACTTCAGTGCACACAGCGATGCACCGAATCAGGCCGAACGACCGCCCCCTTATACGCTGCTTTGTGTTTCTCTCCTTATCTCGTGTATAATGTGTGCCTCGCTAAGCGCACGTGGTGCCGAGATATCGTCGCGGGAGGGAAGAGTATTTTGTGTCAGCAGGAAAAACTGTTTCGCTGATGCGATTATATCGATGGATGTGCGTGTGTCTGTGATGTATCTATAAAATTCTGAGCTTATCTTCGCAAAAATATGTGCGAAATAATGTACGTTGCAGAACGAAAATACTTAGTACATGAGAGTGCAGGATCATTAACCTCCGAAAGTCGCGCGTGGCGTGTATAAACCTCGTTAACGTATAAATATTATCGTATAATAAAGCGCGAAAGGTGTGCATAGGGATTCGGCGCGATCAGCATGGTATACGTACCAGAGACTCTTTATCGGCTCGCAGACGCGCGATTAAACGTTTCGCGTATAAATTTAGTCGTTATTTTCGGAAAGCCAGAGCTAAAATTGATTCAGGCTTCGGAATGAAAACATTAACTGCCGAATACGTTCGCCAGCCGTAAAAAGCTCGTAAAGAGCGCACCAGCCGAGTGTATTTCCGACGCGGCTCTGGCTAATTCTGCTTTTACAAGCTGCTCGAAATAGACGTTTTGAAAATTTCTCACATATTCTCAAAATTAATTAGAAACATTAGGGCAACGCGCAATACTTCCACTTCTTTTTCCTGTAAAATCATCGTGGCGACGACGCCTGCGGGAGCAGAAAAAAAGGCTCTCTCTCGACAATGCGTCTTCCGTGCGACAAAGGAGGAGCGCGACGACAATGGAGAAGTTGACCTCTCGCGTAACACCCGGTTACGCAAATAATTATAACGGGAATTCGCTCGTGCAGCTATTGACAGGATGATCCGGCACTGATGATCCGCGTCGTTAGCGACTGATGACGCGAGAGTCTCGTGCAGCTTGTACAGTTGATCGAATCGAGTACACAGAGTGCGATATGTATCGCATCGTACATTACGCTTCGGGTTGAGAGAAGAAAAATTTCGAAACTACGATCGTCGTATACGAGCCGCTCGTGTCGCGATGCCAATCCAGGTGTACAAATACAGAAAAATAGGTTATCAATATTTACGAAGGAACTCACTCCCGCGCGGTTTCTCGATTTTTATTACATAATTTACCGGTTTCCACGCGCGATCCTCGTCGTCGGGGCGAGGAGAGCGAGAGAAAATCCTAACGTGTATACAAATTATAAAAGAACGAGGTGCTGCTTTTTGATCTTGCGTAAACATCTTTTTACGCGGGTTTATTTGAATTTAAAATCGAAGTAGGTACACGTAAAATGCATGTATGCGAAGAGAGAGAATGACGCTTCCAAAACGCAGCGCGCGCGCGCGGATATTATAAATCAATAAAACGAGCGCGGCGGAAAGCGCGCGCGCGAAAACACATCAGATTCTAAATATAGTCCGTGGCGGCTCTCGCACACGCTCCATAAAATCACTAATCATTCGCGGATCAGCGGCGTGTAACGAATCGGAGCAAAAAGAATATCCCTTAACTGCAATTGCAGTCTAAATCGACGATAGCGGATTGGATTTATGGCGCTAAGAAAGAGGGCAGCTTATAAACAGTATTTATAGGTATACATATGCTTGTGCGTTAAGGAAGCCGGCCGGCTCTATTTTTGGCTTTAAGCTGTTGCTGCTGTTGGGTTGATAAATTCGTTATACGTCCGATCTAAACTCTCAATTACAACGGGCCTGTGTGTTTCCGAACCAGTTTATATATATATATATATATATATATATATATATATATATATATATATATAGCTGATAGCGCAGTGCGACTGATCACTTAGTTAAAGGGTCGCGGCTGTGCACTTGAGAGGAGCGAAAAAAGAGATAGCGCGGCTATGAGTCGAGCTCAGTTTGAATCGACGTGTTTTACACTTTACGAGGATGATAACGTGTACAGGTATTTTTAGCTCTCGGCGACATTGTAGACGACAATTGGTAGAACTAATTACGAACGTGGTTTATATGCCGCGCTCGCGCGCATGAGAAAAACACGATGCAGAAAGGCGTATCGATCAAGTTCAGCAAAAACTTTCCATCTGTCCCCCTGTACGCGCCTGTTCCTTTTTGCTGTTTATACGTATACATTTAGTGTAGCAATTCATTAGAGCGTTGTATAAACAGTGATTTAAAAAATATTTTCAGACACGCCGTATATACTTTGACACTCGGTTCGGAGAGAGACAGGTAATCGTCCTGGGACTCAACTCGCCACGCGAGAGTGTACCCTGAAAAAAAAACACAGTCATTTCTGCCGTAAAGTCCGGTAGTTTTAACCGTTCTGCCACCGTAACGACTGTTCAGTAAGAACAACGGTGTGCCACTGGTAGTTTTGGCAAGTCGCGACTCGTAAAATTGGTTGCTTACGCGGGACACCAGCAAAAACGACCAAACTGATTCTTTAAAACTGCTGAACTCTACGGTAATTTTGGCAAGTCTTCGTACAATGACGGATTACTGGTGCGGTTTCAGTTAAAATGGCTGAGTTTTTTTTCAGTGTGTATATACAGCGGAGCATCAACAAGCTGCTCACTGTGTGTACTACTACTACTGCTCTCTCTCTCTCTCTCTCTCTCTCTCTCTCTCTCTCTCTCTCTCTCTCTCTCTCTCTCTCTCTCTCTCGGCGACGACGGCTATAAATAGTCACCGCGAAGGTCAGGGGAATCAGCAGTTTTCATGCAAATGCGCCGTCGATAGAATAATATCGCTCCTTTTGCGGGGAGAGCCTCAATAGACGCTATATAGCTATAGATACGTGCTGAGCTGCTCTCCGTCACTTATAGCGCGAGTCGTCGCCGCCGCCGCCGCCGCACACTTTACGAGTCGAGTCTGTTACCTACGTACACGTTTCCTTTTCATTTCCTAGCCCGGGACGTATAGTAAGTATACCTATACACGCATACTTATACGTTTCGCCGCGTGTTTTCTTTTCTCCCTTGATTAGGAAAGTTACCGGCCGCTGCAATTAGACTCGGGATCGCGCGACTGTTGATTTTCCAAACAGTCCGGAGAAGGTGTGTCTCCGTTGATTGAGCCTACGCTAATCCGATCGATTTTATATATATATATATATATCTACTGTTTGATCCCTTCGGGTGAAGGGAAAAAAGCAACAAGTGGCCGGAGCTCTGTTTACACACGCCGAGATATTGTCCAAGATTAAATATAGCTGCAGCTATTTGTTTAACGAGCGCACGCGTGCGTGTACTATACGCCTCCGTGTTTACTTTGTACGCCGCGAGTGTAGTTTCTCGTTTATGCAGAGGATGTCTTTTTCCATTCGTATGCAAATCGAAACTCGTCGGTAGTTTTCGCGCGCTGATTATTAATTGTAACTCGCGTTACATACTCGCGAGCTTTTACGAGCTGTCCGAGTTTATATCTTCGGATTAATTTTCAACGCAGCTTGCCGTCAAATTAATTTTGCGAAAAATATTAAATGCGTCAATTCGATAGAGAACAGTCGAACGTCCTCGTTTATACTCAGGAAGTGTGCTAGAGGAGAGAGAGATAATGAGCGGAAATTCGGTGCCGTAATCAGCCTATATCCCCGAGAGCAAACCGCGTCGGACTGACAGCCTAGCAGCAGCCTTGGGATCAGCAACTTACGAGATGTTGAACGGGGCTTCAGAATTTACGACCTTATTGCCGCCGTCGGCGCCGAGAGCGGCTACTTGGAAACTTTCGAGCTAGCTCGAGTTTAAAGCCTGTATCCTTGTGAGTTTCAGGAACTTTGTATCCGACTGTGTATAATACATAAGCTACATATTTTCCAAAATAAAAAAATGAAATTCTCTTCTCGAAACAGTTTATTAGCAGGTGTCGCTTAACTACCTCGCGGCGATCTTCGCTTTCTCAAAAACTACACACCTCGCGCGACTTTCCACTTGTTTCGCGCACACATTATACCAAAGCTGAACCTAACATATTTCGGTTTCCCACGAGAGGCGGGTGCGGCTTGATGCACAAGACGAAGACCGGTTTCGCTCGCTCGATTAATCGTCGGAGTCTCGCGATGACGACGCCGCGGAGTTAAGAAGTTAATTTGTTGCTATAATTGATTAAATTATCCGATAGGCTTCGCGTCGGATTTCTCGCGCAAATCGCACACACACCGCGCGTGCTTATTATACCTCAGAGTACAAACACACGTATTATGGAGGTTCAATAAACTTTTATTGCCCGCGCGCGCGTGGTGAAATAAAATTTTCATTCAAAATTAATAAAGCGCCATCTTTATGCACGATCGACTCACAGAATATGCGTTTCTCCATCTCTCTGAAATTCCGCAGCGCTTTTGGAAAAATAGTAAAAGGAGCGTGACGCAGAGAGCTGTCGCTTTAAACAATTTTTTTACCGCCTCTGTAATAACAGGCTCTCGTGTGTTCGTAAAAAATATATCGCACTTTTCGAATACGCGAGATACACATCTATCAAACGCGCTCTCTCTCTCTCTCTCTCTCTCTCTCTCTCTCTCTCTCTCTCTCTCTCTCTCCGCGAGCCTATCATTACAAAAGTTACCTCTGGAAGTTTGCGCAATGACGCCTGTGAGTGTGTATGTGTATAGAGGAGAAAAAATCACGCCGCTGCGCCGGGAGCTATCAAAACCGTTCCACTTGAAAAGACAAGTTATTTTGCCTAACTCGCTCTCGCTCGCTCGCTGTAAACGCGAGTGTATGATTCGTAATTAAACAGGCGAAGGCTCGCGATTTTTCCCAAAGATATCGCCTGTAATAGCTCGCTGATAAGAATATATTTCGTTTAAAAAAAAGAAGCGAAATCCGGGCTATAACGACTCGCAATAATTCACGCGGTGATCGACGCGATAAAAAAAAAAGAAGTTCGTCGCAAGTATACCATAATATGTAAGACGAAATAATTCGCCACGGGAACACCCACAGCAGTCGCGGACGTAGAGCTGCAGGAGAAAAATACGAGTAATAAAATAAAAAAAGCATCTGTGGATCGCGCCCGAGTGAATAGGCCGCCGCTGCCGCGTCGTGTCTCGCGGACTGAGATAACTGCGCGCGGCGACCGGTAATACCGGAACGCGTGCGAGAATTTTATTTTCCGCCGCGCAAAGGATTGCGCGATATATGCGTGTAATACGTGATCGGTGATATCGCGCGGAGGGGGAGCTTCATTCATATCAGTACTTTTCCTACAGAGCCTCTCTCTCTTTCTGTAACCTATACTTGCTCTTTTAGCCGAGAGAGAGAGAGGGACAGTTGATTTCAGGATGTATAGAGACGACATCGGTAGGCTTTTATTTCAGTAAATTAATTCGATATCGTTAACATTTCTTAAAACTAGGATAGCCATCAGACAAGTGTACTTACGTAACTGATCATGGGTATGTTGCGGGACTGTGCGACTATGGCTTCGACGTAGCAGGAGCCTTCGGGCCCAAAAAAAGCCGCGACTCCCTCGCAGATCATGTCGACCATCGCCTTGGTGGCCTCGACCGTTTCGCCCCGCGTGTCGTTCCATCGCATCACCAGCTTCACGTCCGGCAGAATGTTCGGATCGTTGTTGATCTGAAAATTGTCAATCGAAATTTCAATAATTTTTCTACACTCCTATATGTATACGTGACGAGAATCAATTATTCACTCACAAAAAACACGTCCACACACACACATTATAATAATACGTCCCAAAAGAGACCGCCGACCCACATTTATAATGCAGCTCACATCTCTCCGGGCTCTCACGTCCGCGTAGCGCGGCGCATTAGCATAATAAATCTCATCAGCGCACTTTAGTCGCGTCAATTCCCGAAAAAGATAAGCCGCGTCTCGCTTTCAAGCGCCGGCGCATCGCGCGCACGTCTCTTTCTATATCTCTCTCTCCTCTGCTTTGCGCCTTCCATACGCGCGCGATCCTTCGTGTGTCACTGCGCGGCGGACTATACTCGTATAGCGTGCGGAGAGCGATGAATGAATGCCGGCAGATTTGCATGTTTCCCTTTTTTTCAGCGTGTTTTGAAAGAGGAAACGCTTGCGTAAGAGACGTGTCGCGATCTGGAATCCTGACCGGAATGGAGAGAGTCGTGCATGGATGTATACGGGGTCAGCTGCTTCGTTCTTTTATTATTATTATTTTTTTTAAGGAAGCAAGGGGTCTTTGATGTTAGAGCGACGCGCGCGGCATACGTTTCTTCCTCGATGACTCGGCGTAGGCGTTTCCGGCGCGCGAGATAGTGCCGTTTCATTCGCCTGCTATGTTGACGAAAGAACGTGCAATTTTTGACATATTCTCGGCGCTGCGCACGACTTCGATTGTACCGAGAAGACAGAAGGCTCGCTCCTTCTCCTCATGAATACACAAATAAAGTACGCGAGAAGCAGGAGGAGAAACCCGGCGTGCGATCCCCTTCCGAATCGGATCGGCGAGATCTCTCGAGTTTACGTGTGCAAATTCGATCGGGTGAAAGTGAGCCGCCGCTCTTGCAGCCCGTCTGTCTGTCTGTGTGTATACGTATACGCGCGTCTCTGTGTTTATGTGTACGTAGGAAACGCTTCCGGCGAGGCACAGAGTACGTATACGAAAATAAAACGCAGCAGACGGTAAAAAGGCACATCGCGCGATTTCGACGTGTAAGGAATATGCAGCGCTCGGGAAAAACGCCGGTGGCGAATAGTCATGAGTATGCGCGAGAGCTGAATGGACACTGCTGACGCGGAAACTCGAGCGTAGACGCGCGAGCGCGGGCTTTGTGCCGGGAAAAACGCCGTCTAGCCTCGATGGAAAATACGTAGCGTATCTTTTTTTCTCTGCGGAATGAATTGCAATATTCGAGGATAAATATAAATCAGCGAATGATACAGATTCTCGAGGAGCAATCAACGACGTTCATAAATTAGTACCGATCGCTATACGGGCAGCCCGCGTGTACTTGGCTCCGAACAAAATTTATTTTACAGCCCTCGTTTTTATACACGCTTGCGCGCGCGAGTCGTAAAAAATGATTGCGCCAGTCAGGCGAGTGTGTATAGCGAGCAGAGGTCATTGACACTGTGTAGGTATGGATCGTTTTTGCATCTCGTCTCTCTATACACACGCGTGCGAGTGATGGGCGCCGCCGAAATTTCGACGAAGAATACATCGCGACGGAGACAGCTGCCGGTGTATAAATCTCGGAGCAGCGGAAAATCACTCTCGCTTTATTATATCGGCGCTCGTAAATTTCTTTCGCCGGCAGCTGATGCCGATGCTTCGGGTGTGCGTTTTGATTTTAAATACGCATACACCGACTGACAGTATAGCGCGATTTTATACAAGTCGGATATGAAGCGTGATTGATAACGATTGCGTAACTCGGCGGAAATCGAGCTGTTCCCATAGCCGCAGCGGAGAGCTAAAAATAAACTCGCGCAATAAGTGGCGGAGTTCTAAAAAAGGATACGCGTGCGCGCTCGTTGAATTACGCAAGTCAGGTTCTTAAATGGCAAAAAGGTGTGTGTGTGTGTGTGTGTGTGTGTGTGAGAGAGAGAGAGAGAGAGAGATGTTGGTGCGTCCGCGTCTGTCTCTGCAGGAGAGGAAATAATCGACGAAAACGAAAGTAAACACGGACGTTGGATTTCATTCATATGCGCGCGGTGTAACCGGATGAAAGAGACTGGCGACAACGAGCTTTGGAAAATATGGCGTAAATGTCACGGGCTGATATTTATAGGTCGCGCGAGGTGAGAGCTTCAAAGAGTATAAACAGGCGTTAAAACCATCGGAAATATATCCGTAATTCATCGAGCTAAAGTGCAACAGCGCAGACTAAGCGTGTATGGATTCACGCGCAATGACGAAGCATCCCAACTTCTCTCCCTCGGATACACAGCGTTCGCATAATAACCCCGGCTCCCATATCTCGGAACAACGTTTTCGCGAATAGAGGCAGCTTCCGAGAGAGAGATAGCGCTAATGCGCCACAGATGTGTCGCGTCCGAATAGTTGGCCGAACTCCAGAGGAAAGTCGCTGCTTTTCTCCACTAGTCCACGCAACACGGAAGCACAGCAGCGACGACGTGCTTTTCTCGCTGTGCTGGACTACTCCCCCCCCCCTCTCTCTCTCTCTCTCTCTCGTTCGTCGCGTTCGCAATCGAGAACATGTGTTGTCGGCCCCGCGTTGACTACAAAGTTTCTTGACCCGCACGCTTGCACTTGAGTGTGCGACGAGCTTTTTGATTGTTTTAGGCTCTTCTTTCCACAAGTGTCGTTTGCGATACAACTTTCACTACGATATTGCCTGTATCACGAGCGAAGAGTATTCTTTGATGCTGGCTGTAGGCTCGATTACGATTCACAGCGTTAAAAGAAAAAATGACTCGCAGTGAGCGTAGGCGCGGGTGGCTAAGGCTACGCCACTGCAGCAGCAGCAGTAGCAGCACAGCAGAGCTGGCAACGGCTCGATTTTACCAATCAGCCTGTTTTCGAGTAATTGAAGGGCGTCCGGTCATGTACAAGTCGCTGCTTCGTAGAGCGCGCGCACAATAATACTATACCTACACCCGGAGTGAGTGAGAGAGTCCCATAGCCGAGTGGGAGAGAGATCCGAAGGGAGAGAGACTCGCTCTAAAACTCAGGGACGACGACTCGCTCGTGCGGCTCTTTTTTTTCTCCTCGCGTCATTACGCTCCTCATTTTGCTCCTTTTCGGATTCGACTCTGACGTAAAACGCGGAAAGCTGCGGCTGCGCCTTATTAAAGCCGATTTTTTTCCTCTCCAGTCACGGCGGCGAGAGAGCTTTATATTTTGTCGAGGAGACAGATTTTTCGATCGTTACTTCGCTCGCGCGATGAAAATTATTTTATTATCCACGACAATAAGACCCAAACGGCGTTTTTGTCCGCAGACGTTATACGCAACAATGTTTCCGATAAAGCGCGCAGCGCGTCTATAAAAGTTTCACCTGCCTGCATATGAATATACTACACGCGGATACTTTCACGGTCGCCGATCCTTGATGATTCTTCGCCGGCGGCGGTGGTAGATCTCGAGATATGGCTACCTTTATGCGTGTACTTGCGTATGCGTGTCGTGAAACGTTCGCGTATGCGAAATTCAAACGGAGGGTCTCTTTTTATACGGAGATGTTTTCTCCAGGTGTCGATTAATTTTGATGAAATTTATAGGCATCAGTGCCGATATTCATGTAGCAGAGCCGCATGCGTAGCCGTACACAAAGCTAAAATGCCCATCGTGCGTAGGCCGTCGACAATACAATATACAATCGAGGAATGTTGATGCACGACGAAGGCCTCGGCTCGCAATCTTTCAAATTATACCACCACGCAGGCGCTATTATACGCAGCTCTTCCGTGGCGCGCGTTTATAAATATGATTTTATAAAGATCTCTCGCGCTCTTCCGTTTGACTTGCTATGAACAATCTCGTCTCTCGCCGACGCGTCATCTCGCTGAAATACAGACATTTTAAAATGTCCATCAGTGTTTGATGCTTTGTATACCGCTCAGACACTGCAGAGAAGGCTCGCGATTGTTTATGCGTGTTTTTTTTTGTTCTTGACAGAAGAAACGTCATAATCTACTCACTCTGTTTGAAAATCATTTATAATACGATCAATAACAACACTTATCGCGCTACCGCGTCAACAAACGCATCATCAACTCGTAAACTCGAAATATTTACTCACGCAGCTCCTCGCGCGCGGAATTATAACGCGATAAGTCACAGCGGGAATTACACGCCGAGAAGATCGGCTCATCTCGCAGAGGGTTATACCACCTAAAACTCGCCGCTGCTGCTGCAGAGATGGTTCTCCCTCCACAGAAAAATTGGCGCCGGCCCGCATACGTGCAGTGTGTGCTTTCACTCTTCGCCGCTCACGCGCGCGAATATTCTTCTCACGGTTGCAATCGCGTGGGCGAATTATGCCAGCAGCGGGATACCTTTTTATATGCTTAACCTTCGCCGTTGCTTCGCGACTTTCGTTTTTTTTCTCCCTCTCACAAGTGTATAATGTCTCGGTTCACTTTTCGATACGAGCCGTGCGTTTTCCGATCTTTAAAATAATACGCCGACTCTGTGCGCGCGGAGACTCGATCCTCGCGCGAAGCCCCTCTCTCTACCTCTTCCTCTCCGTAACTTGTCTTTTCTCATTCTGGCACACTACATCGTTGTCCTCCCTCTCCTTCGCGATCGTGGGAATGGAATCGGCACCGGTTACGCCTGCACACGCTCGTGTACGTGTGTGTGTGTGCCTCACTTATGGCCCTGCTTCGTGTCCGTAGAATATCGACGACGAGAAGGTATAGAGAAGGAGAGAGACGGAGAGAACGGTTCTCCAGTTTGGACTACCATCTTTTCACCGGCGATTTATGCTTATCGGCCGTACCGATAAAGACTCCCCTTCCCTCCTCTCTTTCTTTCTCTTTCTCACTTGCTTCTTGTTGGGATCCAAGCAGAGAACGAAAAAAATGAAGAGACAACGAGGCGCCGTTGAGATCTTCCTTTTCTCCCCCGTTCTCCTTCCTTGCGTCTCTTTCAGACTGCTTGAAAGAAAGAGAGAGAGAGAGAGAGAGAGAGAGAGAGAGAGAGAGAGAGAGAGAGAGAGAACTGTTCTCGTGGTCAAATATAATATAGCCGCTCGCGTCTGCGTACGCACACGCGAATACTGTTGTTTGCCGAGTCACGGATGATTTTCGAAAATCACCGCGATTATTTTCCTTTTCGTTTCTCGCTCTCCGCCGCCGAGTGGCTCGTTCTCGCGCTCGTCATCAAACGCCCGCCGAGAGTTCGCCATGGTATTTATTTTTCGCCGCGTTAGCGTATGATCGAGAGAGCCGTATTTATTGAGAGGCGTTTTATTGCTGTGGGTTAAACGCGTATGGGTTATTGGTTGTAGTCGAGAGACAGAGAGAGAGAGAGAGAGAGAGAGAGAGAGAGAGAGAGAGAGAGAGAGAGAGAGAGAGAGAGAGAGAGAGAGAGAGAGAGAGAGAGAGAGAGAGAGAGAGAGAGAGAGAGAGCAGACGGTTTTAGACTCATGAGAACGAGCGGTCATTTTTAACTCTTTACGAGCCACTCCAGAGCCGAATCTTTACGACAGCGGAGCAGATAATTAACTAAATACCGCAAACACGATATGTAGCCGCTAGAGGGGTCAGTTTTATGGCATCTGATTAGGGGATTACCGGCGTGTTTGTCGAAGCTCAATAAACCTAAACCCGACCACTCTTATCTCTCGCTGTGAGGTTATCCACTTGAAATTGAATCATCAGCGAAAAACGAGTGAACAGAATGACGCAACTGACCTCGTCAAGGGCCATGGAGAACGCGCCGGAGATGGCGAGTCCCTGCCTGTCCTTGAGTTCGCCTTTGATCGCGGTGAGGTAACCAATGGTGAGATTCTGCGGCTTCCTCGGCTGACGTTGCACCGGTAGACTACTACTCGTGACATCTTGCCCACTGGACGGTGGTTCGGCTCGACCGGGACACGTGGCCAGCAGCAGCAGCAATATTACGCCGAGAACACCGCAGCGGTGGCGCTGCTGCTGCTGGCGTGACGACCCTACCGACGGTCGGTAAAGACGAGTCGGCCGGTGCAATGATGTCTGATGGATACGATGAGGATGTTGGCGTGGTTGCGGCTCTTGTTGTTGTTCTTGTGGTGGTTGATGTTGCTGCTGGCGACGGGGAGGCCTGCGGCGGCTCGTGCTCGGCGGGCCGGGGCGCATGGCCGCCGCCGCCACCGGTCAGCGCCTCCTTCCTCTCCTCACCTGTAAGCAAGTGTTGAAGAATAGAGATTAGGCAATGTTAAAGAATTTTTCCGTTTTGTGACTGCGGAATAAATTGTTCGGGGTCGCAATTTACCCGGGGAACCCAGTGATAACGTGCATTTTTCACAAGCTGCAAGGAAACACTTGTCCTCAATTATATAAACCGAAGCTTTTCTCCGACAATTTAATTAAAAGCATTCTCGATCGCGCTTTATCGGCTCCTGTCAAATACGAATTACCCGCATAAACTAGTCGAGAAAAGCCGATTCTAGCATTATAAATCCATAGCCCAAGGCTGGGAATTTCCAGTCTGGGTAGGGATGCAAACCGCGATAGCCGAGCAGGTGGGCATTATAAGGAAAATCGCTCCGATTACGAAAGCTCTCCTCGCGGCCCTTTTTGCGCAACACCATACGAGCATATGAGAGGGGATATAATATAATATATATCCGGTATCGCTATTCATTTTTTAGCATGAGTCGATGCTCGCGGCGCGAATGCGGTCAGTGCACGTGTTCGCTACTGCTGCATACTACTTATGTGCTTGATGTAGTCATGCTGTATACGGAGAAATTCACCGCGACAATGAAAGCGTTATATATTCTAAGTAAAAAGTTACTAATCACCTAACAGCGAAAATTTGTATTTCCTGACGCGTCAATCGATATGTCGTATACTGTTTTCTAAATTCGCGTAGCACAGCTAAGGACCTCGCCAGTTTGGAATTGTAGACGCAGCTGCAGACTCGCGTTCGCGCGCACCTGTAGCTCGATCGCGGTGTGCCACACGATAGAGAGCGAGAACGCTCAATTATGCAACGGACCGAGCAACTGCGGAAAATAGCTAATGATTTTGCCGATAGTCGAACGGATTAATCCCTTACGTGGGAGGAGAAGCGTATGGCTTTAGCGACCCTTCTCTCTGATTAATTTTCAAAGACAGCAGCCCACTTTGAATGTTTTTTTAAGTGGGATTTAACTAGTCAACCCAAACGTTTGGTATACGATGAACAAGAAGAGATGATGAAGGCAGTTCGCGCGGTTACAACTAATAAAAGATATAGCACGAGCAGCCGAAACAGCAGGCCAAACAAGGCAGATTTAACATTGATGGCACACCGCTATATGTACATCTCGGCACGCATATTGTTATGAGGGAAATGGAAATAGCCTATGCGCCACCTATATTTCCACCTGCCAAACAACACGCAGAGTTTAGGCGGTGACGAATAAGTTTCGCACGCATTATTAATAGTGTCGACTTACGATCTATCGCGAGCGCGAACACAGCTACGATTATTTGTGTGCACTTAAATCAATAGATCCATCACTTCGCGAATTTCAAATCTTTGGCACTCAACTCGCATTCAAAAAAGGATGATACAAGCATTACTGCTTTCGATACAGCATGAAATGAAACAAATCACTGCACACGCACAAAGCTAATTAAAACGTTAACTTCTCAAAGCTCGACTCCCCGTAAAGCAGCAGCGACCTCGCTCACGTCCGACACCCCACTGAGAACATTTTCGGGGTAGCCTGAGAGAGCCGAAGCTTTTTTACGGGGCACCTGTGCGATAGCAGTGTCTGCGCGTACAGTATACACAGCTCTTGTGCGCAGAATCGAGGGGAACACGTGCGCGCCGACAACATAAGGTAAAAGGCATGCGGATTTGGCCGAGCGAAGGTTCGACTTAGAGCACACATACACGCTCGCGAGTGTGGTGGGGAGGAAAGGCCTGTGTTTTGATTAATCGCTCTTGCGTCGGTTCTCATTGGTGCGCACCGGTTAAGAATGGGATTGTTACTGCCCGTACGGACATGGTTGAGTAAATTTTACTCTTTTTTTTTCACTACGCGCGTATAAAGTACGGGCGTGGTGGATACGTTATGGGCGTGGATCGAAACGAAAATATTGGCAGCTATAATTGAATTTTTTTAAGCATAGTGTAAAATTACAAGCGATTCAGTTTTGTTTGCGAAATACCGAGAATAGTGTAGTAAAATTACCTACACTCTAAGAGCCTGCGATGAGGAATCACTTCCGTACAATGTAATTAGAAAAATGCCTTTTGTGCTGGAATCGCGCATAAGCGCGCGCGCGTACATTCTTATTTCATTCGCTCGAAAAGACAAGATGGGAAACTATTATTATTCAGATATAATTATTGCTAAGTGGCTCAAATTAATTATCAACTTGGCGAGCTCATAAAAGCTGTGCTAAACATTAGATAATTGCCATACACGGACGCACGCGCCACACACACGATGTACGAATTAGTAATCGGCCTGCTGATATAATAGCGGCAACCTCTTGAAACTCGCGCGCGCGGTTTAATCGAATATAAGATTTAATTGATCCCTCTCTCCATCGCACGTGTAAAGAAGGAGTTCGTTCATCATTCATGCCAAGAGCGGGACGACAAAAAAAAAATTATGTATAATGAACCTCAAAGTCACGCGCGAGTTGTTCTTGCGCAAAAATGGCGCAGGTCTATTTTTAGAGCCAAGAGAGGAACTGGTATGCTGCAGCAGCATAGCGAGTGATTTTTTTTTGTCTCTCGCTTCATTCAAATGACGCTGGATATTGAGAGCGGAATATCTCGCGTTGGTGTTTCGATAATGAACTGCGATGAATCGACGAGTAATGTCACCGAGTTGTCTATTGGTTGTATATGGATGGAAATCGAAAATTTAAACCTCATTGTTTTAACCGCGGACAAAAGAAAAACCGCGCGCGGACAGAGGATATCGGACCTTGGACGGCCGCACGAATAATTCTCCGAAGTGGATTAATCATCTAGCGCCGAGAGTGAGAGAGAACAATTGGTAATTGCAAACGAGGCATTACTCGCTGTCGTAGAGAGCGATATAAAACACAATAAAACGTGTCATCGTCGCGATTGACCGAATTTCTCATCGCGTCTCATTGGTTCCGTCATGCCTGCCTCTTCATCATCCTCTGCGTTGACTAATCAATTTAAAATTCAAAAATCCATTGAAAACCAACCACACATGAACCTAACATTCTGGAATATACATCACGTACATCGCACACTTCGCTTCTCCTCCCCCGCAGCCGCAAGTGCAGCGCGCTAAATCGCTCGGACACGGGCATGCCTCTTCCTCCTCTCGGCGCTTTTCGCTTCTTCCTCTCTCTCTCCTGCGAAGATTCCCGACTCGTCGGTGGCCTCTAATTAGGCCTTAATTGCGGCGTCATTTAACCTCCGAGGTTACGCACCGTAGTAGATGTACCGCTCCGTATAAAAGGTGCCGTCGTCGTAGTACGTGTGCCGCGCGGAAAATATACAATATATCGTGTCGCCGCCGCAGCAGTGCGGCCTAAAATTAGCGCCTTGAGCGAGCGCGCGCGAGGCGTAATTCGATTTGCCGTGGAATATTAGAGCGGCGCCGCGCCGCTAAACGGCCAATTACGCGCCCTGTATGCGAGCCGAGGCGTGTAAAAAAAGAGCGCGGCGGCGGAGAATAAATAAAAGGGAAAGCTGTATATAGAAAGTGTATAGGTGGCCACGAGTGGAAAGGGCGACGCACCCATGTTTGCATAGGAAAAAAAGGCGTCGTCGTCGTGTGCCGAGCGATATATACGGGATAATAAATTATGTAAACAATAAAGCCACAGGTGCGCAGTTTCAATTGTCTCGCGCCTGTGGCCGTATAAGCTCTTCTTTCTATGCTTATATTATGATAGTGTTTGAATGGAATTGATTGATTTACCGCGATTTTTGAGGAAAATTTCGAAAGGTTACGCATAAGCGCACCTGTTTCTTCTCTCGACGTTCTATAAATAACCGGCCCTGAATAAGATTCCGTACACGCAGCCATACATTAAATTATCGGCACATTAACTTTATGATAAACCAGCGACGAGGGACATCCTCTCCGCGGCATCAAGGCCCGATCGTCTCTCGAAAGAGCCAGCTCTTAAACAGGATCTCTTAAAAAGGCTGAGGAGCGTGTAAGAAGGAGGATAAGTAAAAAATGAAGGAATTAAAGAGCGGCACACCGTTCGTCCGCGCGCGCAGCAGTAATAACAATCGCGGCGGTGCGATTCGCGCACACGCCCTTATTTGCCGTAGTTTACCGGCGAGCTGTAATCATTTCCATCCTTGGGCGCTTTTTCTCTTTCTCTCTTCTCTCTTCTCTGTGTGTACCGATGCTGATGTTTGGTCAACGAAAAGCACCGAAACTTTCCGGCCGCGCTCGTCGATCCTCGTTTCATTTTGTTCTCTCTCTCTCTTATTCTTTGCTCTTTTATTCCCATATTAAGCGCGGGCTAATTTGAGAGAGCGAGCGCGCAACTGGGTCGATGAAACCGACAGTTATGGGCATTTTTTCATCGCTCTTTATGCGGGAGCTGCTGCGACTCGCTGGCGTTAATTCGACGCGCTAATGATGTCCAATTTGATTCATTAAATTTATACGCCTAAAAAATAAAATTTACATAAAATCGCCGCAGCACATTGCACATTCCGCATATCAAACACAACTGTCGCTTTCGTACAGCCGCGCGCTCACGATAAGATAAAAGCCGCGGGAGCTTACGTGTTCCATTCTCTTATTTATCAACAAAACTTATATTTAACATCGGCAGCGTACACGAGAGAAAGAGAGAGCGAGAGCGGTGGCCCCGTTCAACTGCCGCGCGGAATTATATATAACGGAGATTTTATCGCGACGGAGCCGCTTTATATATTATGTACGATGTCTGTGTACGTATATAGCTTGAAAATTCACGCACATATAATAAGAGCGCAGAAGCGGAGCACAAACATCGGCGGCGCTGCTGCTCTTCTTGGGTTTTGCGCGCGTTTACGTAAAAAATCAGGGTCAACATACTCGCTCGCGCGCGCGTATCATTTGGATAAACATTGATAGCGTCTCTCTCTCTCTCTCTCTCTCTCTCTCTCTCTCTCTCTCTCTCTCTCTCTCTCTCTCTCTCTCGTGTGCATGGCGACTTTCGGAGTCGTAGTATGTTGTATACAGCACGTCTGCGGATATTTTTCTTGCCTTTCGCAGACGTTCTTCCCTTGTATAACCAACGAGGCTTTCTTGAAATTTTCGAAATCAGATTGGTTTTTCCAGAATTCAAGCGTCCGAAAATAAACAAACGCAAATACACAACGTAGGTCAGAAATATGATCTCACACGCGTAAACCGAAACTCTGCGTAAATTAAGCTGATCATGCGACGACGTTATTCGGCAGCAAAGTTAACCGAAGAACGCGAGAGAAAAAAACACTTTTGTCAGAGCGAGGATTCATCGCTCGCGATCACAGCTTTAGCGCAGAAATCTAGAAACTTTTTTTCTCTCCTACATCAGCGTCTCTCCAAGAGTTTTGGGCAGCCTATATACGCGCAACCGTCGGGTGATGATTACCGAACCACTTCGGCGCGTTTAACACAACTGATTCTCGTTCTGACAACAGCTGATTAACGCCTCGTGAGGAGCATATTTATTATTAATACTGCGAATTAACGTCGGAGCGCTGATCAGCTGGAAGGAGACCTGGCGCCATAGGATATCGCGATCGCTGTGGACGAACGTCGGGAAAAAAGATTTATCGTGTCTTGAGCTCGATAATGCTAAAATCAAGCATCGCTCGCGGAAATAATAAAGCCCGCTTATGAACAAGCGGCGTAAATCCTCACACGCGCGCACCTATACTCGGCATCAGAATTTTAATAAAGCAGCAATTCAGCAGTATATATAGTAAAAGGAAAATCCGCGAGCTCTCCGTCGAAAATGATAGTAGACGCGAGGGGCATTAGTATCTTCATCGCATATCGGCGTTAATATAAACGGGAGTACGTGAGGCCGGCTTATTACTTCAGGATGCATAAATTGCGGCATTTTTGCCGCGGCTAGCTCCTCCGCGAGACGCGACGACGCATATTAATGAACAGGACTATACGCTCGCGGATCTTCTCTCTCCTCGTTCTCTCGCAAGAGAGCTAGTCTCTGTCTCTTCTTCCTTTTATTTTTTTTGACTTTATATAAATTTAATTATATTTTGTACTGCAGCATGGTGTGGTCTTGCCGCGTATAAACCCATAGGCCGAACGACCGCACGAGTGCCCCTTTCATATATCGGCGTTATTAAATTATGATTGCGCTCGTTTTGCGTAATCTAATAAAAATGAACGAATTATCGGAGCATCGTCGGGTTTTTGTTCTCTCTGCCCGCGAGCGTCGAGTCAACGGCTACAGTAAAATCGAGCCTATCCGGAAAAGAGCTCTAAACAAGAGGCGGATACGCGGACCGTAAAAGGCCTTCCGAGAATCAGCGAGTTATCACGATTCGGATTTCGATTTTTTTTTCTTCAAATGATTACACACATTCAAGTCTGTGTATTTCGAGAATAAGGGTCGTCAGATCGAAGCAACAGCAGAAGCCGACTTACGCAAGCCGTGATATAAGCTCCCACATTAACGGTATACGCATCGCGCGGCAGGATCTAATCAAACGGCACCTGCTACGCAACAAAACGTCCTGTCCTCCTCCGTATAACAGGCCATCGCACGCCGGGGTGGAGCATAGTGAGGAACAGGAAAAAATCCGCGACTATCCTCGCTAGCTCGCTCGAGCCGGTAATTGAAAGATGAGATTGAAAGATATCCAGTGTAATGACAGGCAATAAAACGCACCTGGAAAGTGATGGATGGCTAGATCTCGCGGTGCTCGCCGCACTCTGGCTCATACGCTATTTATAGGGGCGTAAAGCGCTCCGCGCTGCACTCTTTATGTCGCGAGTGAGAGCCTTGTTCAGCGGCTTTTTTTGCACCGCTCGCTCGCTCTCCAGCGTAATATGTAATGTATATAGCGTTTATTGCTTTATGTCTTTGCGGAAGCTGTATCGCAGCAGCTTTTTTTAGCTACACGTGTATAAGTACTTCTGACAAACGTGTGCATTGTCGGCGGTGCGTTTTTGTTCTAGAAAACTCGAACGCGCTTGCGCAACGAGAGCGCGGCGATCCGAAAAGAGCGACTTCGGCAAACAAAGCTCTCTCCGCGAAAATACCTCGAAATCGCGCGCACGATGTTATTTTCGCGCGTGTACTCTCTAGGCACGGCTGCGACCTCAATAGAGCGCACGGCTTCGATAAACACGGAATCGGGCGCAACGAGCGTCCTGCACATACTACGAAAATCCTCCATGGACTGACGGGGGATCATCCCGATGTCGGATTCTGTCGAGCGGACCGAGTGGATTTTTGGCAAAGTCGAGAGGTATTCGCCGCGCGCTCGTGGCCCGTGTCCAAGAGCACCGCGGCGACGCGCTCTCGGAGAATCCGGCTGAATTTTCCGTCTCGAATGCTTTGTGCGGCGACGAAACGCGTATAAGTGTGCAGCTTTGCGGCGCGTCGTGTGATGCGCTTTGTCTCGGCGATGGTGCGTGCGAAAGCTCGTTCTTTATCGCTTGGAACCTGTGCAGTAGAGCCTAATTACGAAATTTAAACTGTAGCGATTTCAAACGCCCCGATGTATACTTTCTAGGAAGCTCAAGTAGCGCACATCAATATTGTTCCTGATTAGCCGAAATCTGGCGCGCGTGTGTATAGCTTTCTTTTCACGGAATAAGCCTCGAACGACGGATCATCAAACGCCTCGAACGAATTCGCCTAATTTATCTTCATAATAAACGCACGGAGTAGAGCTGCAGAGAATCCAATTTTAGCCGACTCGTTTGCAGAAAAGAAAGAACGCCCGCTTTCGACATGACGGATAGTCGTTGCTTCTTAAAAGCCACAGGTGCAAAGCAGAGTCGAGTGTGCTCGAGATAAAAATAAAAGCCAAGCCAAAAGAAGCTCATCTCGACGTGTACACACAAAATAACAAACAAGCTCAACAGTCCGCGAGTCATCTCGCGGGGGCGTGTGTTGCAGCGGCGGAGCCAACCGACGGATAATTAGAGGCTGTTTTATGCGGCAGCTTCTATCTTGGCAGAGTCTAGCCGCACCGCTGCTGCTTAGTGTCTCTACTGCTGCTGCCGATTCCGAGAAATCCTTTTTGGCTCTGGCAAATGTCAAAGCGAGCTTTTGTCGATACTAATTATAATGAAGCATCGGGATCGCACGTTCGCGGATGATTAATCGCGAGCGATTATATAAATGCGAGGAATATCGCGCGATGTTGTAATAGAGCGGAACCGAAAAATTTATCTAGTATTTAGGTAGTATTAAAAAACGAGGAGCGAGGAGAACAAAAAAAGTATCGATTTCATTGCTGTCAATGACACGTGAGGCTGGGAATAAATAAGTTTTTCTTCGTGAATCATTATGCTGGTCTACTATAGCGCGTTATTCGTCACGATCGAGACAAAACACGGTCATCGGCGGCGGCGGCGGCTCCTCGTATTTGTCGAGAGTTTGACACCCGATTGTGTGAAGTCGGACATTAATGGGCCGCAGACTCATTAGAGTGTACACACACACACACACACACACACACGGAGATACAATAGAAAAAAGCCAGAGCGGAAAACATATAAAGACCGAGTGCTCTCTTAGGTGTAAAAATAATAGAATCGGCTGTATCGAGACACTTAACGATTTCCTTTTACGCTACATATAGCTTCCAGTCACGATTGCCGAGTACACGCGTTAAGTTTTTTCTTCAAGCGCTGCTCGTTATAAGAGCGGCGTAGACAAAAAAAACTCATCCATAATTCAAAGTTCGGCCAACAAAGAGAAGCAATACCCGACTTTGCGTTCATTCGACAGAGTCACGCAGACATAACCGGGCGCGCGAGCAATCACGCCAAAAATAGCGGCGATTCTGCCATCAGAAAGTGGCGACACAAAGCTGCCAATCGTGAAAAATTAAGCCGACAGCAGCTCAAAGCACGAGTGTCCCGGAATAAGCTCCGTAATAGCCTCACAGCACGAGAGAGAGAGAGAGAGAGAGAGAGAGAGAGAGAGAGAGAGAGAGAGACTGCTCGGAGTCGTATATAGAAGCATAAAAGCGCGAATTACGTTTACGGCCGTGCGCGCAGATCGCTCTCTCGAACAAAGTAGCCGTACGGTAGCGGCTGAGTAATGACGCGCGTTATACGAGCGTCGAAATCTTACGCAGCATACACGGTAATTTTCATTAGGGCGATAAAGAGAGCCCAGACACGCGAGGGAGAGAGATATAAATCGGGAGCGTGATCGATGCGGAGAAGAGCGACGTAGGTACTTCCGTCAATTGCACCGATGTATTGTGTGTGTATGCAGATGCGTAATTGAGCTACTGTGTAATAAAGCTCTATGCTGATGAGTGCAGTAGGAGATAATGAAAAAAAATTTTTTTATCGCGGTGATGATTGATTGTAGTTACCGATGATGATCATTTCGTGTGCTAATTGATTTTTCTTGTTCCAGTGTTGTATTGTGTATGAGCGCGACTACTAAAGAACGATAGCGATCGTTTTCTTTTAAATTTTTTCTGAGAGTACGTGGGCTGTAATTGGGTCTCGGAAGAAGCTTTGGGAATTCCCGTGTACGATCACTCAAAATCTCACTCGATTCGACGAGTGACTAAGATTTTCGACGGTACAGCTCTGTTTCGCGAATTCGTTGCGGCTGAAGGTGTAATATCGATGACACAGCGTGTTATGATCGAAGATGAAATAAGAAGCCACTTCATCAAATAAAACTGCACCAATCCCACGTGTAAGAAAGCGCGTAGAGCTGCTTTAGAGCCGCTACCGCTTCCGCAATCACTCTAAACACGTTGAGTTTTAAGAAAAGCACAAAGCGACGACGTCATACGCCTACGTATATCAATACACAGATCAACAAAGAATATGCATCATCACGCTACACACGCTGTTCCTCGATACCCACCCCGAGATAAAAGCACAGCACAGCGTAATATCAGATTTCATGTTTGCCGCGATAAACGCTTTCGATAGGCACCTTCGAAACATCTCGCTTAACGACTAAGTATACGTGACACATACGCAGCTTGACAAAAAGAAAAAAACGCCCTCTGCACCCCACCCAGAAGAAGAATCTCATCCTACAAACGAAAAAAAAGCTCGTCGTCGTCTCTGGCCGGTCATCTATACGCTGTCCTAATCGCAGTGCATAATAGGCCTATAGCGCGCATACTGGTCTCTCTCTTGCTCTCTCGCGACTGCACTATCATTACGAGCGTTCGCGGCAGCCATCGTGGCGCGGTGTGGCTCTTTGGACGTGCCGCTACTCTCGAGAGCGACTCATCGCAAGGGGAGATAATTGCACGTTGCACGTGTGCTCTCGCGAGCGGCTTAGACGATGTTATGCTTTGTCGTGTTTCTTACGTCTGCCGCTGCTGCTGCTGCTTCGTTGCGAAGGATATGCCGAGTTAGCGGCGACTCGCCACACAGGGGCTATAAAAACTTCTGCGCTGCGGACAAGTGCATTTATTGCTTCATCGAGAGAGAGAGAGAGAGAGAGAGATAGAGAGAGAGAGAGAGAGAGAGAGAGAGAGAGAGGAGAGCACGCGAGACTCAACGGACGCGTTCTCTTCTCTCTTTCTCTATATGGGGAAATTAGAAAATTAGGTGGAAGAGCTCTGAAAGAGCGCGGGTTGCTGCGTTTTATTTTCTGTTAACGCGTTCCACTTTGCGCGCGTGTGATTTCCTTTTATTCGCGCGCGCGCGCGCGTTCGAAAGCAGCACCGCGCCGCGCTGCTGTCGGAAGAGAGGATAAAAGTGAATGCCGTTGCGTGTGCGCCTGTGGTATTCTAAAAGTCGAGCGCGAGGAATCCGATATGCGGATAAAAAGAGAGAACGATTTGTCAGTTTTCTTTTCCTTCCGGCGGTGTATTGTGCATTCACGTATGCGCGTATCATAGTCAAGGACGCTCGAGTGAAAAAGTTCCTCGGTTTAAATATCGTGGCAAATAAAAAGTAAATATCACACACATGGACACTTTGCTTGTACGTGCAGCGCGAGATGTTCCTCAGAGACTGCACAATGTACATTCAGGTCTGAATCATTCATCGGGCTCAAATTCTCGAAACCAATTAAACTTGGCAGCTCAGATTTTCCGTCTTTCTCTGCGTTTCTCATTCACTGAATCGAAGCTCGGCGTTGGAATAATTCAACGAGTGCTGGGATTGAAATTCACGGAATCGAGTGTAAATCGTGTACTTCATATCTTTGAAACCACACGAGGCTCTTGGAAAAAGGTCGAGTGCCTCTGAAAATCTTGTGTCGTTCGCGAGTTTCCTACGTTGTTGTTGTTGTTGTTGTATGCGAAGCAAGTGAAGGCAACGATAGGAACGGAAGCTGAAATACCTATGATTAATATCGAAGCAAACGCATAGGGATGGCAGAATACGTTTTGTTTGCAGTGTTTCAGAGTCAAGAAGCCTGCGTAAATGTATAAGAAATGACGAAATGACAAATGGAAATATTTGCTGAGCATGCTGGAGAGAAGTTGGAAAGATAAGAGACTTGAAGTCAAAGATACACTTCGGAACAAATTCTCTGGAGCTCGAGAGGATTCAGCATATTCTCCCGTTTCACGTGCATACTACTATCAGCAGCTTTCGATTCCATTATTTCATCTTTCTTCGCTGCATCGGGAGAACGACAGAAACGCTGATTTGTGGTTTCTCTGTCTCACTTTTAAACAGCGTAATCTATGTTTCATTTCGCTCGGGTATATTCTCTCACTCTCCGTCTTTATGCATTATATCGACTACTGCAACAGCTCTTTTGCTCGTTCTCTCTCTCTCTCTCTCTCTCTCTCTCTCTCTCTCTCTCTCTCTCTCTCTCCTCTCGCAGAGGCAGCGTAACCATTCCCTTGATGATGATGGTGCACGTGAACCGCGATAACGTATTAAAATAACACGACAGCGTGATAAATGCCTGTATTTATTATATAATATCTGCAGCGAGCGACGGGGAAGCTGAGGTAGTCGGTTAGAGAATGTAAATGTAAACGGATAAATTGGTGTCTGGTTTTCCTTCATGCTTTCCTGAACAACGATAATTATAGTGTTCAAACAAGCTTCGGATGTTCCAAGAATGTGTGTGTTTTGAAGTGCGACGATCTAGAAAATTCATCGGTGTTATAAGACGTAATTTAACTAGAGCACATTTTTGTATGTCCTGTTTGTCTGCAGTCAACAACAATAAAATTAAATGTCACTGGTTGATAGCTATAATGAAGCAACGCACATTTTTTATGCCTTTGAATTTGATAAAATTTAACTCTCCAGATTTCAAACAACTGCGATGCAGCTAGTTTACAATGTCTACGGAGGTATAAAGTGTGGAAAACTACGTTTACCGTCGTTTGATGCAGTCACGTAATTACAATCTTCTTTCAACTACAGTTAAAACGCATACAAGTTGAACTTTGGAATTAAAGTGATAAGATATCAGTGGACTGCGGTAGAAATTTTGCCGTTAATCAACATTGTTGAAGAATTAGACGTTTTCGTCGTTAGAGGCAATCTGAATTCGAAAAATCAACAAAAATTGTCTAATATGACAACAATCGGTATACGTGATTATAGCGGAGATTAAAATTTGTTTAACAAATGTAGTTTTATTATCAGCTGCAGACCGTCTCGGTATTTTCATCGCTATACGTTTTTGCAAACATTTGAGTGATAGTTTTCAATAATTTCGAAACCGATGCTGTTGCAAGCAAATCGAAGCACCAAAAAGAGAATACTTATTTATTATTTTTTAGATTTGTTTCCCTATCAACAGACAACTGAAGTCGTTATCAAAGATTTTCGAAAAAGTTCTTGTGTTGTTACAATATGTACACGTGTTGTCTAAACATTACACCTGCGCATTGTTTTAATATTTTTTTCATCTCATCCTCTCTGACGCATAACTCAAACATCATAAACACATAACTTTATCCGAAGAAACTTTATCCGGAAGCTACTCTTGGGTTACACAAATGATATTCCGACGCTTATCGCTCGTGGATAAAAAAAGAAGAGAAAAGAATACTCGGCTTACCTAAACAACATGGCAGGTTAACTTCAGCAAGAATATTGCAATTCCGAATGGGCTATTTCTCTACCATGCTGCCGACAACCAGATTTCTTCTTTGCTTCAGTATCAACTACAAACAGCCACCTGTAAAACGTTCGAAAAATTAGTCCATCAAATTTGATTAATATACCCCACACACACAAGCAGAGTTATTTATAAATACGGAATCGAACAACATTTCTTCAAAGCTTATCGCAAAACACCAACGTTTTGCAATATCAACCGCGATATAATCGATCGCAACGTAATGAAAATATACGCGGCAATCAAAGACAGCACATTCATTAAATCATAGAGTGCACACAAAGCGATCGCCGGCTGCACCGGTTCCACTGCACGCGCTCGCTGAATAGTTATTTCTGCCCCGCGACACGACGGCAAAAAATTGAGGCACAGCAGTGCGCTCGCGTCCAAGTGGCATCATTAAATTTCTGCACATGCGTCTCGTATCGTGACGCTTTGAAGCAACTACGTCGCGTGCTCACCGATCGCATTTTTATCGGACTCCACGATAAAGACCCTTCTCTTCGCGACTTAGCGTCTCACGCTCGATGAGAGAATATTCCGCGCGAGTTTTTGTCGTTGAAAATTCGAAGCGATGCAGGCGGGATGTATGGAAAGAGCCGAGTGGAGGGAGAAACGGTTCGCCAATACATATACATCTGCGTAAGATACTACTCTCGATCGGACGTACGTGCGTATTTTTTTTTTCGTCGAGATTTTAGTTGTATAATGTAAAAGTGACTTTGCGCATATGCGCGCGTGAGAGGAGGTGACGAGCGACATTGCATGAAGGCGTTTTTCTATATTACATAATTCTGACGTGGACTCGGGTCTTTTTTTAGAATCCAGTCACTGTTTTTTCCTTTCATCTAAAAAAGTGCATCCGATTTAATTTTTTTTTTTTGGCTAGCTACTGCTGCACGCTTGAATCCATTGGATTCGCGATTGATTCAGAAGTTTGACGATTCGGGATATACACATCAGACTAAAAAAGGAACCGCGTAATCGACTTTCGAACGTTTCACCGAGTAGTATAATTGTCATGTAGCTCATGTACAGTCCGCTTCGGTGCGGCTAATAGGTGTAATTACCGTGAGGAATCGTAGCTGGTTTCGTCGAGCACGCGCACGCGTAGCCATTTTCGTACTCCATGCATTCAAATCTTCTAATTATGCAAAGCGAGTCGCGCTGATATTTTAATTATCGCGATAACTCAATTCGCATTCTTCCCGCGCCTAAATATACACGCTCCCGAGCGTCAATTAGTCGTGTGTGTGGGTGTGCTCGCAAATATCAGAGCTGAGAGAGTGTATGTATTATTACTAACAACAAAAAGGAAAGCTGTCATCGCTAGATAGCTACAGATCAAGAAATAAATCCAACATATATATATATAGAGAGAGATAGTCCGAAAATCGAGCAAATCGGCAGAAAGGTTTTTCATAATCCGTCCGGAGATATGACTCACTGCCCTGTAATTATTTCAGTGCTCCGCGCGCGATCGAACACACGCATTAACATTTTTCAGTGCGAGCTCGCGGCGAAAACCCGTTTCTCGAATCTCGTTCTCTCTTCTGGCTTTTGCGATGAAACGATCGCCGCCACCGCCGTCAAGCAGCAGCAGCAGCAGTGCGATTAGAACACACACGAGGATCGTCCGAGAGACTATTTTCGAAGCCGGACAAGTCTAGAGCTTGTTTATTTAATAAATCAGATTTGAGATTTAATTACGAAAAAGGAATATAGGAGCTGGTGAAGGGCTGCTCATGCGGTGTGTTTTCTTTCATTTTCGAGCGACGAGTGCAAGAGCATCATCAGAGCGTAGTAGGATATATATTTATAGTCGGCGTTATATTTAAACGCTGCAATTTATACGTGTATATATATATATATATATATATATATATATATATATATATATATATATATATATATATATATATATATATATATATATATATATATATATATATATATATATATATAAATAGCGATATGGATATGATCTTCTTCTTTTTACTGATTCTCAGTGACTCGACGTCAAGGCGCGCGATCTGGATTTTCTTTTTGATTCCAAGTTTGCAGAGCAAAAACAAGACGTTCCTAACGATTTTATATTCTAAATTTTTCTTTTGTAGATCTGCACCCTATCGAAGAAAACTGCGTAGAAAATCTATCCTCCTCTCAAAGTCACCCACACCGCGAGCAATCGAGGAAAGAATCGCATAATCGAGCGAGCGTAGCAGCTCTCGTTTGCACCGCTACTTCTTCTACGGTGCGCTAATTGAATGTCACCGCGCTTGCGCTTGCATTCCTGAGCTCGCGGTTTTCCGCGAGAGCGCGCGCGGCTCATCTCCTTCGCAGCGCTATACACTTCTCTCTCTCTCTCTCTCGGCCTATCTATCTGCGCTTGTTGTCGGCCGGACTCGCGAGAGTCCGGTTTCGCTCGCCAGCGAGAGAGAGAGAGAGAGAGAGAGAGAGAGAGAGAGAGAGAGAGAGAAAGAGAGAGACCCACCATTATGTACACGCCGCGAGCCGACTGCGCCAGACATGCTGGCAGCGGCAAGAGTTGCATGCTACAATGCAGTTGCAAGAGCGTTATATACTGTGCTACCGCTCTCTGATCTCTTGCGAGTGCGTGAGAAACGTTGGCTCGCGTTGTTATTTATTTACTTATTTATTATTTTTTTTTAATTCCGAGTAGTTTTTTAATATGCTTGAAGCTTCACACGCGCGAATGCACTTTTTATGCTGTTGACTATGATAGAGTACAATGCAGTCGAATCCTGTTCGAGTATCGTCCAACAAGGCATTGGGATTTTCCGAGATTCACAGCGGTGCGATGCCCTTTGATAGCGAGTTTTGTTTATGTGCTTTTTGCGATACGTTAACCGAGTGGAAATTGCTGAATTGTAGATAGCGATGACGGCGCAAATCCACGCACTATCACCAATGCTGGCTCTTCAAATGTGCGGATATTAAAAATCAAAGTATATTTTTTTGCTACACACGAAGATAATGATTCGCGACGGATAATTTTAGAAGAGAACGATCGAGGCAGGTATAGGAAATGAAGCGATGATACTTGCAATTAGTCAGCGCTCTATTTAGCAATGGACTTTTGCCAAATTGTTGTCAGAGAGACTGAAGCATAATTTCGCAAATTTTTACAACGAGCAATTGCTTTCGAATGGTCGATTTCGAAACGGCGATATATGGTCGAATTCTGGCTAAAATTTCGCGGTAAGGCTATAAAAAGCGCTGGCAATTAAAATTCACTTGTAACGTAATTTTATAGTCTCTCCTATAACGAAGCGACAGTTAACACTGCTTCGCCGCGCGGAAACATCATTATACAGTTATGTAAACGAGATAGTGTCTTATAAGATAATCCTTTATTGTATGTACCTAATAGCCCTGCTGCCGGGCGTTGATAAATAATTTAATTCCGACTATACTGAGTAACGACGTTGCGAAGACACAAATACTCGCGGAAATGGAAAAAACAATGCGAAAATAGTAAAATTTCCTTTTTTTCTTCTATTTTTGCTCTATATCTTATCGCAGAGTTGTTATTACAAAGTGACGTCGAAGTTAACGCGCGCGCGGCGGGCGACAAAAGATTTTTAAGCGACTTACATAAGCGCGAGAAAAGTTAAATTTAAGCCTGAGCTAAATCATGATAGAAATATCCTCGAGACAGTGTTTACAAAGTGACACAATGGAACCAGAGCGCACAAGCTCCTCGGCGGCGCATGCAAATGTGTCTACACACAATAAACACGTGTATAGCGTACTGTAACGTACGAAGAGTTGAAGAAGCTATACGCGAGCACGTGTCGTCATCTTCTCTTTACGGCTACTTAAAAAACTCTTACAAGCGCAGACCGTCGTTCGTAACGTAATTAACGCGATAGCCATTGTTTGAACTGTACATCTATCAATTTTCAATCGAATAATCCAGCCACGACAAAAATAAAACCGTTCTCTTCTCCAACACACGCGTCCCGAGTTCTCGAGAGCGCAGCAGCAGCAAAACGCGCGCGCAGAAACGGCACATCTCGCGACATTCTCCCCGGCATCATCGACATTCACCGAGTGCCGGCAGCGCTCTCGCGATCAACAGGTAGTCGTCGTCGTGGCCGTCGTGCCTCCATCGCTGCTGCTGCGGTGCTCTCTGCCTCTCTCTCTCTCTCTCTCTTTCTCGCGCGCGCGCTTATCGCTTCAAAGTGCTGCAATATCTTCCTGCGCGCGCTCCTCACGTTCGCTCTCTTGCGCGAGTTATTTTCGTCCGAGCCACCTGGCGGACGCGCTCGCCTTTTTCTTCTTCTCTCTCACACACTCGGTCTCTTGCAACGCGCGTATACGTACTGTACACAGAGAGTCGCCGCCGCCGATCGTGAAATCGTAATTCTCGCCGAGCGTCGCATAAAACTCGCGCGCGCGAGCGAGCGGGCATCGCCTATATAACTCGACCGAGAGAGCTAAGCGGCAAGTAGCGCGCGAGCTAAGCCGAGAGAGTCCCAAGAGAGTTTCAGGTCTAATAATAGCGCGTTTTACTTGTGTCGGTGTGTGTGCGGGGGTATATGCGAGCGCTGCAGTCGCGGTGCGCTCTGTGTACGTGTGTGTGCTGCGGGGACGCGAAAGTTTTTGCGCGCCGCGAAAAGTTACTCGCGATGTAAGAGAGCGAGGAACACTCTCCTCCGCTCTGTTCTGATCTGTATATCTATGTGTGCGTCGTATGCGGGGCTGCACGAGGATATGCTGCCGTTGTGTATTGGATTTCTTTTCCTGCGTGTCTATCTGGTTTCGTCAGATGCATAGATATTCTGCGTCACTATATTTATACGTTGTTCGCGATTAATGAATGATTTGTCTCTTCATCTCACGATGAAAACCAGCGTATTGAAACAATATTTGGACACTCGATAAAGATGCATTTCGAAAATACGAGAGCGAGAGAGAGCGGGTAAACAATAACAAACAGGGCCGATAATGTTGGCTCCGGACCTATAGCCGCCGTTAGTACGTAAATACACGACCGTCCGCAACCGAAAATAATTCCACGCGATAAATGCCTCGTCCCGAAATTACTACGCCTGATGAGAGGTATTTACACACGTTTACTGTATTTTTCATCCTCGAATCAAAATATTATTCTTTCCGCAGCTCGATCGGCTCTCGGCGATGACGAAATGTGCGGCGTGGACTCAGTCAAAATATTTTTTTAGAAGTATTTCCCCAAAATAGAGTCTCTGCTTCTATTAATAAATCGCTTAGGAGACAGTGCACAATCTCTGGGTCACGGCGTTAACTGAGAAAGCGATATTCCTCATCAGACAAAGCTCCGGACAAACACGTGTTCCGCTATTTTCGTCGGCAGAGATCGTTTTCTGCAGTCTAAGCTTACTCAGCAGAGGACTGACCTTCGGGGGAAATTCACGTCGGGCCATTTGACTATGGTATAAGGGTCGAAAAAAGCTATAGGCAGTGAAGAAAAGGGTCAGCAAACGATGCCCTGCACTGATGCACCTGGAGGCGTTTTTGATCGCCCCCATATACACCCCTGCTATTAACGGATATTAAAGGAAATACGCTTTCTAAACGTGAAATAAAAAGGTTAATAGTATAAGCAATTGTATAAGTACTGTATATGTACAGCTGCAGTGAAGGAAGATTTTGTTAACGACAGAGTCTCGCCGTTCGCTATCAAAGATTCGACGTTCTCCAATGCAAGGAAACGTAGCTAATGGTTCCGCGCGCATTACGACTGATAATTGCAAATCCCCCAGATTATAATGTATACACACTGTGTACACTAACTATATAGACGCGTGGATGTGACTCGATGTATTCCGGCTGTTGCCAAACGCGTATCGTAAAATTATCTCTTTCCTCCCGAATGACCGACAAAACCGATCATTATACACTTTTACACGCACTGCTACTGCTGTTAGCTGCAAACGTCAAAAAACTCTCTCGTGCGCGCGCAAACTTGCGATTACGATTAAGCGTTGGAAACACAGTGATTTTCCACAGCGGTGAACTTAAAATCTCTTAGCTGCAGCACCGACACTTCCTTCCTCCGCCCGAAACTCGTATTAAACTCGCTTAAGAGAAATGCATTGTAAATTAGAAAGACTTTTGTACGGTATACGCTGTTAACATAACCTCAAAATCGAACGTTGTTTTCGCAAAGCCGGAGAGATTTCGCGGTACGATAAAGCGGGTGTCAGCATCGCGGGTTCCTGCCCCTACCCTCGATGAGACGCGTTTTGTTTTTGCTCGGCTCAATTGGTGGATATAAAAAGAACGGATGGAATGCGCGAACTTCGACGCCGATTACGGTGTGCGAAACTTTTACCGGTATATACGATTACGGTTTTAGGTTTCGGATCTTCTTCGGGAATGTGTGCGCAAAATATTGTATAGGCAAAAGATCAGTGTGATTCATTTGCACACGCGCACGCAATCGCATCAAGGAAATTAAAGGATGAGTTTGTTTTAAAAATAGAAGCGCTATCGCGGAAAAATATATGTAATTGGTGTATCATTAACTCCGAGAGTCGTGGCTAATAATCGTAATTTAATTAGAATTAGTCGAAATGGAACTTAATTATTCTTCCACTTTTTCTCTTTTAATGTGTGCTCTCGCATCTCTCTCACAATCGATGTATCTTAATGACTCCGTGTATACCGCCAGCCGAATCATCTCCATCTGGGCTCGGAATAAAATGAACTTGAAAAAAATCCTGGCCGTTAATATTCACCTCATCAGCCTCTCCGATCTCACACCGTAGCCCATGTCTATTATTCACGCTCCGTCTATACATACACTCGGAGCAGGCGCAGGTATAAGCCACATAGGCTATGGAGAGAGAGAGGAGGAAGATCCGAGTATACAACAAGGACAACAACAGAGATACGCGCCCGTTTTTTATATACATTCCTCTCCCTCTCCTCCCGATCGTATACAAATGAATGGCAGAATTTTTTTCCTCCTCGAATCGGCCCAGCCCCATAAGTATAGGTGCGCGCGGGACATTTACTCCGAACTTTTCAAAGTCCGTCTCCACACGTGCTTGCTTACTATACGTACTGTATAGACTCGTGTCTCTTCCTCCTCGTCGTACCTCCTTCGCGCGCTTCGGCGAACGGAGAAAGAGAACATACATAAATACACAAATGAGTTTTCGTTATTTCGGAATGCGTCGCGAACGTGGCACGGCGCTGACCGATTCTCGCGGTGGCGCGCACGACTATATACGTTTTCAATGCGTGTCATCGTTTTCAGCGTCGCCTCCGCTATTTTTGGACGACGGCGGCAGCGCCGACGCTATTGAGTATGCAATATTTGCAAGTTTAGAGAGAGAGAGAGAGAGAGAGAGAGAGAGAGAGAGACGCGACGTCGAGTGAACTCTGCGCGGGGCTACGTGTGCGATTCTTTTGTTTTTCGGAACGGCTCTTATAGCTAGAAGACAATAGAATTTTTCGACTTGCTCTTTGAAAAAGGATATTAAAATTGTGTACAGCCGTCCATACACGCGTGTAATCTTGTTTGGTCTGTTATAGCTCCCGACTGCAGAGTGAGAGCTATATAGCAGCCAATCGTCCAGTTCCCTCTACGTATACTCACTCGCGCGCAATTATCCCGCATATAGCGTCTAATGGGCAGAGGGTCGGACACGGCAGAAATATTCCGTCGTCGCGGGTGTGTGCGAGCGTGTGTATTATATGACAAGATTTTTTTTTCAGGGGAACCACGACGCGACGCGGATGACGATGCAGCGGGGCAAGACGACTCGATGACGTTGATACGTGCGCGCGGGAAACAGAGAGGTGGAAGTGAGTGTGGAGAGCTTTGGAAAGAAAGGATACGTTCAATTGTGAGAGAGGCTATTTTTAGACGCGCGATACCGATGGCTATTTTTAGACGCATGCCGCGGACTATTACTACTACTACTACGACTACTACTATATGACGGCGACTCGGTGCGAGAGTTAACGGTGCTGGGTTTACATCACGCGTGTTTACGCGTGCGCGCGCGTGCTCTCGGATATGGACGTGGTTTTTTCTTCGTGAGATCGAGAGGAGAAACCTTTTCGATTCGAAAGGTTGTGCCTAAGATATATCGCTATATTTTTGAAGAATTTTCGATTAGGTCTTTCAAGGTCTTTTCCAATTTTTTCGAATGATGAAATACGTATATTTGCCGTCGGCGAAATGAAAGGGAACGAAATGACACAGTGCGGGCGTACCTGAAAAAAACCCTCACCGATCGCAGTAATTAAAAATTCGTTCAACTTATACGTTGCTGTGCGCGATCTAAACGCTCGGTAAACTTTGTTATCTTAGCCGCGATAAGGTTACAAATTTAAAACATGCAAAATAAAAATCCCGATTGGAGACAAAGAGAGAAAGAACGGAATAATCTCCGAGAGATTTTTGTCATCTTGCAGCGATTCGATCTTTCTACGCTCGCGAGCATTGAACATATTATTCCACGTGTAAGACAGTTGTCACGAGATATCGATAATGTTACATAAATTGATACCGGCAATCGGCCTCCGAAGCGTGAAGGAGCTGATGTGCTCGAATGATCGAACACCGATAAAAACTTATACGTAGATGTAACACACGCGCGCGTTGAAATATTATTATCCAGTAATTCGTAATTTTTGTTTATACAATAGCAATTATAATGTCGGAAAATCTCAATATAATTGTCATCTGGTGATTTTCAATTTTTTTTTCAAATGACGTCAACGAATACATTACGAATTGAAATCGATCGCGTTATCAATTGACAGATTACGCATATGTAGAGTCATGTGTTTATTGACTTTTGTACTCTCGAATGAAGCTAAAAATAAGTTTGGGTCGTTATGATTTTTTCATTGAATTATTTTCTTCTCTCGCACTTGTAACCTCGAGAAACATTTGATTAAATTTACCATCCTCTGTGTGTGTGTGTGTGTGTGTGTGTGTGTGTGTGCTACACGTCCCAAAAATTTAAATACAAAGCAGCTAAATAAACCGCGCATCTCTCTCTCTCTCTCTCTCTCTCTCTCTCTCTCTCTCTCGCATTACGCTCCAAACCTAAACTTTGCATCATCCGCGCGCGCGTAAATGTTCAGTCTTTCGAAAACTTCGAAGAAGCCATCCATACACAATACCACAAGTCACCCATAGAATTTTCAGAATCGCTCGTTCTCCTCCTCTTTGGGGAGAAGAAAAGAGTTGCGCACCGGGTAAAGAAAGTTTCTCGGATAAACAAGAAGCTTCTCTCTACACAAAGCATACCTCTCCCGTTAATAACCGCGCATATAATTATATCGCTGGAAGGTCGAGCCATCAGGAATAGCCTCGATCATCGCGCGACCCGGCGCCGAAATCGAACGCTTCGAAATTCCGGAGAGCCGTCGACTGGCGCCTGTCTTCCCTCTGATGCGAGCTTTCTCTGATGTCTCATGCTCTTTTTTCGCTCTCCTTGAGGAATGTTTTTGAAGGAATCAGCGACTCTGGTATAGCGAGCGTCAAAGGATGGAAACACAGAGTTTTTCGCTATCGAGTGGCGCGTGATAAACAGGTGTCTGTATTAATTTTGAAAGGACCGCGATGCTCTGGAGACGAAAGTCCCCAGTGCTTCCGATGCTTGTTTACAAGCTTACGCATAACAGATCCGCGAGGATTTCCAAAATGTGTGTCTTCTTCGCTGCACATCAGTCATTCGCGAGGCTATTTCTCGATCTCGCACACACAGCTGTGTGACAACCGGCCGATTCATCTTTATCTCTTCTCATTTTTAAATTTAACCACAAACCGAGACGACTTCTTTATTTCTCTTTTTCACTCGTCGCGCAACTTTATATTTACGATACTCGAAAGTAAACATTTTCATCTCTTTCGTTTTTTCGCTCTTCTCTCGAAAAAAATGTGCCCGAGTCTATTTATAACATCGCCCAACCTCTCAGAGATTGACACTTGCACATTTTTGAAAAATCGAACCCGTCCCTCATTCGCGTACACGTTCGCCGAAATTTTCTCAAGCTTCGCGATGATTCGGAAGTTTTTTCACCCAGTCACTCAGTAAATTCCCGATGGAGTTTTTCGTTCTTTTTTCTCTTCATTTCTTGAACGCGAAGATAATAAATTCACGCCTACTTGCGCGCACACTTATCACGAGCTCGCGCGCTGCGTTATTTGCAGAAGCTCTGACGGCGAGACGCGTCGGTGTGCTTTTGTAGATTTTCTTTTCTTTTACACAAAAATACGCGTTGGTAGTCAAGAAGCATCGGAGTCGATAAATCGAGAAATTCGCGAGATTAGAGGCGCGCAGACGTATCGCTTGATTATCGGCGGATTTTCATCGAATTATACAACTTACTTCGAGTGTCTATTATGTGATTTACGAGCGTGGAGCACTCGAACGATGTTTTTTAAATCGTCTACTTTAAGAATTTTTTAACAGCACGGATAAACAGCGTATTCTAAATTTAGCAATTTCGACTTTCAAAAAGCCCGCGCGCGTACTGTGTTAGTTAGAAAAATACACAACAACAAGCGTCGACGCTCGCAGAGTCGAATCTACGTTGCATCACGAAACGCTCGCGCGCGCGTTACAGATATACAAATGTCACGTTTCATAATTATAATACTCTAGATTACATAACTATTTGTTATTGCAAATGCATAACGGAGTTTAAAAATAGCCGGCGCGCGCCGATTTCTCAACGCGGCCGAGCGATGGAGAAAAAACCTGTTCGCGTCGTTTTTTTTCTCTCCGATAGCTCCCAATTAGACGCCCAGCATCCGCAAAGGTGGAGGAACTCGCGAGACTATAGAATAAGTCGAAATTCGCCGAGTGTCGAGCGGAGAATTTACGAAGTCTCGCGGTGCCAAAACAAAATAAGAAGTGTCGAGCCCATATTCAAAACAATGACTATTCGGTACACACGTCTACTTAACATTTCCCGCGTACGGAGAGAGGGAGAAAAAAAGGTCTTCGCGGAAGCGCGCCTGTTCGATCCGTAATTACACGGCCGTTTCGCGAGTCGTCGTCGTCGAGAGCCGAGAATAGACCGGCGAAAGAGAGAGAATAGAAAAGCCAAGATAAGAAAAGAGAAAAAGCGCCGCCAAGCGCGATATCAAGCTAATTCTATTTTTCGACCATCGGCAGTTCGGCACACACACGCGAGCAGAGCGCTCGATGCACTGCACTGCACTACGAGAGAGTTCAATAGATCCCCGCGCGCATACCGATTCGGAAAGAAAAATAAAGGAGGGAAATCGCGCAGCGCGACCGGTAGCAGGATTTCCTTCCGGAAAGCATCGGCCTCTTACCTGGGACTCGTGTCCGTGTCCAGCATGGTAATAACGCCGCCGTCGATCCACTCATTCGTCGTCGTCGTCGTGCTGATGCTCTCTCTCTCTCTCTACACGGCTACTATATTCGTATATTCTCGCCTCTCTTATCTGACTAATGTATAATATCTTCTCTCTCTCCCTCGGGCTCTGCGTAACTAGCCTCGTACATCAACGATATCACATCTGCACGCAACTGAACACTGCACACTGTATACTCTCGGTATAATGATGAACAATCAAATCACACTGTGGCCGCGTATATTATACACACTCGCGATGGCTCTCTTATATTTTTCACCTGCGCGCGCGCGCGCGGCGGAAAACGAGAAGGACGTCTTCGCCGTCGTCGTCTCTCGCACTCTCTTTCTGTTTTCCTCTCGGCGCAGAGTGCGAGCCGTATACGCTGTCTGCGCTGCGATAAGCCGCGGCGCGCACACCAACACCACCGGCGGAGAGGATGCAGCTTAGCGGCTCGTCTCGGAAATCGGCCAGCACACTCGCGACGAGGTTATAGACGACACTCTCTCTCTCTCTCTTTCTCTCTCTCTCTCTCTCGCGCTCTCGCACACTACTTTTCCCCTCTTTGTGGATCTGCTCTTTGCGGAGGCCCGACGACGCGTCTCGTGTTATTTACCAGCAGCACACTCTGGCAGTACTTATATGCGCACACGCGTGAAATCTCTTTCCGCGCGGGTATGTATATGAAACGCACGCTCGGTAATGTGTATACTGTGTATTGCGCGCGTGTGTCTCTCTCTCTCTCTCTCTCTCTCTGTCTTTTGCAGGTCGTCCTCGTCGACGACGTCGTTCCTGCCAGGGGGCAACCGCGCGTAAGCAGAGGCCGCGTCATACTGAGGCCAACCAGCGAACACATGATTTTCTGCGGCGGCGGTGGCCGTAGTTCGACCGCTGCGCCGACAGGGCGGCAGCACTGGAGTAACGAGCGCCGCGAGTCGTGCCGGTTGCTCGACGACTCGGCGCGGCGCTCGGTAATTTACGAGGATTTTTGCTTTGTTTACGCGTGTTACTGTTGTTGTTGCTGTGTCGGTGTGAGGTTAGTTTTTGTGTGGGACAGTGTGACGAGTATTGTTTGACTGATTTGAGTGATGGGAAGACGATCGAAGATGGTGTGCACGGCGAATGGACCCGGACGAGTTGCATCATTGCTGTACCTATCTCAGGTATTTATACGTGTGCAGTTTATCGTGAGTAGACATCTTACTGTTTATCGACTGTTTATTTCCGTTTCGTCGAACAGCCTATGCGTAAACTCGAAAATCCCAAGCACAATACGACACACTGCCAGTTAGCGACCTGTTACTATAAATAACCGTCAATGCAGTCGCGAAAAATTCTCCGTAATGTGGGCAACTGCCGCTCGGGACTCACGAGGGAATAGGTTAGGGGGGGGGGGGAATGAGGAAAAACAAAAAGAGTGCAGTCGCGCCGGCTATTTGTACGCGATGACACACTGGATAGAAAGTCGTTTACCGATAAAGGTTCGAGTGTGCATGTGTGCGAGCTGCGACGCCTCCTATCGGGTTTGCTATTGATAAGGAAATCTTTAATTAGCACGCTGTAACGAACTTTACATTCTTTTCGCGCTGCGTCCCTCCCCCTTCTAGCGCATGTAAGCTACACAGAGTCGAGCGTGACGAGCTTCTGTTGCTATGTAGCAAGGCGAATCGGTATAGCTTCGGTACGTTGCTGTATTGCGTTTTGTTTTCAACCATTTGATAAACAATTTTTGGTTTGTTGAGTGAAAAATATCTCAATTTCAATTCTTTTCAACGTAATAGTACACCTAGAGCATCGAAAAAAGTAAAAATCCGTTACAGCTCAATATATTCTGCTGCTTAAAATACACGCATTCGCAGTATAATATCACTCGGAGTACAGAGCATAACATACTGCGCGCTGACGATGTCGAAAGCGGCGAATTCGCGGCTATCTCTGCGAGAGCGGCGGCGTATTCTGCTCTCTCGCGACGACAATAAAAACACGCAGAGTTCATCTCGGCACACATGCGCGCTTGTTACGTTCTATAAATAGCGGCCGCATATTTCAAACCAAAAGTAAAAACGCGCTGCTTCGCTAATTATCGCGGCGCGATGTATAGCGCTTCCCGTTTTAAAAGCGAGAGAGAGAGAGAGATGCACTTTGAGCTGTAAATTTTTGTGTAATTACTCGCTTCGCAAATTCGATGCAAATGTAGACGCCGTTTTTTTCTCTTACTCTCTTCGTCAACGCGCAAGCATTGTTATTTTAGTGGTATTTCACTGCTGCGGTTATTATAAGAGTTTTGCATAATGTACGTAGAGAGAGAGAAAAGTTCGTTACTTGGATGACTTTTGCGATATTTGTCGATGCAAATGCGTGCGAGTTTGTTTTATTCGACGAGTGCCGATAATCGTATCGAACGAAAGTTACTTTTCGATAGGATAGTGGATGTGTAGTCAACGAGAAAGACGCAGCGTTAACAATTATTATTATCGACACTATCGTAATGGGGGATTTTGTAACAATGTTTGTTGGTCGCATATTTAATTAAGATTGGACAATATTCAGTGAACGTTTCAGCCAGAGTTCGATAGTGGTACAGTGTATTTTTAGCTCGGTAATCAATTATTTCTTTCGTCGAAGTTTCCTGCACCGAATTAGTTTGTATACAGTGTATTCAACAATCTACAATCTATCCATCTCTCCGCCCATCTATGTCCAACTGACCATTACGTCGTGCGCGCTCGAGTCCAGTCGCGCGGTTTAATAAGTCGCTTTGAATTAGCAATGACTCTCGAGAGCCATTGTCTGCGCACGCGCGTGCGGTCGTCGCGGATTCGAGACAGGTGTTTCTTTATGACTTCGAGGGGTTATTTATAGCCGCTGCAACGTCGCTTTTTTCGCTGCACACATTATCGGCGAGCTTCGAGTGCGGACATTGATTGTTGATGGGTTTCGCGAGAATTTTTTTGGTGTTTAATACGTATACAAAGTCAAGTTTTACTTATATTGAATATAAACATGTGTATCTTTTTCTGCGAAACTGGTCGTAATTTATCGCCATCGGGAAAATCAGGCGTTACAAACAAGTTTGCACATTTTTGCGAGATAAAAGGTACACATGCAGCTTTAGGCTCGATATTGGTTTCTCTCCGGATCACTAATCTCGGCATGTAAGAGCGAATCGCAGAATTTTGCATCGAGTTATTCAGTTGCGCGCATCGGCTTTGTTGACTCAATTTATACATAATCCGCCTTCTTACGCGAAAAACTGACGACGACGTTCGAAATCTGTTTACCGAAAGCAATCGCTTGCATCTGTATTTAGACGTCACGATGAGATTCTGTAACATTGTTCAAAGGCTGATAACAAGTTGATATTCCAAGTGTGATTTGCAGTTTGACGAGGCTTATCGTCGAAATTTATAAGGAACTTGCGAAAATATCAGCTGATATAATCGCGCCAATTCAACTTTCCTCGTGCATAATTACAATCAATGCATAGCCAGGTCGGTTTTACGCTCTTTCCTTTCTTCAACGAAATATATGGTACTTATAGCGTAAAATATTTGGCGCCGCTACACACCTTTCGGCTCTCATCTTGTGCAGGTGCATTTTAGTCGCGCGACGATTTGCGTCACGCAGATGCGCCGTGTGAAAGAAACATTACGTTTTGCACTTTTTTGTTGACGCCACACCGCGTGAAAGTGAAACGTATTTCGGCACAAAAGAAGCGCTTTTAGCCGCTAAAAATAGACGGCTATTACTTTGGGCAAGCTCACGGAGCGATAATGGGCTTCGGTTTTATTTTTTTAGTTTTCAAGTTTCACGAAAGCGTTAATTTGTGGTTATTAAGAATACTAGCTTAATTTTTTTGTCAATGTTCATTTACAGCTATAAAAAGAGTTTCTATTACGTATGATGAAAATAATTCGAAATAAAAAAAAGACGTGTCGGCAGCTATGTCAACTTTATCAGTGAAATATCTCGAGCGCGTCAAAGAAAATTCACTGACAGAACGAGAGTTCTATAAATAGCCTCTTTTTTCGTCATCCAAGAGTCCGATAAAGCTCCACATTTCATCGGATTTCGCGCGTTTAAAGCAAATTTGTACGAATGACGCGGCGAAATGAGCCGACAATATTCATTATCTTTACCAAATCTGATGTATAGCACGTATGAATTTACGCACAGCATACCAGTATGCAGCTGTGCGATCGATGAATAGAGTTCGATATTTTTTTTCATATCATGTTCTCTAAAATCGTTATTTTACGCTCGATAAATTTCAAGGATTTCACGAGCGCGTAAACTCGCGCTTGCAGGAATCCCCATTTGAGTGACACATTTCTCTCGCGCGGCTCTTTTTCGTTATCTGCACAGTTTTGAGGAAAATTGACTGCCTGCATGACAAAAAATCGAGATAGCCGTTATCTGGACCACTGTATATTGCTTCGATTTACAGAATCGTCATGCAGTTTTCGTTAGATTAGAGCGTTTGCAATTTACCGTGTGCAAATGAATCCACTTCAAGGGAATTTTAATGCATCACTGATAATTTGGAGCGTAAAATTTTTGCTACGACAAATTTCAGCAGTATCACGTTCGCGAGTATTTAACCGAGATTTATAATTAAGGTATGCATATAAATCACAGGCATATTTGTGATTTCAATAAACGATTCGACAAATTCGAAGCTACGGTCTCGTGACGCGGCGCTTTACAGCAAGACTACGACGACTAAGACGATGGCGTCGAAACGAATGTTATAGCTATCTTATCTAGGCGAAGAGTCAACATAGCTGTAGCAGCGTCAGCCCACGACAGCGACTTTCTTGACACTTATGTGGAATATCATGCTCGCGCAGCTAGACGCTGGAAAAGCATTATTTTTTATAAAATTTAGCTGAGATTGCGAAGGAAAATTAGCTTGATTACAATTGAATTATTATGGCACTGTGCGAGAAGGCGAGATTGGCCGTAGTAGTAGTACAGCTCCGTCCTAGGTGGCGCGTTGGGGCTTTCCGATTTCCCGCATAAGTATGAGGCTTGTACAGTGTATAAGTATATGGTGCTGCGTAATCCATATCAAAACTGCTTTTCTTTGGGTTCGAGCCGATCATGCTATAACTGAGACTGTTTAATCTTTATTCATAAATTTGTCTGCATCATGGTTTCGATAAAACTATTTAATATTCGTCATATTTTCTCTTGTAGAAAATAACGAGAGTGTAGCTTGGTGCGTTACACAATCAAATAAATCGCGACCCATCAACATACCATTTATATACGTATCGCAATTACGCTTTTTCCCACGCTCCCGATATTCACAGACGACACATACACACTCACGGTGTTTGTTGTGACGACCTCGCGACGACTTTTCGTCTGCTTCCGTTTTTTTCTTTTCCGTTTTCCATATGCTCTCGGCTATAAATAGCATCTATTAAGTCATCGCGCAATGCGTTCGTATAAACGATTTCGTCTACGGTTCGTTCATTTTTTCTCCTCCTCAAACGCTTGCACGACTGACGGAGACTCGTCGTGTGTGTACACACAGGAAAGTTCAAGCCTATTAGCTGCGATACAAATCGGAAAGTACAATGCCTTATCTGTTATTGCGATCTCGTCTGTTATAGTAATGTTTGTTTACGATTTTTCAATCACGAGTCTCTCCTGGCCAACTAATAAAGGCACAGCTTAGAACTGGCCGTTCCCTTATGCATGCGGTGCGGCGGCGCTAAGTATACGACCTGGACCTCGGTCAGCGCAAACAGCGTCTCTCTTAGCTGTTATACGTACATACCTACACGCGACAATTACACTCGGCGGCGGCGACTTTATACGATAATCGCGTCTGACGTCAAATATTAAATGATTTCGCCGCGTGGAATCGGGATGCTTAAATCGCTTCCCCTCGCGCCGCCGCCTAGATTGGATGATGGCACTGCGCTAAGTTGGCCGACAACCACTTCATACGCTCTCTCTCTCTCTCTCTCTCTCTCTCTCTCTCTCTCTCTCTCTCTCTCTCTCTCTCTCTCTCTCTGTACTCTGTGATGCGGCGATAAATAAGATGGCACACCACGCGTGTACATGTATGCGTGTACACATATATTATACTTACATATAGATGTAGCCGTGTCGCGCGGCGACACCGGCGGCTACGAGTCGGTCCCCATAAGGGGTGAGAGAGAGAGAGAGAGAGAGAGAGAGAGAGAGAGAGAGAGAGAGAGAGAGAGAGAGAGAGACAGACAGAAAGATAGAACTGCGCACGTGAGAGGGACACAGCCGCATAGCCGGAAGCTCGCACTAGGCCTCTCTCCTGCAGTCTGTTGTGCTCTACACTTTCAGACGCCTGGTATTATGGGACGAGCTTGCCCTCGGAGTTCTCTCGAACTCGTCAAGCGTTGATGTGCACACATGCCTATATGTATGTCGATATAATAGTCGTTTGCCCATTGGCTGTGACGAGATCGAGCCCTTTTTCACGGCGCTGACGTTTATTTCGATGGATCACGAGATAGCTCGACTTTCTGCGTTGTGTGCAGGGATATACTCGAATGGAAATTCCAACGCGAGCGCGTTTTATTTGAAAAAGCGAAACTCAAACATTTGCTCCACAGTACTATACGTATCGCGTTATATAAAGTGTGCGTCCAACAAATACCAGCAAATCTCTGATTCTATAATATTATAGAAATTCCTCGATCTCGCTCTAACGCGATAAATTAACAATCCCACCGCACTGTTTTCCGAAAGTCGCCTTAAATATCTCACAAGTAAGCGCAAGCTCGAGAATCGCGAAAAAATAAACGAAGCTCGCAGCAAGCACCGTATACGTGTATCTACTTAAGAGCTATACTTTTACGTAATCCGCGTGACAACACGCACTCACGCACACATCCGCGTTTGCCGAACTCGTTTTCAGGTGCGCGATATCACGTATGCGCGTCTGTTTCTCTCGCGAGCCGCGTATGTGCTGCAAGCGAGAAAAGCGCAAATTGAGAGCCGCGAGATTTCTCGCAGCTTCTATCTGACTGCATGACAAATTGGGAAAAGCCGTAGTGAGATAGCTATAGCGCGGTGTGTGCTTACCTTCGCGAAGGAAGATTCGATTTTTAGAGA
Organism: Nasonia vitripennis; assembly: GCF_009193385.2. Classification (NCBI taxonomy): domain Eukaryota; kingdom Metazoa; phylum Arthropoda; class Insecta; order Hymenoptera; family Pteromalidae; genus Nasonia; species Nasonia vitripennis. Next base: position 9,552,652 of record NC_045758.1, on the reverse strand, counting down.
CGGTGTCGAGAGGCTTATCGCGAGAGATGATGCTGCCGCTGTTGATTTTCTCTTTGCAGTGATAAGAAGAAATCGGACGAGCAAACAATTTTGCTGACTGAGGTTGTGGGTAGGAGCTGGTTTGATCGGGAGGAGATATGGCGAGCGTTTGACGCAGAGGTAGATTTTCAAAAGTTGTATTAGGTTTATTTTGTTTTGTGAGTTACTCGATGGCGCATATTTTTTGTTTCGTCAGCTTGGAATTCCTTCTGTAGAAAATCTTCTTCGTCGAAGAAGCTTTATGGCGCCTGTGAACGGCAACCCGGCATACACCTGTGTAACTTTCTTGGAAAAAATTCGTTTAATTTATCGTGCACGATTGGATGATAAAAATACTTCAATATTTCCATGAAGTTGTAAAAATAGAATGCGTTAGGCAAAAAGACAGAGTCGAGCGAATGCTTGTGAGATGAGGATTTCAAAGTGGAAAATCGATTCTCTTTTGAAGAAGAGACAGTGACAAGTTTAGATAAAATGTATATTTCGAATTCTTTTGTTTCGTACACTTGTATAGCTTTGCTGTTTTAATTATTACAGAAGTGAAGTTTACATATTTTTCTTGTTATAGCTGTCATGCCCAATTTGCCTTGATTAATGGGTTCATTTTTCATCAATATCAACAAAACATAAATTTAGATCGCTCTGAAACCTTGACTAGATTTTATTGAGGTTCTTATTACGTCTTTTACATCCATATCCCTTAACAATATTTTATACTATGGAAGCTATTGCATTATAATAATAAAAAAAGATACTTGTTGTCAGTAAGTACGATGATAGAAAACGCAAGTATAAAAATTACGCCTTAAAACTAAACCTGTTATTGTCATGTATTCGTTGTTATTATTACAATAGTATGTGATCTAACATAATCGTAAAGTGTCAAGGAATTTAGGCATTTCTGCATTGTTCTGCGATCAAAAATATCGAGAAAAAGCACGAGCCTTCCTGATTCTCCATACATTCTAAAAAACGCAAGTCGCGAATAGACGAAGTAAACGTTGGAAAATAGAAAATAAAGCATTTTTCTGTTCTTACATTCTTGAAAAATACAAGCTGCTGTAATTGTGCTAACTTCTCATTTTGCTACTGTATTGTGCCTGGCAGTGCAGGAATCGTTGAAACATTCTTGCTATTTTTATGCTACGAAGGCCTTATCGTAATAAGTTCTTTAATCGTTATATTATTAAGGTTTACGTTGAAAAGTTTAGCTACTTGATTAAACACGTTGCGTATGAATCTTTACACGTTTTTCCATTACTTTATTTAATATCAATGAAGATTATTTTTATATCTTACGATTATTTATAATTAACTTGAAAGAGATTTAAATAAGAAAATATACGTTGTATAACAATAAACTATAAATAAATAACTTATATATTATTAATCTATATAAGTATAGTCAAGTTCAACTCAACTAACCAGAATACCGTTACGTAAATACTGCATTCATTTGTTCAATTAAAACAATGCACTTCGTTCTGTTACATTATGTCACTCGGGAATATAACTATTATCGATGCTTTCTAGGTACGTATATCATTTATATACTATCGCAGCAAACATGGTTTACGAAAAATGCTGTTCACAACCCATTTTTAAAGTGAAAAGACAAAATACTTCGTTGCTCGAATAGTTCACACTTGAAAATTTGAAAAAAAATCCGTCAGCGCTTTGCATACTGAATTGTAAAAACCACCTCTTTAAACTTCGACTAATGCTATTGACAGGCTGTGTTGAAGATTTCGTAGTCAAACGAATATACAAAAACGTCGAGTACTCTCAAAAGAATCAAAGCATTCCATCAGCGAAAAAAAATCGATCCTTCACTCGAACCGACGCGAGCTCGAGTTGCAGTATATCAGTGGCGCGACATCCCACTCGTCGAGTTCCTCGTTAGACTGTACTGCCCTTTTGGGACTGCTGACCAGCAGAGCCGAGCCTCTCTTGGGACTACTCGGTGCCGATCTGCAGGCTGCCCTTAGCAGGCCTTTTTTCCCGAATCTCAGCACCTTTCCGCCAACCCTCCAACCCGTGTCACCATCGTTATCCTCATCGTCTATTTCCGAGTCCTTGGCCAAAGGACTCTCGGCTCGCAATATCGGCGCGCTGTTGGTCAGCTGATCGTTGCAATCGAGATGTGGAGCTAGTTTCAGCTGAACGGCTGCCGGTAAGCGAAGGGGTAGAGGAGCTTCGCCGATGTGCTCCACGCAGGGACAGGAACTGCTCGATGATCTGGTGAACGAAAGAGGATCAGATTTTGGTCGATGATTATTTTCGTAGATGTGCAGAGCGGAGATACTTTACCTAGTCCCCTCCATACACGACGATCTCCCGGACGAGCACAAGCCTCTACCGTTACAAGGACTCCCGTCAACGATTGACTCAAGCTTGTTCCCATCGTTACTCCTCGACCCCTTAGCAGCCTGGTCGAGGTGGTCCGAGCTGGCGAACCTGATCCTCTTGGGCGATTCGCTCGAGCACCTCAGGAATGCTGCCCTGGCCAGAGACTTGTTCTTCAGTGAGCTTCGCGGAACCAGAGGATCCAGGTAACCACCGCTACTGCTTGGATGAAGTAGATTGTCAGTTCCTCCGGTGAGACCAGCTCGACGAGCTAAGCGCTCGCGGTTTCGCTCTTCCCGCATCGACGGCTCTTCGCCGATCAGCCAGTAGGTCAACCTTTCGCCCTTGCCCTTCATCGATACCAAGCCACGCTCTGCTAGACTGAAACCGCCCAATTGGTCCAGCAGTTGTTTCGTTTCCGTACTGCAGTGGATGCGGAGGGCTGAAAAGTGAATTTCAAGCGTGAAAATATTGATTTTTCCTTCTTTCGATAAAGAAAAACTCTCTCTTGATATAGAAAAGCTCTTGACAACAAAGAGCGAAAAATTTCATATGAAAAGAACGCCACTTACGCGAGCCAGTGGATTCCATTCTGCTGGCGGTATTGACCGTGTCGCCGAACAGACAATAGCGTGGCATCTTGAGGCCGACCACACCAGCGCAAACTGGTCCTAAAATAGCGAAACAACTCTCGTTAACATTGCCTCATCCGCATTTTTCAGCTACAATTCCTCTTCAAGCCTTACCCGAGTGAATACCGATCCTTAACTGCAGCTTATCCAGAGGTCTGTGTCGTATCGAGAACTGTTTGATCGCGTCCAAAAGATGCAGCGACATGCTCGCTATCTCTCCAGCATGCTGGATCCCATTCCTTATGGGTAACCCGCTGACGACCATGTAAGCATCTCCGATGGTTTCAACCTTGTAGACATCGTAATTCTCGATGGTGGAATCGAAGCACGTGTAGAGATCGTTGAGAAAGTCGACCACCTGTTCAGTTACTTTCAATTACTTCCTTAATAATACCACGCGCACACCTACACAACCATACAAATCCTCATTCTCACCCCTGGACTAGAAACATAATCACCCACGCAGTCTCTCCCACTCGAGGATTAAATGCGGAGGTGTGTATATAAAGCCAGTGCAATCAGTTCTAGTCCCGGTGATACATACCTGTAGGGGCGTGCTCTCGGCGGACATGGCGGTGAAACCGACGATGTCGCTGAAGTAAATTGTCACGCAATCGAAGTTCTCAGCCTCGACTTTATGGCCCCGCTTCAGCTGCTCGGCTACGTAGCGCGGCAGCATCTCGTACAGCAGAGCGTCTGCGGAGATGGAGAGAGGAGAGTTAATTAAGCTCAATTAAAATACGCGTGCGAACGACGCGGACAGCTTGATTTTAACTGTTCGTTCTCGTTTTGTGTTGATGAAAAGGCGGGAATCGTCGCGCTTCACGTTAATTGTAAAAGAGAATTGTTTTGGAAGAGACTTTCGAGTTTAATTGTTCGAAATTATTTCAGACCCTGAGTTGTAAGCTTTGAAGAATTCTGCTTGAATTCGAAATAAGTTATGAAGTGTTGATTTTTCAATGGAAATAATAATATCTCACCAGTTTTCTTCTTCTCCTCGGACAGCTGATCCGTCCGCTCGTCTACCAAAGCCTCGAGGTTGTTAGCGTATTTCTCCATCATAGCCATCATATTGTCGAAAATATTTGGTTTCCTGAAAGTCCAAAGATAGATTGAATGGAAAATTTTTCCAAGGTGTACAATGTCTCGAGGTACATTTATATACTTACATGCCCTTTCGCAGGGGTCGCAGTTTGTTTCGAATAACTTTGAAATCAGGACGGAAGTCTGGATTCTCGGCCCAGCACTCTAGGAGACAGTCTCGCACGAAGTCAAAACAATTTTCAAGCTGATCTAACGGTGGCCTGCAAAAATAAGCCGATTGAAGTTTTACGATGCCGTTTCTAAATCCAAACGTACTTTTCCAAATTTTCCACGCGCTAAAGATAACTCACCGGAACGGAGGATTCTCGACGGTGATAACCCTCTTCAAAATATCGGGAGCAGAGAGTTCGGTGATACCGTAGGGTCCGTGTCTGCCTTGAAGCTCATAAAGCACTATCGCAAACGAGTACACGTCGCCCTTCTGGAAGTCCCTTATCGTCGGCTCCACGGCTCTCGGTCGCAGTAGCTCTGGCGCCTTGTACAGCAAGCCTGCGATACCCATAGACGATCTCTTTTTTTCTCACACCCGAAATTGTAAAATCGGAGTTAGGAGGAAAGAGAAAAGAGGGAAAAACTCACCGCGATACTTCTTCATGACGTCGGCGGGCTCGAGCTCGGCGTCGCGCTTGAACTCGTGTAGTCCGAAATCGGCCAGCTTAACGACCCAGCGCGAGTCCACCAGGCAATTCGATGTGGTGAGGGAACCGTGAAATTTTACGACGGACTCGTGCAGATAAATCATGCCCTGTGTGCGACAAACGTGCGCTGCTTTATTAAGGGAATCAACGTAGTGTGCTATTTTTGTGGAAGTTATGGATCCCGGTGGCAATCGACTGTGTGATATCTATTTTTTTTTTAAGAGGACGATTAGGGTAGTAAAGTTTACGCTGCTGCACTTACTCTGACTATGTCGCCGACCAGCGATGCCATGAACATGTTGTCCAATTTTATGTCTTCGTTCTCTAGGATGTCCTAGGGAAATGTGAAGGAGTTTTAAAATCGAGTATGAGAATTTTCTCGATTAATGGATTGCGTGTGTTTACCTTTAAACTGCCTCTGGCACAGTACTCAACAACTATGCAAATGTTGGGTGGGTCGGTGCAAGCTCCGATGAAAGCGTTCAAATTGTCGTGTCTCAAATCCCGCATCTGCGACAAGAGATGATCAAATCTATAGTAAATTGATTGGTTTTAATAATTTCACAGGAACTTACAATCTTGAGCTCCTTCTTCATTTCTCGAGTTATCTCTATCGATTTTTTCTTCACTTTCTTCACTGCGAATATCCGGCCCTTGTAGATTCCCACTTGCGTGTAGATCATCGAGTACCTAAAGTCGGCATCAGGGTTCGAGCTCAGAGAAGCTTGACTAGTTCTCACGTGTGGCTGTAGCGGATTCTGTGAGTTAAGAGAAAAATCGAAAGTAAAATAGGAGAAACAAAATCGTAATAATTTATGTTGCATAAGAGATCGATAGAAACCTTTGAATTGTTCTTAAAGAGCTGCTGCTCACCGGGAGAAGTTGAGTCATCCTTGGTCTCTTTGATCTCGATGTCCTTATAATTGACTTTCCAGAGCAGCGAATCCAGTTCTTGCTCGTACTTCCAGTTCCGGTAGAGCATCAGCGATATCGCGAGTAACACCAACAGCAGTCCTCCAGCGATGCCGCCGACGATTTCCCCAGTGTGAGCTTAAGACAAGGAAGGAATTGCGCTTTTATCGTGTTTTTGTTTTGATTCGTTTTTACTGGGTCTTAATGAATCTACAGTGGACGTTATTTGAGTGCTAAGAGTTTGATATTGAGAGAACTAATCAACGACCCATTAAAAATATTTACTGCATTCCGCCATGAATTCATTACAAAAGGTTTTATCTTCTGCCAAAACGACGTTTCGAATCTCACGACAAACACTTTCAAAACCAACCAAGCAAACATCCTCCAACCGACAAAAGCAGCCTCCGAAACTCTTAGACATTGTTTGATTTGGAAGCTTGATAAAAAAGTCAACTGCATCTCGATCAATCATTCCCTGCGTCGACAAAAGTGTATACACGCGAATATCCGAAAAAGGCGAGCGAAGAAAAGTCAACGTCTCCGCAGGAGACATCTTAAACCAACGTCGTAAGTGGAAACGAGCGACGATGTGTTATTTAATCCCTTCCAGACCGAACGACGTCTCTCCGGAGACTGTATAGGTGCGATAATGTCGTCCGGAAGGAGGTATACGGAGGCGAGAAAGGAAAGTAAGGTGTATATATAGAGAGACGACGCGACACAGACAGACAGCGTGAAATAAACGGAGCTACGGACGGGCGGATTTATTGGGGACACCCGGGACGCCGACAGGATATTGGAATACGAGCGAGTGCCGACTCGCTCTCTCTCTCTCTCTCTCTCTCTCTCTCTCTCTCTCTCTCTCTCTCTCTCTACGTGTCTCCAGGAATCTTTAATGATATTGGATAAAGTAAAAAGATAAATTTAACGAGCATCGTTACCGTCACACCCAAAAGATTTATTTCGAAGCTTATACAGTGGCAGAAACAAAAGCTTCGAAAACAACGATATAAAATAATCCACCTCGGAATTTTCCTCAAGACAAACAAAGCCGCAAATTTATACGACGAAAACGCCAACGAGGACATCATACAAGAGACAAACAGGGTCTGGCCTCAGCGCAGCTATTCCACTGCATTTTCATGACGCCATTCGTAAACGTCCTGGCCAGAGCTGCATACCGGCATCGCGATCCGTCACGACGCTGTTGCTCCGCCGCACGAGGATATAACATAAAGCGCGATGTGCACCTTCCACACGTACATATCCAGTCATCTGGTGTAGGAGGAGTCGAATTAACGAGGAGCCATTCGGGCGCGATGTGTCTGCAAGCTTCTGCCTCTTGGATGGATGTACTCATTCAAGAGAGAGCGAGAGGGGGAGAGACTAATTTTCACGTTTCTGGACAAGGCGGAGAGACGAATTCGGGGAAATTAAGTGAGATTCTGTTTAGGTAGAGGTGGGACGTGGCTGGATTACCGGAGTTTTTTTTCTGCGGCGGTAATTTATTTGACGCTGGGTATTGGTCGCTTTTGATGGACGGGGAGACTTTTAGCTGTCTGTTAATTTCGGGCTGAAAAAGTGAAGGATATTAAAGATAGTACTTTTTTCAACGATGCTCTTAACGACTTTGCTCTCTTCTGATCTGAAAAGTTCCTATGACGATGAACTGCTAGCTAGTCCCTACCATATCCCCTTGTCCCAAAAAACAATAAGCTAATTTCTTTTTGCACCTATACATATAGCTATCAAACTTCCTGCTCAAAAATTCAATTAACCCTCCTCCGAATAACTTTCCTCCCCGACGAACTTTTTAACTCCTGACCTTTTGTGCGTCATCCAAAGCCTCTGTCGACGTGACAAATGGTCCCCCGAGCTTTCAAATTTCCAATGGCTCGTAAACTCTTCGCGGCTATCTCTCGGTAAGGGAATAATCGATCGTCGGAGGGGAATCGTTGACGCGTGAGTTGCTGCCGTCCAAAATTCGAGACGCGCAGAGCGCGTGCGAGCCGGAAGTAAAGCTGATATCGATTGACGCGCGTTCTTTTTCCGTTCGAATTGTTCGACTGTAGTAGAGGCAATGGATAGGGCCGTGGGGACGGATCAATTTTTAGGGAAATTCGACCGAGTATAATTTTGAACTTTGCGAAACTTTGTAAATATGTTTCAAGAACACTATACTCACAATAGCACTTTTCTCCGTGGTAACCGCAGTAAGGCTCGGCTACAGGAGGTCTGCCGTTTACCCAAGGAATACTCCGTATAACGTGCAGTTTCTGTAAAATAATGTTGATTGGTTCGTATTTTGTTACGATTAATATGTTTAAATTGAATCGCATATGATAACAATGGGTAAAGTACACGAAGGGTAGAAATCAACAAATTACTTGTTATTACGCGTGTATTTGAGCAAGCGAATTATTATAATTATTTGTCCGTTAATTATTACGTATCACATTAATTATTTATATTCACGATCGAATAATTCTACGAATGCTCTCTATGTGACCTACATTTTCAGGAATTTCGTATGTGTACATATCCGAGGCACTGAATGATACACGTGTAGCCCATGTTATTGCAATGAATGAAAAAGGTAACGTTTAATAAACTGTTAAAATAATAAAAAAAGTAAAACTTATTAGTTCCAAAGATTTATTAGAAAACATCCAAAGTCTAACTAACTGGCAAGTTGGTGCGATTCTCCTTGCCGATGAAGCGACCGATGGGGTAGAGTCCTGGACCTTTGGGCGCTTGGTTGTCCAGCGCTATCAAAGTGTAATTGCCTTCTGGATCTCCGTTCTCGTCCATGTACACCATGTACCTGTGGTCAACAGACAGGCGAAGGGCAAACTGTTAGAGACGCCATCAGTCGTCACGGTAACAGCGGACAACTTCCGATTGACTGTACGACTTTGCTAGCTTTCAGTTCTCTCTCTCTCTCTCTCTCTCTCTCTCTCTCTCTCTCTCTCTCTCTCTCTCTCTCTCTCTCTGGTGGTAAATATCACCGGCTAGTTTATTGCCTCGCTCTCAAAGTTGTACACGAGTCATCGGAACTTGGCCGCGAATCGCTGTTGTCATACGTCAGCATTGTGTAACTCAAGTTTGACGAGAGACACGAATGGTTGTAGTATAGATATTTGTACAAGAGAAACTAAAGAATAGGTGAAATCCAATGAGAAATACCTTACCCCATGGCGCTGCGATAGTGGAGGCCGTAAAGCGAGGAAATAATCTCTTTACCATTTCGTGGATCCCGGCCCTCATCGAGCGCCTTGAGAATGCTCTGCGCATAGAGGTGAATCGCGTCGTAGAGGTAGGCAGTTTCCGGCACGGCCTGCCTTGTAGCGGAACAAAAATCAGAGGATTCCGGTATAGGTGAGTCATGTTAAGCTCGCTATCTCTAATTGTCTTATTATAGTGCAATCAAGGCTTCGAATATACACGGAAACGCGTGTTTTTAAAAGTTTAGTCACCTGAATCGAGCCCTCCTCCTTGAAGTTCTTCAGCGGGTTTTGAAAGTTGAACGGCGGCCTCTGCCTGTACTCGTTAACTTTGTTCGTGAAATTCAGGTAGCCGATCGGAGCCGAAGCTATAATACTGAAGTAGCTCTGGAGGATCCCGAGGGAATGCGTGTCCGTGTGATTCCTCATCAAGCCGCGAACGTAGACGTCCGGCTCACGGTCGGTGTAGGTCTCGGTGTTCACCCCGACGACCCAGTACTCCCCTGAGAGAATAACCAATTTTTCAAACCACCAAGCAAAAATTGTGTAGCTATAACGATACGAGCAGTAGCAACGACATACCAGTCCGCAAAAGCTTCCTCTTGTCCAGTGCCATGAGCAGACCGATGTGTTCCTCGACGTTTCCCAGAATAACGTAAACTGAAAATAGAAGCGGCGAAATCTCTGTAAATGCATGCGTCGCGTCGCGCTTATACTGCCAATATCGCCGATTTATTTTTAACACCCGCGCGGCAGGAAACCGCATCGGCGCATGTAAATCAGTCTTCGGCGTTTATCGGCGAATGTGCGCGGGATTTTTCTCCGACGTGACAAACGCTAATCCCATGTATTATTCTTAGCCGATAAATAGGTCTGGTGGAGCGCGGGAGAGTCTAAAAATAGAGGACACGAGCGAATAAGCTTGTGTACAGTAGGTGCAATTGTGCCAGCGACGATTGATCATACGGGCTTATTATACGCGAGGGTCCGCGAGACGAAAGCGTTATGCGGAGGCGTTGATGCGGGTTAACCGGTGTTGCGCTTTTTTTCGGTGATATGTGTCTGGGTGAATGGCGTTGTCGTGTTTTCGGCGTAATCGCGATGCAATTGAAATTGTATTTCGCTGTTCACAAAAGAGATATACTATGTCGATATAAAGCTACTTTTCCTCGTAAAAAATTGCCTAATCAATTATCTCCATCTAGCACGTTAAAACACGCGTGACTCAGCCAGAGCAACGCGGAAAACAAGGTATCCACACACATAGTCGCGTAACTTTTACTTTATGCTAATACCAGCGCGCACATCTCGCTCCACTTTCAAAACGTCGCCCACTAAATTATACCCAGCGGTGTAAGCTCCGACATTCCACCGCCGCATTTCAAATATAAACTCGAATAACGTATCTCGGCAACTGCTACAAGCCCACGCGTTATCTTTTTTTTTCAATGCTCCAACAAGTACGAAAATCAAGTATATTTTTAATAATATACTCACTGCGCGCCTCCACGTGAGTCTCGTCGACGAGCTTGTGGAACGGATTGACCAGGTTCTCCACGACCCTGTAGGACTCCTCCCAGGTGCTGATACTGTTGACCGAAATACCAGCCGAGCGCAGAGATGACAGAATGGTTTTCGCCACTGTCGGACGCTCGTAAGAGTCGAAACTCGAGGCATTCATGTATATGAAGGCTACCTGCAAGATATCAAGCGCAGAGCTTAGAAAGTTCTTTTCTCATAAAAATTCCTTCGTTCCATTGTTTAAGCGAATCTCTTCTCTTCGGTCGACTGATGGAAATCCCGGGGCGAGAGAGTCGCCGTCCCGAGCTTTCCAACTTCCGGGAAGTTCGCGGGCCACACGTAGGAGAGAGAGAGAGAGAGAGAGAGAGAGAGAGAGAGAGAGAGATTCATTCATATATCTGCTTGCGTGTGCAAAATAGATCGGGATTTTTATATAAAGTTTACACTCGAGATTTCGGACGAGAGGGCGATGATTTATGGACGCTGAGGGAAGCTGATTTTTTTACCGAACTTTTGTACATTATAATTCAATTTCCAGTATAATTGAGACGTTACGATGAAGCAATTACGGCTCCAACAAAAAAGAAAAAATATACGAGACGCGTATACTCAGTATCGCATTATGCGCGCGGTACATAATTTGAATAACAATGAAGTCGCGAGAATCCCGCCGCCGCGTCTATAATACACCTTTTCACGTAGCCGCCGCCCACGCGAAAGCGCAGCCGTTCGGAAAAGCAAGGGTGTCAGCTCGGGCTTATCTGGTCGCGACGAAAATAGCCCGTGGCAATAACAAACGACGCACGCTATATAGGTATACATACGCGGGCTCCGTCGAATTTGCTGAAAAGTTTTTCAATCTATAGACGCCCGGCTAGCAGATGCTTATACGGCCGCAGTTGTGCTCTCGAAGACTGTAATACAAAGTTACACGAAGCGCGCGGCTATTACGTTTTATCGCCGCGCGCGAGAAATCGAAAGGGGGACGGAGGAATGTGCGGCTGCTGATGCTGTTTTTACCTTTGTCCAATTGAATGCCTTGAGCACCGCGACCACGGACTTGGAGATTTGTGTGTCCGGGGGTCGGGTCCGTGCGAACGTCGGGAATTCCTTCTTGTTCGATGTCTCGTGATTCGTGCAGTACTGGAATAACATTTTTTTAAAATGTGAAATTGTGTGTTTTCACCAAAAATTCAGATAATTCGATATTACATAGCCCAGCGCAATTTTTCCGAAGCCAGCGATGTTCCAACGAATCGGGGCTAATTAGCAATTCCATATGAAAGAGGCGCGCATCTCCCGGGAATTAGCATGAATTTCATTCTGCTCCCAGTGGGGGGGAGATAGCTATCCCGTTTAATTTAACCGTTTCGTTGTTCGCCTGCGCTTGTCCGTGGATAGAAACATTACGCGAAACGCTCTGCCAGAGTTCGACCATTTTTAAATGGAAAATGCGAGGTCGACTACGTGCGCATGAATAAATTTACGAGCCGAGAACATAAATAAAATTCCAAGAGTAGCTTCAAATTGCCGTCGTTGAATGTAGGTGAAATTGAGATGATACTCTCGTGTCGTAAAATTATAAATAAATATCCGTGTAAAATACCGCTTCAGACCAGTGTTACACGTCGCCACACAACTCTACTGAATTCCCGATAAACGTATCTCTCATCCTCGTATGGTTACACATATACTCACGTATGAGATCATGGGCAGGTTGAAAGCGGCAGCCATTCTGCCCTCGTGAACGCAGGTCTCCTGGGGCCCGATGTACGCGCTGACGTTTCTCGTCCAGAGATCAGCCGTCATGAGGATACTGCGCTCCTCGTCGCCGTACGTTTCGGCGACGTTGAAGTTCAGCCGGTGACCGCGTCTGCCTAGTTCGCCGCTGTTCACCTGGGGAACGATTACATTAACAAACGCGCGCAAACTTGTCTGCCTGGTTTTATGCCTCGCGACACGCTGCGGGGGCTTTTACGAGAGAGCGAAAGGGCTGATATGGGCCTCGGGAGAGTTGATGGTGGTGTTGAGGGACTCGGTGGGATTGAGTTTTTATCGAGAGTCGTTTGTAATCGCGAGATGTCGCAGCTTTTCATGATTGAAATTTCACGTGCGTCGCTTGACCCGGATGTTATATTGCGCGTGAATTTGCGATGGTATGTTATATAATTTGCTTTATGATTAAAATAGCGTTTACTCTAGTTTCCCGATATTCATCGTTCACATATATAGTTATTATTTCATAACATCGACATCTGCGCATTATAATTAGCATATGTAATCAAGCCGCATAACATATCACTCCGCACACACGATTATATGCGCAAATATAACGTATTTCAATTTAATTAATCGAAATTCTACCGCAAGCAAATCCATAGCCCTTCCGAGAACTCACCTCGTCGATGGCAAGCGTGATGGCGCCGGAAATCTGCAGTCCAGGCCTGGAGTACTCCCAGTCGCCGGGTCTTCGTTTCGAGCCGGTTATGTAGCCCAGGGTGAAAGTCTCGGCGTTGACGGAACCGCTGCCGTCCAGCAGCGCGTGGACCAGCAGCGTTGTCACCAGAAGGCACGCTCGCTCTCCCTGTGCCACTGGCATCACCGCTTCTCTCTCGATTTTCTTCCGGGGATTCGATGTATCTGCCGCGGCGCTGACTCTGCAATTTCGTTTTGGAGTGTGATCGGTTTCTGCGTTATAAACCTCTTATTAGTTTTTATACATGTATCGCTGGGAATCAATAAACGCGTAATCTCATTAGAGGATTCGTCTGTGCCGTACTCGTGTCCGGTTAATGGAGATTTTAATTACAAAATCACGGTACGATTGCAATCATCGCGATAGAGCGCACGTTGGTCGTGTAAAGCTTCAAACGTAAGCCTATGAAAATTAATCTACTTTAAATCGGAGCCTATGCTGAATAATATCGAGGATCAATCTGCGTCGATAGATCAAAATTCGCTAAGCCCCTTTCATGTGTCCCAGAACAACGAACAAGGTCGTGCGCGAAGATTGAATTCGATCGAGATTAAACTTCGCTTTCGAAACTAAGCCTCGTTTAAAACGAGCCACCTATATCCTGCCTCTACTTACACATGCATGACTCACTCATAATTCTATTTCAATGAACCCAAACATCGATTCAGAGCTTGAGAAATCGACGAGGCAGGTACGTTCTTTTTTAAATATACACAAAAATAGGCTCAATTGCGTGGATAAACATATCAATTCTGACCGCGTAGAAAAAAATAACAAAAACCAAGTTTCAACGTCAACCAGACCATCAGTCGTCTGTCAAGCTTTCCCTCACTTATATATAATAATATTTCAACAGCTGTATTCAAAGACAAAAATATTAAAACATCTTCGTGTTTTACCGCTGCTGCCTATGCGAAAGCCCGCGTGTATTTAAAAAAAGAAACAAAGGAAAAAGGCGGCGTATACGCGATGATCAATCATGCGCGCACGCAGAGATTTCGCACATTGCCCGTATATACGACGCAGCTCAATCAACCTCCTTTGAAATCCTCTGACCCGAGAGCCGAATCACTAGCGCAACAGATGCTCCTGTAGATATCTAACTATCTTTGACGTGATCGGAATTTACAGGCATTTCTGCTTGTTCATGCACGAGACAGAAACTCAATTCGCGGCCCGACACACCAGATCATCTCCCGAGCTATCTCCGTAATCAGTACAAAAATTAATCGTATCAAAAACGTCAATTAATCCTACGGAATAATGCCAATTTATTACAAAGTATATCTACGAGTAAATCGCTCCAAAACACCGCATCATCCATCCACTCCAGCGTCTCCGACTCACAAAAAAACTCACCTAAAATTTCGCTTACCTCAATCATCCCGACACATCCGCTCCAGAAGAACAAAAACAAAAAAAAAAAGATCGCCACAATCCAATCTCGATCTCGCATACGCAGATGAATCACGAGGCAGCTCATCGATCGCGATAATAAATACGACTGTAATACACTACACGGGCGCGGCGGCTATATAGACGAGGCAATATTTTTCGGCTGCCTTATCGCGGCCGCGCACACCGCCACGGGGCGAACTTTGCTTTCCGCATCGACGCTCCTGTTCTCCGGGTGTATTTATGCACCTAGCGTGAGCCCGAAGAAAAGTCCCGGTGCTCTTTATCGGGCCGAGAACAGACGGGAAATACGAGCTAAGGAGCTTTTCTCGCACCGATGTTTATGAAGTTTGATAGCGAAGCGTCTAGCGTTTCAGCGAAAGAAAATTTTCATTACGACGAGTGCAAACGATTCCCCGGCTTCAACATTGCACTTAAGGCGATGTACAGGGGGCAGAGAGAGAGAGAGAGAGAGAGAGAGAGAGAGAGAGAGAGAGAGAGAGAGAGAGAGTTTTTCCGAGGCGAACGAACCGAAGCCGGAAAGAGAGTCTGCGGTAATGGAGAAAAGCAGTACTTAGCAGCATGGGGTGGAAACAAACAGCCCGGCCCGATCTCCCGCGTCTTCGTCTGCGCGAACTGTAACTCCTCTTACGCTGTACTCTCGTCTATATGCCTTCTGGCTTCTCCCTTTCTTCTATAAAGCTCGCAAGCTCGCTCTCGAATTTTCATAATTTTTTCCTCGTTGTTCTTGCGGCTCCGAATTAAAAAAAGCACTCGCGTTACGTCCAGATGTGCAGCGCAGAAAAGGGTGTATGGACGAGGGCAGCTGTAAATGCAAATATCCCGAAAGTAGTAATGCGATACCGACGAATTTCGTAACGTCGCTTGATATGACATAAACGAAAATTGTATACACCCGCAAAAATATAATGCAAACCTTCTCTCTCGTACGACCTTGTTCGTTCGCTCTCGCAAAAATTAGGTCTATAATGTACCCTCGGCGAAATAAATTTTTTTTCCACTCTCGCATTATAAATAACCCCGCGCGTTCTATTTTCAAATCCCGCGCGCGACGAGCAAGCTCTCCTCGCTCGTCTTTTTCTTCGAAATAAATCGCTCCACACACACACACACACACACACACGCCTATTGCGCAAGCGCATCCAAGGCTGTAAACCTGAATGAATCACTCTACATCCTATAAGCTCTTTTTTTCCTTGCTCCAGGTGCGTCGATCACGGGAATTTCCACGCGCAGTGTGCAAGTATATTGGGAATCGATAAATCTTGGCTGTACTGTGAGTGCGACGTACGTGACGTAATGAATTCGTGAGGCGGCGCTTGTTTACCCCGGGCTTTGGTTATTCCGTGGACGGGATATTAATAACGGCGGAGGTTTTCGCGTGACAGAGTGTAGCTGCAGTTTTTTTTTGCATGTGCGGAGAATTTGTGAAGGGACGCGATTAATTGACTGCGCTTTTTTTCGACGTGTGAGAGCCGCGTGTAATTTCAGTGAAGTTTGCTGTGATACAAAAGTGACTCGTATTTTTTATGCAAATATGTACTCCTGATTAAATTGCATGATATAAAATTTGATGTTTTTCATATCTCGGCGAAAATCTGAATAAACTGATTATGCACATGTGTGGATTTTTGGTTTTATATGCGGTTTTCATAATTTTCCCATTAACCAGCGTTGATATGCAAGCCACGTGTGTGTGTGTGTGTGTGTGTGTCTGACATAACGCACTTTATACGTGAAATTTTACGCGTTTTATCACGCTCTATACACAGTACGAAGAAGCTTTGTCGTAGTACTATATACAGGTATACAACACTATTTTTACGCTATAATGACGTTGAGGAAAAAGCGAAGAGTATACACAAACAGAAGAATATTCAGAAGCGCTCTCCACTTCCGTCCCATCAAGCCTGTCAACGCGGCCAACACTTCTGCGCATGCAAACTCAAACAAACGAAACTCGGCGTCTTCGAAATAACACAACGCAGACTATATAAGCGCCAAGCAATTAATCAGCCATCAGCACTTTTTGCCACTAAATGCAACCGTACACACACTCGATCATCCGCACCGGCTCTCAATTACAAACGCGACCCTCTCGAGCTTTTTTCTCCGTCTCCGATCGTTCGCCGTATACTTAGGCGCGCGGAGAGAGGGGAAAACTCGTCCAAGGGCCGTTAGCGGAATACCGAGGCAGAGAAGATCGTCCGTCGTCGGAATACAGTAGTAGGCGATATACGACGATTGAATTAATGCTGAGCTCTCGCGCGAGATTCCGTTATAGTCCGTCCCGAAAGCGCGCGCCGCCGCTGTCGGCTCGATTCGTGTGGACACTCGCGACTATTAGGCGCGACTGATTGTCGACTATTTGCCTGTTTTATAGGTGGCTCGTTGCCGGAATTTCGGATGAAGTCGACGCTTTTTGTCACGGAGGAGTGAACTCTTTTTAGCCGCAGGAATTATTACTGAAGAAGGTATTGCGCCTCTTGACATGGAACTTCGTTGCAACTGTTCAAGCTGCGTAACATAAATTCCGATAACCATTACCGAACTCTCCTTCTGCCATATCTAATAAATTTTCTCGAATCCAGCACGCACCGCTACGTTTATTATTCTCCCCGAGCTCTCTCCACTCCGCGACATAAAAAAGGAAAACAAAAGTAACATACGGCTCACGTCAGCGATAAAAAGACGAATTTCTTCATTCGTATAAATCGTCCCACGAGCTTCGTTGACGCCGCCGTGAGAGATACACATATATTTCTCGTTGCCCCGCGGCCGGCGGCGATTTTTTGCGCGCATTTACATTCATTGCGAAAACGAGCCTCACCGCGGTGTAACGGCCTTACTGCCCGGTTCTCTCTCTCTCTCTCTCTCTTTCTCTCTCTCTCTCTCTCGCTCTGCGAAGTTTAATTTTAAAAAGGAGGAGCAACAGGAACCTACTCCTGTAATTTGGTGGGAAACCGGCGCTATTTTCGCATTATCGCGCGCACACGATATTGAGCAATTTTTTTATGACACCCGTGATGTTCTTTCGATCGTAAACCGAGCAATTATGTCATCTATAAACCGTGTGTAGGTCGACTCGCTTTCAGTTACGAATTTTTTTTCTTATACTTACTTTACAACGCGTGTAACTGTGTCAGTCTATATACACAGACCGTACACCGAGTCGATTATAATTTACGAACGGCTTTACGATCATTTCTCTTCGTACACGCAGTCTACAGGCCACCTACCTGCGCAAGCGTTCTTTTTTTTACGCCGATTAAACTTTCGATCCAATTTTTTTTTCCGTTCGAGACAGACAGCCTGACGCCGACTGAGAGAATCGCCCGAGGCCGACCTAAATCAACATAAAAGAGACGCGGGACTGTACGCTACGAGAAGAGCTATAAATTGCGAGCGAGAGACTCCGCGTAAATGGACGACTTATTGCTGTAATCTCGAACGACAATCGGATAGCTCTCGCTCGAGCGCGGTTTGACGACTCGCGATATTTTTATTGCCCAGTGTCCTGCGGAGATTAGATTTTAGAGAGATGACACGCGCCTGTATGGCTTTTACACGGACGGATGTGTATCTGGGCCGGCAGGAGCTTTTATGGCCGGAATGAAAAAATTTACGGATATAAGGCGTAGCGTCGTTATTCTTCTAAAGTTACTTATGCTCGTTTCACGCGCAGTAAACCATAACAGCGTATCGATATAATAACAATAATCGAGTTCACAACGCGAGCGCGTTATGTATTTATGCGATCGATGCAGCATCAGCGTCGAGAGTGGAAAATGACGCGGGTAATTGCTGGAATCAGCGGCTACGCTAGCGCCGCAGGTGAAAAGAGAGAGAGAGAGAGAGAGAGAGAGAGAGAGAGAGAGAGAGGAGATTAAGCCCGAGGCGTAATTAAGCGCGGGAAGCCGCGAGATTAAAGCGTAAAGCGTAAGCGCATTCTTCCGAGAGAGCTTCCCTCTCTCTGCTTATTATTCTTTTTGGAGGAGTTTAAGCACACACGGATTATCGTTCCGGGAGATTGAAAATTTTATGCATTCCTGAGAGAGAGAGAGAGAGAGAGAGAGAGAGAGAGAGAGAGAGAGAGAGAGAGAGAGAGAGAGAGAGAGAGAGAGAGAGAGAGAGAGACGGCTAAATGAGTCGAAGGTATCATCGAGGAGGAATTAAGGGACGTGTGTATTATGCTAACAGTGTCGAGTAACGTTTTTTTTTTGTTTTAAGGAACCACAGCGATAAAATTTAATTAACGCCGACTTCCTCTTCGACGCGCGTGTGTGTGTACACGCGCGATTTATCTTTCCGGGCGTTTGCGCGCATTTAACGAAACGTCGCTTCCGCGGAGTCCTCCTTCGCGTTATCGTTGCGCGCCGCGCTCGCTTTTGGATATATCGAGGCTGTGGAGCTACGCTGCATTTGAATTACGCGCGTCGTGCTTGCGGTCCGATGCGCGCATTGCACATGCGATTCTAGACACGTGGCTCTCGGCGGTTTCGCTTTGCGGATAATTTTTACCTGACGAGCCTTGGAATGTGCTGACTCTATAAATCGCTCGAGGTATTTCCCTGTATACGTTACTCATCAGTGGAAAGGGACGAGGACCGGTCAGACGCGGTTTTTTTTGGAAAAGTTTACTCGTTTTTACGTTGATCCACTTAAAGACGATTTTTCCAGATTTTCGGAATCTCTCCCGCGCGCGAAATAAAACGAGTTCGAGCGTAAATTTTATCGCGGGCGGGTACGTCGGCCAAGCCAAGAGAGTGCATATACGAAAAAGCCGCAGCTGTAAAACGTTTTATCGTACAACGCAACTCCTTAAGCCGGAGATTTACATTGTTATACTCCGAGAGGCGGGCCGCTTTGGTAACGTATACGATTATTTCAAACTCTTGTTTCCTCTTTCTCTCGGCTTGAAATAACTCGCTCCCGAGCTTATTCTTGTTTACGTCGATGACCGCGACGAGGCAATAGTCGAGCCATTTCGTCTTTATGGACGCGTCTCTCGCGGATATTATTTAATATCGAAAGACTCTTACAGCAGAAGATGAATTCCGCTCGAGATGCATCCCGTAGACTGCATCGAGTTGCGTAAACTTCGGGAATTCATTTCCAATCCGTCATCTCGCAAGCTCGCGCGTCGATTCGCCCGCGAAACTTTGAAAATTCATTATGTCATCGCATTCGGTATGCGGCCCCGCGCGTCCCCCGCTTATCGCGATCGGCTTTACAAGCTGTATACAGACGTACAACACGGACGTTTTCTCGTATCCTTCATATTATTATACAAAAGAGAAAAAAAAGAGAATATTCATACGCGGTAAAGTCCGTCATTCCGCTTGGCGCATTTTGATTCCAGCCACGACGGGGCCGTCCATTGTGCGCCAGGCACACACTGGAAACTTTGATCGTTTACGCGAACGACCGGTGGCACTCGGTTCCTTTATACTTTTTTCACGGCACTGTATACCGCCTGCAGCTCTCGTCGTCCCTTTTCCCGAGCTGCCATACACTAAAAGGAGCTTTTTCGGGTTAAAAGCCGCGGCGCGTGCTCTCTCTATACGGACGGTAATTTACTCGCGCGTGCGGCGGCTAAGATTTTACGCCAAGCAGTATTTTCATTTGCCCCACCGATGTCTTTTCTCGCTAAAAGTTTTATACGCGTCCTTTGCGAGGGAACGAGGAAATCCTACGTACTAAGCGCACGACGAGCGAATAACTCGCTGTATAGCCGTATATACTTTTGCTACGACGGAATTTCAATGCGGAGCGAAAATCTACGATCAATCCCTTGAATGAAAAATCCGACGTATACGTACAACGTACGCCAATTCCACTATCTCTTGCAAGCTCGCTCTTTGCCGAATTCGCTCTTTGTCTGGGCTGCCTCGCTACTTTCTTCGTCCTTTCTATATACACACGTGAATGTATAGCATATAGCTTCGATAATTCTTTCTTATACGCGAGAGAAAAAGCTGATCCGCAGGGCGACTCGAAGCGCGAGAAATTTCAACCCGCGTGGAATTTTATTTTCCGGAAACGGAAGCGGAAGAGCTTTCCGTATGTGAAATACACGTTAGTATAAGTTTGATGATAAAGAATAAGACCGCGTGGAAGCTGGCCCGCAGAGTTGAAAGGTCGTCCTAATGCACGAGATTTCATATTTCTCCCGTGCTGCGTTCGAGTGCGGCTGTGGAAAGGGTTTCTCGAAAATTATTGCGGAAAAAATTGTACGTGCGCGATTGCGCGAACGGTTTTCGCTGGAAAAATAAAAAGAAATTCGAGAGAGTTACAAGTGTTTACTGGAATCGCGACGTTTATCTGTGCTACTTAGGCGATAGCGCAACCTGTCTTGTTGTCAACCTGTTTAGCGGGCGTATAAGCATGCAAATCGTCGCCGTAAAAGGAACAATTACGACTGCGGATAAAAATCGCCAGGTTTAGTTTAATTCAAAACTTATTCGGTCCAACAATTTAGCAAACTCAATTATCTCAGCGTCGAATAGCACTAGAAGCATATCATCCGAAGGCAATTGCTCGAAGAGAAGAAGAAAAAAAAGGATAGACAGCAGCATTGTCTCTGAAAGACAAAAAGCGTTTTCTCAGAGCGCGGGCTTCCAGACGATAAAGCCCAGTCAACCCCTTTATTATGCGACGAGAGTCGCGCATTTTTTCTCGAGAGTCATCGACTCGGCCGCCTGCATAATTTCGCCGCTTCTTATACCCGACCCCTCAAAATGTGATGTGGCTCCCAACGGCTTTCGCACCTGCAAGAAGCCATCTGGTGATGACGAATCTATAGCTATTCCTTTTTTTGGGGGGGTCGAAGGAAAATTGGGAAACGATTAGGAGTTTGCTTATGACGACTTATCGAGCGACGGACATACACTCGTAACGTTTCGGTCTCTCCATTATTCGTTGACACGATCTGACAAGATAAACGGATGCTTGGCATAACGCGGCTCGACAACTGCACCGTAATTATCACGCCTTCTCAACTATCCGCGCCGGTATTAAATCCTCTCGGCTATACACCCGACTAAATTCCCCTGCGCATAGGGCATTATCCAATTATTCAAGGCGCCATGTACATAATAAAAGCTAAACTAAAGCTGCGAAAGTCGATAGAAGCTTTTTCGCGCCGCGACAGGGGGTACGTAATTTATATGACATAAATTCCCGCGCGACACTCACACACGAACGAGATTTACGGGGGGCGGCCGGTCGTATATATTATGTGTGTGTGTGTGTGTGTGTGTGTGTGTGTGTGTGTGTGTGTGTGTGTGTGTGTGTGTGTGTGTGTGTGTGTGTGTGTGTATATATATATATATATATATATATATATATATATATATATATATATATATATATATATATATATATATATATATATATATATATATATATAATTGCAAAAATAGCTCGCGAATTCCGAGAAAATAGATCCGCCGGCGTCGTTTTATTGCCAATTATTCGCAGGAATGCCGTGAATTCCTGGCGCTCCTGCGGGACGATTAGAGAGCTGGGAACGAGCTTCTGTGGCTCTGTATAATTGATAATGTAATTGTCGCTCCAATTTTTTTCTCACACCGCGCGACTCGATAGAGCGAACGAGATTTTACGAGATGGGATCAGACAGTCGTGTATAGAATTAGTCACGTCGTGAGATTATGTGCCAGAGGCTTATGTTTATACGGCGCGCGTCGCTTGCGATTATTTTTAAGCGGCATAGATACACACATGCAGGTATAATAAACTACTTTAGAACACTTTTTTCCATCATCGTCGGCCGAACTATAAACAATCCTCGTGCGGAGAGGCGCGAATAAATTAGCATTCGTTGGTTGATGGAAGATGTAAGGCAACATTGTGCGGAAAAAGTGTCGCTGGCGTTTTAAATTTATGTATCGATAAATTTCTCGCGAGAGTACGTAGGTGTATGTATTTTCTATAAATCAGTGCGAGTTTAATGAGGATTTGAAACGCGTTCGCGGGAGCGTTTATTTCTTATGGAAAATGAGATAAACAGATAAACGCACTGATTTATAGCGCTTTTTTTTAAATTTGAATATGCATTCGATTCCAACGCGTGTTTATAACATAAGACCAAATAGACGCAGCGCTTTGAAAAACGGTACATCTTTAACCTCCAACATAACAGCGGCAAACTATCGAGTTACAGCGTACAGCAAAAGCACACACACACACAATTAGTATGCACCGCCAGTACAGCCATAATCGATTCTTTCAGCTCGCGGTAGCCGCACTCGACACCTAAAATTAACGTTATACTCTCTCACTCGATCCCAACTAAAATAAGCTCCAAACTAACCTGTCCGAATTCCGCCTAGACGAGCAGTCTCTCCAGCCCTCACAGAAGCTTCCGCAGCCGGTTATCAGTCTTCCTCTCGAATCCTCAAGCTCCTAGCGACATGGGTACACGCGGACGTTTCCGCGCGCCGGCCGAACTATGTACTCCGCGGCGACGTCGACGACGGAGTCAGTTGTCGTGGAGGCGCGCGCGGCCAGACTGGCTCTCTCTCACTCGAAGCGCCGCAGTTAGAGTCGCTCGCTCGCTCGCGCCACTTGCGGCGCGCGCTCGGCTCGCTTTCCTTCGAGGCACATCACGCTGCGGGTATATAGGGTATATAGGTAGCTGGATTCGCTCTCGATGCTTTCTTTCGCTTTGCTACTGCGTTTTTGCGCAGGAGGGGACGTCGCAGTGCGCGTGTTATATGGGCTGGATGTGTCGATCGGAGATTAGGCCGAGTTTTGGCGGTGGTTATATGCTTGGGTGATGTTGAAGTTTATTATTTAGGGAGGATGAACGAGAGGAAGTTGCGGATGGAATGTGCTGGAGTTTAGATTATAATTTTGCGGGGAAATGTTGGATGGTACGGTGACTGTTATCGCGTGTTCGTTGGAAATTTACCCTTTATGTGGGCGGTTCGCAAGTTTGGAGCCTTTCCACACGTCCTTACGTAAATTTTTTGTTTGGGAGCAACCCAGTTGATAAGATAAATATGGAAATGCACGCGCGATGCTTGTAATTCATACCCACATAATGCTCTCCTCTCCGGTGTACGTGGTTTGTTTTACGCTTTAAACGAGCTGTAAAATCACGTGCTCGAGAAGAGATTTTTTTTTAAATTAAAAAATACAAAGATAAAGCCATCCAAATACACACACGCGTCAACGGAAAATCACTCGCGACTAGCCGCGACCGACAAATTCTCGAGTTAGAGGTGTCAGTCCGTGAGCAGATCAAGATTTCGCACGCGCGCACTCATTTCGCTTTCTAAAACTCGATTACGTCGTGGGGCCGCACAGTGTAAACAGGATTCGTTGGCGGACGGGAATTTTTTTCTCTCTCCTCTCGTTTCGAGCATCGTGACATTCGTGACACATATATTATACCTATATGTTACATTGTGTGCCTCGAAATTAGCGGGACATTCATTTCCTCGATTCGCAGAACTAGTTTCACGCGTGCGCATTGTTTTCCATAAAACGTATTGGGCAATCGCCGAAATTCCCGAATGCAAAGTTTCGAACCATATGTATACCCGCACTCACAGCAGTATACGTGAGTGCGAACACTGCCTAAACAAAGTTTACGCAGCGCTACCTCGTACACACACACACACACACACACACAGAGCTGACAGCCCGATACACTTTAGCTCCGAAAGTTACAAGACGGCTCTCGTTAAATCCCGTATCGAGCCGCTCGTAAAGTCCTGCTAGCGCTTGCACGGCCAATAAATCAGTGAACTGCAGCATAGGTTCCAATCACTCTTTGCAGGATTCCTCGTGTGCGTCGTCGATTCCCTTATATACTCGGCCTGTGTGCGCCTGGCTCTGATTTACAAGCACGTGCGTTCGTATGACGACTGGCGGAGGATCGTTTTTCAGCGAAGCGCCGCCTGTAATCACTGTAATTGCCGACAGCGCACGTCGAGGCTGTAAACTACCGGTTATGTCAGACGGCGGGAATTAGCCCTTCGTGTGTGCTCGGTGTTGATGCTTTCGGCTGTTCTGCGATGGGGACTTCTTGCGGATTATATAGAAGCATTTGAGTTGGCGTTGAGTGCTTTTTAAAAGGTTTGGATAAGCCTTGAACCGGATTCAAAAAGCTTGTACTTTATTCTGTGAATGTATAGTGCAGGACAATTTAAAAATAAAACAAAATCTAAAATCTTGATAGCTCTCTTTTAATTACTCCCAATACCCAAATACACAAACAATAACAGTTATCCGAATCGCTGGAATCTTTCGAGCAGCTCAATTCTCAGTAAAAAAACCTGACCTTCGAAACCAAATCACCGCGCGAATTCCATCCCCGCAAACTTTCTACATACCGCTCAGTCACCCTCAGCCACCGCTTTCCCAGCCAGAACTGCTCCCGGGAAATTTTCCAGACTAACTCCCAGTAACATTAAACTCAATCAAACTCCTCGCCTATCCGCACACCCTCCGCGCGCAAGTGAGCAGTTTTCAGTATACACGCGCTACTCTTACCGACCGAAGCTATATCGCGCGCGGGGGCGTCGCGATATCACAAAGCCTCGGTGCACCTGTTGCGCTCTTTGCGGTGCAGCGACGAGATGCTCTGAATTAGCGAGGCCAGTCGGATTCCCGTGTCAAACGCGAATCGGCTCACTGGGTGTTAGCGCGGAGAAAATGCTGGTGAAACTGGCCCACAGGAAACGCGAGGTTCTCCGCGATTTCGAGTGTCAGCCGTGAGGTGTGTATCTGTCTCGGAATTGTTCTTGTTCTTAATGGCTGTTTTGACGATGGGCAAGATGCCTCGGACTCGATAGCGTCGAAGTTCAAGTTTGTTGTATAATGGGAGTCGTCAGGGTTCTGATTTTCGGAATGGAAGAACTTGCTTTGGTCTTTAATTGAGAAAGTTTTAGGGGGGCAAGACGACAACAGTTCGCGATAAGCTTGGGTTATAAACTGCCGTAGTAAAGGTTGTTAGATTTGAAATATGGATCGACGAACTGAGGCTTTATAGAGGATAAATACGAAATGTACCAATTTTTTAAAATGAAATGAGGACGTATATGTATATAATAGCAGTTCAGCCCGGCTTTAGACTCTTTCAGAGAAAATCTATAGCGATTCGCGGTACTGTATGTTTGACTACGTGCTACGTATCGCCGCACGTAATAACAATAATTGCCCATGCAGCACTGATAGCTTTGAGCGCCATTCCGGGAAAGCAATGCAATCTGTGGCTCGCCCACATAGTGAATTCGAACCACTGTTGTTATTCGCATGCCTTTAAACTTTTGGATATCTAGCGCAAGATTAATGATTTCAGTTTATTTTTACGATTATGATTGAATCCTGCGGACAGTACAATATTTATATCATAAAAAGGGATTTCGGAAGTATATGGGTTCTATCTATAATGTTATTAAATTCCAAAATGCACATACAGAGCAAATATTCAAGATTATGCGGATGTATGCAAGGCGAGAGTAATACGGATACGTAAGGATAACGCGCATCAAATCTCGAAATTAACTGCATAGTCATGAGTATACAGCATCAATGCATCCCGCGTTACATTAGCTTCTATTTCACTACGTTACATGCTTGGAATACCAAACAAGCCTGTCGTTTATGCTCGAAAACCTAAGGGCATTCGTGCTATTTCGTTTAATAGTAATTCTAATTGCTCAAAGGCTTATTTTATAAATTTTATTATTTATTAGAAAAAAAAGAAAGGCATCGTTTACACTTCGTAATCGAACGAAACAAGAACAATCACTCGTTCTTTTTGAATTGAATCCTTATCTTGTTTAAAATCGATTCATAATTAATCCCGTGTTCATTTCGAGAGCCGAGAAAAGCAATTCAACGAGTCGCGCGAGGTCTGCGGATACTTCGATCGGTGATAAAAACTCCGCCACGCGACTCTATATACCAACGAGCAACCGAGCAAAGCATCGTCGCGACTTTTTCGCTTCTTCTGCGGAAGCGTAAAAGTGTTGGGCGCTTGGAGTGAAGATGGCGCCAGCAGTACGGTTTCTTCTTCGAGCAACTCAAACTCCTGCCGGCCGGCGAGCTTACGTGGGGAAGTACACCCGCAGTCGTTGCCGACACCTTTGGCCGAGAGCTTGCGTTCGAGAATGGTATAGAGCTTGCGATTGTTTTAACTTATACAATGTCGTATTATGTTGACCATTTATAGAATATAAATGATGCTTTTTTTTCATTTCGTACTGCTCATTTCTCGTGCCACTGGACATTAGTACAATAGACTTCATGACGACGCGTTATTCATCATGTGGAGAGGAAAAGTTTTTAATATAGATAATGACCCTCAAAAGCAGATGAAAAATGCCCCCATGTACTTGTTCGCGAGTTCGGTTCAGTTCCCTCAAGGGATCGCACATCAGGGACCCTGCAGCGACACTCGCTTATAAATCTAGGGCGGGGACATTGCGCGCGAATCTCACATTACCTATACGTGTGTGTTTTTGTTTAAATTAGAGTCGGACCGATCTATCAAGTCCATCGATAAACTCGCGCTATGGGTCAAGATTTAAACTCCTTACCGATTCTAAGTGAACAAAGGCCGCTTATTTAATCTTCCATCCTCAAAACAAACGCCTCGGAGCCACGATTCGCGTCGCTGCTAATCCATTAACCGCAAAAAGAAAATAAACGCGCATCTTCCTGAAAAACTAATTTCTTGCGAGCACATCGGCTTATCCTCATTTCGCGCTACGAGGTAAACACACTCCTCGCATAGATATTCCAACGAAGACGACGACAATCGGCTGATTACACGCCAGGAAAGCGTCCGAGTCATACCAGAACGATACGACTACGTGCAGGGGATACACAGTTTCGCGAGCCAATCAGCCCCTTCTTCATTTTCTCCGGCGTTGTTGCAGTACTTTTCCGACGAGTACAACTGTATTACCGACCGGCGTTGCCGAGACTCTATTGGATTGAATTCGTTTCGCGCAAGGAAGCTGCTGCAGCGAAAATTCCGAGAGGAAGAGATGAGCAATAATTTACAATAATTCTCGAACCCCATATCGAGCTTGTGTATTTCGCCGATGATAAAAAGGCTTGATTACGTATACTGCGTTATCTTATTCCGAGAATTTGCATTGCGTGAATGTACTTCTCGGGCACTGGAAAATAATTCTGATTTCCCTTTGATTTTCATGCATTATGCAAATGGCTCCATAATCCCCGAGCGCCGGAAAGTTCTGTTAGGGATTTCGCTTACGAATATCGTATTTACCCGAGAGAGGAATGAACGAGATTGCTCTTCACTTGAAATTGGATCGAACGCACTGAAAATGTATCAATCAACGTTTATACATCGGGAGAGTAAGGCAAACACGAGTATATTACAATTAAGTAGCTTGCATTGTTTATTCGCGCGCAGAAATAGCGCGATTTTCATCTCTCACTGCTCTGCGACCCCCCTGTATGATTAAATTCGACTAATAAATACGCTCGATTTATCCGCAAACCCGCACCGCACCGTTTAAAAACACCCCCATCGGCCAATTAACCGCGTAATTACCCAACGTCGTCGCTCTGCGGAACCGTACATTATACGAAGGCGACATCGACGAAGGCGAGGTTTCTTAGAAGACGCCGGCGTATCGATTCGCAATTATACGCGCCGCGAGAGAAGAAATCGATGCACACTTTTCTCTGCTACACGAGCTGGAAAAATTATTCGCGCGCGAGAGACCCTGAAAGGTCAAGTGTGCATAGTTAATTAATGAGCGATGCATCCGATCAGAGGAAGCGTCTGGCTGTCGAGGGAGCGAAGAGCCGAAGATTTTTAATTGAACGCGCATTATAATAGCGATTAAACACGGCGAGAATTTTCTTTCGAATTTTATCGAGTGTAATAACGCCGCGGGGTTGGATTTCAATACTTTTCAGCTATGATACGCGCACAATAGGGACGATACAATTATCAAGGTTGTGTGGGAATTTAATTAATACCGCCGCGGATGGAAAACTCGGTATCTGCGAAATTTCGAAAAATCCTCCCATGTCGCGCACAACAGAGGCACAACAGAGGACGCAGTAAAAAAAACCTCTGGTTGGTATACACGCGCCCGCAGAAGCACATAAAAAGAATATCTGAACATTTTTACACGCGCTCTATCACATCCCGCGTCTCGTAAAAAAGAGAGAGCCGAAGTATATGTATTTTTTTAATCTTATTCCGCGCACTCTACAATACACACACTCTCACTCTCTGCTTCTGTATACACATCGGCCCAGAATTTAATAATGTCAGCGCATCGTAAAATGATTTTTCCAACTCGGCCCTGAGAGCTTATACCGCTCGGACGAAAAAATTCGGGCTTTATTAATGGCGAGACTTTCTTAATTGGAAAATCCTTCTCTCTCACTGCGGCCGTGCTCGTAAAGCTTCCGAGGCAGGAAGTTCGAAAATAGGAAAGGAATTTCGCGAGAATCTCGCGCGCTGAGACACTATGTATACGCGGAAAAAGAAGAATAGAGGAGAAAGGCTTTAATGCCCGGATTGTTATTGGCGCTTCCGTGCGATAAAGCTGCAGCTTTTATCGTCGAACGGCGTCGCGGAAAATTTCGGGCGACTTTTGGACTTTAATATACTTATAGCTTATACTGGGAAGAGTCGACGATGCTCTTGTAATGTGAAGTGTGCGCCAATCAAGCTTGGCGGTGTCGCCTGCAGCTGATTCCAAGTGCTCCGCGATGATGATGATAAATTGATTTCGGTCTAGCTGCGCTGCGGCTATACTTTTCTTCTGTGGCCGGTTCCCTATTTTGATGGACAATTTTTTTTTATTTCGAACTTCAAAAGATGTACTCAGTAAAAAATCAATATTGTACAGAAAAAGCCTGGCGGTGCGGATTAAGCATGTATAAATCGAAGTTAGAGCATTTTTTATCGGCCAAAGAACTTCGCAAAAGCGTGGTTGGAAAATCTCCGGCGCGAAGAAACTTTCCCTCCGGATTGACACCGACGCGACTCGAATGAAAGTATTGATGGCTCGAGCTATATAGCACGTAGGTGTGAGCGTAAAGTAGCGCATAATAAATCATCGCGATGGCGATTGTAATTAAAATGCGTAGAAGTCAGAGCCGCGGGAATAATGGCTCCATTCGCACTCGGGACTATGGGATTATGTTATTCAAAGCGAATTAGCAGGAGCGAAGTAGTGGTTAAAGGGCGCGCGCAAAACGACCCTTTGGCCGGACGGCCTCTACTCTCTCACGCGCTCGCTTTTCCTCGGAGACTAAGTAGGCTTTTGAATCGTTCGCCTATCTGCAAGAGTGCACATTCGAGTCGAGAGGTTCTCTTTTTGCTGCTGCAGTTTACTTCCACGCAGGGAAAGTCGCCCTTCTCTCGCTTTTCGTGAGTTGTTTTCGGCCGTCTTGAATAGTACTCGACGAGTTGCTGGATTTACGGACTGTGGGTATGAATCGTCCGACTTTTTATGAATGTTTGCACAGAGCTTTTTTTTGGACATTCTAAATTTCCCATTCTTATTAAAACGAATCAGTTCTAGAGTAAAAGAAGCCGCTGTCAGCGATTGGACTGTTTGTAAGAATCTGGCAAAAACACGTCAAAGAACAAAAAGAAGAAACATAGCTACGAGCCCCCTATCGAATGTTCCAAACCCATCGCGAACTTTATCTCCGAATCTCGGGTTTCTGCTGTACAAAAAAGGCCCGCGAGAAGCCTTTCCATTTGAAAATCAAAACACTCGCCATATCCTCTCACCTTCGCAGCGTTTTTGAAAATCCCTTCTGGCGCAAAAAAAGCTCTCGATATCTCGGCCCAGACGAATATTGAGGAGAAAGGCTCGCGCAAAATCTTCATTGCCCCCTTTTTTTTATCCCGCGGCGCTCAGATTGCTCCAGTGATCCTCGACTCCGCTCATCGTCGGGGCTTAGGTGGGTCTAAGACGCGATTCGTATGCCAACTCCTGCAGCATCGCGCGAATCCGCCTCGTTGATCAAGTCGGGACTTATGCTTGTAGGGCTTTGAAGTATCGTTGATGTTTGTTGTTTTGGACTCCGTATAATTTATTTGTACTGAATATCAAAGACAAAATGGAATAACGTCTCTAACGAACATAATAATCGAAAGCAATAATCGACTGAGTTTATCGCACAGCGACGGGGGGTATGGCCGGAAAATCTATCAAAAGCACCGGAAACGCAATAATTCCCGAGATGTATCGATGCGGCAAACGGCTATATCTACTCTCCGCTTGCGTGTGACTGAAATGCGGCGACAAATTCGGTGTGTATCCACTTTCGCGTTCGTTTCTACGCTTCGGAGCGACGGATATGCGCGATTGATTACTTACACGCTCGGCTGTACTCACCGTGTGTACAGCAGTGCTATTATAATCGAACCGTTTTAATGACTATTGCGCTTGTTATTAAAAACAGAGCAAAATTCTTATCATCATCTCTCATATCTACATTGTGTACCAGTTTATAGAGTAGATCTCGTTGCGCAGCTAGCCCCGGATAGAGCAAGCGTAATTTTTTATGATTAGCATAGTTTTATAGAGTATACGTGTGTATAAAAAAAAAATTATACGAGCCATAAAAAGCGTTTTTATCATCTCACGGGTATCGGGAAGTTAATGTCATAACGTCAACGAGCGTATAGCCCTTGAAAATAGATAGTGACGCGGGATTTACTTCAAAAACATTTTACGGCTTGTTTATCCTCTCGTTTTATGAAAGCTCGTACACTGCGCACACTTATATCCGCTCTGCGTTCGAATTATATACGATCGATGCGGTACGCGCACGGGCGATTTTAAACATTCTTTTTGAGAGACGCGAAGAAATTCCTCGTCTCCGACGAATATAAGACTTAAAATCGCCAAAGAGAGGCAGATCCGCGAGAGGAGGAAAAAATGATTGCGCGATTTGTCGGGGGGACGACGCAACTATTCCGGACATCCCCTCGCACGTATCTCGAATTCCGCTGCTCAGCTCCCAAAGACGTGCGCCGATAGAGAAATTGCATTTTCTCCCGATTCCTGCGCGGAATTTCCGCGATTTTTGCATTTCGGATGCGCTGCAGCGGACTTTTGCCGAAAGTGAAATTATGGATATACGCTATGCTGTATGAATAAACAATTTTTTTTGACAGCCCGGACCGTTTTGCCCGAGGTGCATGTATGCGTGTGTTTATTTTCCGGATTTTTCGACAGGTGTGCTCCGTGGGGCAAATTTTAAAGAGGAGCGAATCGACCTTTTTTTATGAAAGAATACGTTCTGGAGTGAAAGAAAAATGTTTTAACGTTTGCATCCATATTCCTGCAGTCTTGCAGTTGAAACGCACTCGGATAATAAAATGCATCCAAGCACCAATCCAAAATCTCGTTAAGTCCCCGAGACTCGCGTCCGACTGCATCAGCTGTTCCAAGAATTTCTCGCGGTTTTCTCGATTTAAATTCAACGCGTGGTATTCACATTTTTCGCTGTGTAGACCCTCGTTGCTCCGCTTTTCAACTGCCTTCGCGGGTAATTACTTTATCCTCAGCAGACCACCCCTGGTAGAAATGAGTCTAAGAATAGGCTAGTAACTGGCCAGTTCTTAGGATTTAACCTAGTTACTACCTAATAAATGACCAGTTCTTAGGGTCATTTCTACCAGGGACGCGAAAGGCAAATTAAGAAGTTTAGCGCGATGTGTCGTTTACCTTTTGAATTTAATTTCTGCCTTTTTGGGCACGGGACACACTGGTTATATCTTTTAAGTCTGTTATATAAGTTGTAGGCCAACGCAGAGAGGCGAGCTTGAAGCGTATTACAGCAGAGAAAGAGGATTATATGTCCACGTCGCTTCGTAATAAATTGCTCCAAACATGATCTTTTTCACAACGTTCTCTAGGTACAGGATTGAAAAATATATAAGGACGAGAGGATGCAGAAAGATGAGAAGGCATCGCTCTTTACAACCGCGATAAATATTCATCAGTTTTCTCGCGGTTTATTTTTCTCTACGTGGTTGTAAACAAAGTGCACTGTTTTTCTCAAAAAGTAACGATTCGTAGATCTTCATAAACCAGCATCAACATTTTCCGAGCCCTCGATTATTTGGAAAAAAGCATCCCCCTTCGCCGCAAGCGCGTAAAAAGAAAGGAACGTAAAAATCGAACTTCAAAGCTAAGACATATAACGCGGCCCCCGTGTCCGCTCGATAAATTTGCCCAACACTTGTCCGCCTCTGCTGCGCTGCATCATGCAGATATTATACGAGCTCTCGTAACGGCGCTTGACCATGATCGCATCGATGTATATTTCGATACGTCCCCCTCGGCATCTATGTGTATAGCTATAGAGTATCCAGCCTATAAGACGCTGCAGAGCGTGATGTACACCACCGGTAGCTGGTCTATAAAATGCAGTCGACGTTACCTATACCCGCCGTCGAAGACGCGACGCGCTGCACTTGGCTGTCGTTATTATACGGATTTGCGGAGGAGGCACAGCTGGTCGGGGCAGATAGCTACTTAATGCGCGAGAAATTCGATCTGCGAGGATGCGGTGTGTGCACTGATTATGCGCCAGAGTGACTGACGACTGAGAGTAAGTGTAATCCGTTGCTGTCGAGATTACGTTGAACTGAAGAACACATAGGTGGGCGTCCAGCGATATTAAGAAATTCTAGCCTGACTTCACCTTAAAAAACCGATCAAATTTTTTCGATGAGAGTGATTACGGCTTCATTATCCGGCAGTTACAGCATGAGCGATTCAAACAGCAGTTCCACCGTAAGACAGTTTTGGCATAATTCGCTTAATATAGACTCGGGCTCGCAGATTTTGGTGAGGGAAACGGGAAAGCTCCTGTGCGCCACCTATCTTCGCCGGGCAGAAACTACCGGAGAGTTGACGTCGTGGGGGAAGGTATACGGTAGATAAGACTGCTTCGTTTTTAATCAAAATAAAAATATTTTTATTATTATATTTTTATCTGAAAATAGTTCAAACACCAAAGCTTTTAACTTTTAAAATTCGAACAGTACAGTCATAAAAGCAGGAAAAGACAATGAAGCATAATATCCACTGTCGCATATTTCACTCTCGAAAATAACCCGTCCCCGATTACCAAAAGCGCGTGGGATAATGTCTCCTCGTAAAAATGCCAGCCGTTCGCGTAAACTTCGGCAAAACGTTCATCCCCGTGCGTAGGCATTTTTCCAGAACCAAAAGCTCGCGTCTATAAACTTCGACGCTAAATATTCCGAATATATGTTCGCGTCAGGCATGATTGGCGGGGGATGATTAAATTTTTTCTCCGAAATTCGACGTTCCCATTTCTTACGGAGTTCGTCGTCGCGGCTTTATTGTTGTACTTCCTTAAAATGTACGGCCGGCCGTTTGTCAGCGTAATGACCGCGTGGCGTATATGTGTTTTCTAAAATTGAACTGTCCGGCTTTACGGGGCGTTTAACGATTCTTGCCGCTCCAGCTTTACAGCGACTCGGAGCAAATAAATTGTCTTTATTATTGTTCTGCAAGCGCGTGGCATTACGAAATGCCGCCGCCGTCGTCGTCTCGGTGTATGACAAAGTTTCAGCTGCGAATAAAGCTGAATTATTCGTGGATGTGTTTTAATGGAAACGTTTTTTTAATGCTGAAATGGACCAGAAAAGTTTTGCAACCGAGCTTGTATCCAAGGCACGTTTGACGAATGAAGAAGCCGCTGCTCTTACTCCTGGCGGTAATTTTAATTAAAGCAAAACCGAGATATTAATTTACCTAGCTTAATGAAATTTTCTCCGTAACGCGGTAGAAAAAATTTTGCAAACTCCCTGCTCCGGATCTTTATACTTACCTTCAACTTATCTGAGAAACACCGCGAGCTACTGTGTTTGTGAAGTTTTCCGAGCTCAGTCCGACCGACGAATTAAATTTCAAATGTACAGCCCCGAGAAGCTTGTGGTCACGCGAGAAAAATCACGAGAGTACAGCTGAATTCGCCTTTGTCAATTAAAACAAATCCCCGGGACTTAACGTCGAGAGAGAGAGAGAGAGAGAGAGAGAGAGAGAGAGAGAGAGAGAATGAGCAGTATTCTCGAACTTTTCATTACCGTGAAACGAACAAAACTTCCAAAGATCTATATCCGCGGGCTTACACACTGATACTTACTCACTCACAGCGCATCCAACTTTCTCCTCGGGGATCTCCTCGTACGCCTTCAATTGAAGCGGCAATTTAAGCCTGTATTCGTTACCGAAAAGAAAAAAAAACGACTCAGCCATGTATAGCGGCTCTCGCGCTTCATTAAACGCGCAGCCACGCGCGGCTTAGTGCCCGGTTTAAAGGACGGCGAAAGATTTTCCACACACACCGTCGGCTTCCACTTTTACGAGACTCGTTAAACTTGCACGCGCCGCGTGTACGGAGCGGCATTATACGGCGCTTAACTTTTTCAGAAGGACTTACGAGAGCTGTTGTAACAAAAAATCGAGCGCCTCGAGCGCCTTGCACACCCGCCCGGCTAATTATTGATCGGCTGAGTTATGGGAGTTTGTAATTCGCCGCCGTTTCGGCTAATCGAGAAACGTGCCGCGCTTTATTTATACAAAGCTTTTTGCGCTCCGGAGGATTTATGAGGGTTTTTAAGTTTCTTTAAAGGGTGACGGAGAGGATCATTCGTTTTTTGAAGGGGCGGGAAAAGCTGCGAGGAAGAGGTGCGTGGAAAGTTTCTGTCTTTTCTGTGAGGTCCTTTATCATTTTCTAAAAAAGGTAAGCGCAGTTTCGAAACTCTTGACGGTGACACTGCAGTTGAAAGGATATAAACTAAACACTCGATTCGTTGAAATTTTCAGATTAAAAAAGAAATACCATGAGCGTAACGTTAACTACCATCTTCTACTCATATGTGCAAAGTTGGAATTGCAATTCCAGAGTATATCTCGTTATCACTGAGCCGTTTTCCCGCGAGTTTTACTTATGCATTCACTACCGTGAAGGACTGAAAAAAGAACGATGAAAATCGCCGATGAGCTGCTCACATGTGCGCGTTCGATTCGCCCGTAAATGTGAGGGAAAAAAAGCCGACGACACTTGCTTTCATTAAACCGGCTACTGCGCTGCTGCACTTGGCTCTGGGGATACTTTCTGAACGCGCGCGATTATAGTCCGGGAAACGATGACTAACGGCAACGAGCTTTTTTTTAAGAATCTCGTTAAGCTTGCGCGAAAAAGCATATTATGCTGCATTTTTTCTCTGGAGACCTGTGGAAAAAAGTTAATGTGCGTAGTGGGACGACGTTTTCTTTTGATTAGAAAAATTAATTGGATTCTTGTTCCTTGGAAATGTGAGGGAAGGAGGAAGAGAAAATTTTGTAAGTATAATGGTAATAAATAATGACTTTTATTTTAAAAAATTTCATGACTTGTATAATCAAATGAGTACGATAACTTGAAATCAACGCATTTCATATACAAAAATCTTTAATCTCATATAATTCACCTCGTTCTTCTCTAGTTCTTTCTTATGCTGCGGGGGATTTCTTAGGTTTAACAGTGATTTTTCTTAGTCACATCGATAAGCTTTGCAAGGTGTACAACAATTGTAATTTTCTCGGGAGGGTTTGCTTCTTCATCTCTTAATTATATGCGTCGCAATCGTCGTACAGAACCAAACCGCGACAAAACAGTATTATACCATCGATATTTTACATTTTCTTTATACTTATACCGAAATAAGTGTGTCTTATACTTACTCGCTAGATTTATGATACATAAAATATTTTACACGAAGTATCTTACCACTTGATATTCGTTAATTATTTCACTAGAGACGTGTACGATCGCGCGAACATTTGTGTTTGTGTGTGTAACATGTTTTA
Source organism: Nasonia vitripennis (assembly GCF_009193385.2). NCBI lineage: Eukaryota > Metazoa > Arthropoda > Insecta > Hymenoptera > Pteromalidae > Nasonia > Nasonia vitripennis. Next base: position 9,516,454 of record NC_045758.1, on the reverse strand, counting down.
AACTAAATGTCCCTATCATGAGAGTCAACACAATTTTATTTTACATTTATATTACTATTTCTTCAATATATGAGTACACGTTGTTAACGCGTCCTAGGTTAAGATTAATTTTATAGAAAATCTATGAGAAACGAATGTTAACAACAGGGACATTTACTTTCACTTTCCTCTTACGTAACGATCAAAACGCGACAGAAGATTCGACCCTTGTCCTTTTATAAGCTTTTCATGATGACCACTACATCACATCATTGACTTTGAAATAAACAAACTTCGATCACGTTGACATGGCTTCAGAAGACAAGGTGATATACGAAAGGATCCAAATCTTTGGCAAAATTCGATTCGTAGAGCCCTTCGTCCGTCAAGCTCCTAATTGGCCGAGTATTCGAAACGTAATCTATTCTAAGTTTTCGAAATCTACAGATTCCAAACATCCTCAGCCAGCTGGACACTCGACGACCGTACAAATCGTATTTTTTCGGAATTCGGATCTTATTAATTTATACTATACTCCTACATACTTTTCCGAATAAATCGGTACGTTTCTTTCACTATATTGACAAAGCAATCAATAACGCAAGCTCGTCACAAAGAAAAAACATCCTGTTTATCACTCCCTCGACAGTCAGTAACTCGCGACAGTCACACATCGCGAAAGAAAGTACAACGATCCGTTTTATTTGAACTGCAAACGGAAAACCCGCAATTCCCTGGCCATAAAGCAAATCCCACCAATAACCGGCCCACCGGCGCCGCAGAAGAAAATGATTACGGTCGCGATTCGACGGCGGCAGCAGCGGCATATACGACGTGTACATCAGAGAGATAACCTAAGCCTTCTACACACACATACGGGCCGCATTAAATTTTCATCACGTGCACGCATCCATGCGCCCGCTCTCTCTCTCTCTCTCTCTCTCTCTCTCTCTCTCTCTCTCTCTCTCTCTCTCTCTCGCACAGCGAAGATTACATTACCTAAGATCACGTCTACGCTTGGATATTCGCTGCACGAATTTCGCCTCATTTTTTTACTGTTTCTCGCCTTATTCGCGTCTTCTTCTTCTTCGTTTTTTCCCACTGCCTTACGCGTGTGCGCGTATACGAAGGAGGGTGGAAGATACAACCTTATCGTCCCTTGGCTACGCGCAGTAGCGAGACAAAGTGGATTGTTTGTGCTGAACGCTCGATACTTAAGGTCTCATTAGGCCGAGCTTTTTTTTCACTCGATAAGGAAGAACTCGAGCGCGATTATCGGGAGAGTGTGTATATATAGTCGGCCCCGTCTCTTGACCCCTCTTATTCACTCTCTCTTTCTCCTTTTCTCCCTCTCGCTGTTTATTCACTGATAATGGGGCGAAATAATGGGAGGTATTTGTTTGCGGGGATCGCTTCGAGTTCTTTCTCCACAGAAATAGCACGTCCGTGTGTGGGTATCTATATTTAAGCTCAAATTCGGCAGCGATGACTGTAGCGGCTCACCGCGGCAAACCAGTTGCGACGAGTGATCTGTACAATCGGTTGGCGTATAACAATGGGCGAAAAGATAGCGGTAACAAAGCAAAGTTCTCTATTGTCGAAGACTTGTATACACATACGTATACGCACACACGTTACGATCGGAGAAAAAATCTGCTAACGATCAACATTATTGACGTAATTATAAATAATGCGAAATCAACACATCGACGGTCACTACTTATAAGTTTGGCTAATTACAATACTTATGCGTTAATCAAACACTCTCGTTACGCTCGTCCAGCAATTGACAACATCCTCGCATCCACGTGTAGTCTCTCTTTCTCTTTTTTCCACCGTTTCCCGGATAATCTCTCGTTTCACGCGAACAATGCGGCGCGGAGTCGGCGAATAATGGAACGCAACCGGACATAATTACGTAATGAGTGGGAAAAACCGAGAAGAGAAGCGGTGGCTGGCTATCAAGGCCAATATACTGTGGCGAAGGGACTGGAACTTATAGTCGTGAGGATCGAGCGAGAGAGAGATAGAGAGAGAGAGAGAGAGAGAGAGAGAGAGAGAGAGAGAGAGAGAGAGAGAGAGAGAGAGAGAGAGCGAGAAAGAGAAGGGAGATGAGCGGAAACGAGGATGATCGAATTTAAGCTCCAATTTTCAGTCTCTGCTCGTTCTCGAAAATTCGAGTCGTGTCCGTCCTTCGTCTCCTATATACTGTGTGTGCGAGAACTAGGTATCCTTATTTATCGCGAAACTTTGAACTCCCTCGCACTCCGACGATTCTTCGTTGCAGCGTCCGACGTTATCTCAAAGCACCATTGAGCGTCATGGTAAGGGATCCTCTCGGTGTCCGCATACGCATCGCGATCAGCGCCACACGATGAACGTGTCGTTCCGCACTTTTGTTCCCTTACGTTTCGAAATCGATAGACTCTTGTAAAATTTGTACATTACACCATGCATCGTGTCGCATTACACCTGCGTCAAGAGGGTCAGCTGAGTGCCGTTCTTCAGCGCGTCCTTCTCCCGCTGCTGCTGACTCGTCGGATCTCTGACCTCGCTGGTGACGGTGATGTTGGAGCGCGAGGTCATCGTGACCGTCGTCGTCGAGGTCTTGCTGATCAGCAGTCCGCGCTCGTTCTCCTCGTCCTCCCCGTCGTTCTTCGAGTTGCCCGAGGTGAGCATCTTGTTCGACTGGATGCGCTCGGCGTTGGCCTTGTTCCTGCGGGGGAAGACGCTGTTCTCGATGTGCAGGGTCGCGTTGACGTCCTTGCCCGCGGCGCAGGTGCAGGCCTTGAGGAAGCTCTTCTTGAAGTTGTCGCTGAGGAAGGCGTAGAGGATGGGGTTCATCGCGCTGTTGGAGTAGCTGAGGAAGCCCGCCAGCAGGAAGGTCGTGATGGTGATGCGCGACTGGCACTGGTTCGGCTCGGTGTAGATCAGCGCCATCTGCGTGAGCCAGTAGGGGAACCAGCAGATTATGTAGACCGTGATGACGGTGAGGACGAGTCGCGTCACCTTGCGGTGGGAGCGCTTCTTCTCCTTGGACTTGTTCTTCGGGCCGACAGTCTGCAGCTTCCTGATCACGAGGAAGTAGAAGATGAAGATGAGGGTGAGGGGTATTGCGAAGCCAAGGACGAAGCTGTAGAGGGTGAAGGTCGTCTGGCCGCCGTGGTCGTCGGGCCAGTAGATGTTGCAGCTCATCTGGCCGTCCTTCGTCTCCATGGTATTGGCGTAGAGGAAGACCGGTATCATGAAGATGGCGCTGGTCACCCAGGCCGTAAGCGAGACCATCTTGGATATGAACGGGGTGCGCAGCTTGGGCGAGGATATCGGGTGGCAGACGGCGATGTAGCGATCGGCGCTCATGATGAAGAGGAATATGCTGCTGGTGAACTGGTTGATGCTCGTCGACGTCATGTAGGCCTTGCACATGAACTTACCGAAGGTCCAGACGCCGAGGCTCATGGTCGTCACGAGGAAGGGTATACCCACGAGGAAGCACTCGTCGGCTATGGCCAGGTTCACGATGTACGTGTTGGTGACGGTCTGCATCTTGGAGAAGCGCAGCACCACGTAGATGACGAGGGTGTTGCCGAGCAGCCCGACGATGCAGATGATCGAGTAGAGGATCTGGTGGAGCAGCGAGATGATGGGCATGTTGGCGTCGCAGTCGAGCGGCATCGTGATGTTCTGCTGGCTGGCATTGTCGGCGAAGACGAACAGCCCACTGGAAATGTTGCTCATCATAAACGTCGTCTCGGCTCGGCCGGAGCCTGGCCAACGCTGCGTTTGTACTAGTTCTCCTCTCGACGAGGCTTCTCCAGACTGCTCTCGTTGAGGCCGAAGCGGATTCCGCCAGTTTTGGTATTTGCCGAGTCGAGTGTGTTTACGGGAAGCTGATCGGAAGTTACATTAGACTAGGCGCTCCACTCGGCGTTGCGCGGATCATCGGCGCTGAACTATCTTCTGGCCTGCCCTCGC